>NC_088394.1:1530769-1836923 GCF_037993035.2 Macaca fascicularis
AATTCTCCCTCCTCAGCCTCCCAAGTCGCTGGGATTATAGGCATGCACCACCACGCCTGGCTAATTTTTGTGTTTTTATTAGAGACGGGGTTTCCTCATGTTGGCCAGGCTGGTCTCGAACTCTGGACCTCAAGTGATTTGCCTGCCTCGGCCTCTGAAAGTGCTGGGATTACAGGTGTGAGCCGCCGCGCCTGGCCCAGGCCCCCTCCCTGACCCCTTCCCCTCCACTTCTGACCTTGGTCAGACCTTGGCTTTCCCAGAGTTCTTTTTTTTTTTTTTTTTGAGACGGAGTCTCGCTGTGTCTCCCAGGCTGGAGTGCAGTGGCGTGATCTCGGCTCACTGCAAGCTCCGCCTCCCGGGTTCACGCCATTCTCCCGCCTCAGCCTCCCAAGTAGCTGAGACTACAGGCGCCGCCACCACGCCCGGCTAGTTTTTTTTTTTGTATTTTTAGTAGAGACGGGGTTTCACCATGTTAGCCAGGATAGTCTCGATCTCCTGACCTCGTGATCCACCCGCCTCGGCCTCCCAAAGTGCTGGGATTACGGGCTTGAGCCACCGCGCCCGGCCTCCCAGAGTTCTAACCAAGAACTTGGCCAAACGACTTCTCTGAAGTCAGCCAGGCCCGAGGGAGGAGCCGGACTGGGGAGGTGCAGCGTCCCAGGCCACAGTGGCCATACTGACCTGTGCTGAGCCTGGGCCTGGAGGACACCAGTTTGGTCTTGGACTCCAGGAAGCTGGTGACGAAGCGTCTGGCCTCGTGCTGGCTGAGCCTCCCTGCTCGGCATGCCGCCACCATGCTACTGAAGAAGTCCAGGCCCACGGCCTGGCAGGGCAGGTGTGCGCTGAGGTTGGTGGCCCGGGCAAGGCTCGCTTGTGTCCACCCTGGGGCCCCCTCCTACCTCCTGCACCTGTGCCCACAGGTGAGGGCTGATGTATGTGGCCAGGGAACCCAGGGCCTGCAGCCCCTCCAGTGTCCAGGAGCCAGGGGGCCTGGTACACAGAAAGGGGCGCTGTGTTGGGTCCAGGGCAGGCCCCCCTGGGAGCCCCTGCCCCTCCATGGACACCCAGCAGGCAGGAGGAGCACTCAGTAGGTGCTTGACCACCCAGACCCCTGACTGGCACCCACGGGAGGGACACCCCCCCCACAGCTAGTGGGGCAGCACCCCGACCCTCTGCCCCCTTAGCTGCAGGACCCGGTGAGGTTGAGGCCAGAGGTCAGATGTTAGTGGGCTGTGGACATCAGTGACCAAGAGGGCCAACCCCAGGCTGCCTCCCATCTCATCCCCGCCTCCTCGCCTGGCCCCGTGACCCCACCCACCCGAGCAAGGTCTTCCCACCGGCCAGCAGTGAGTTGAGGGCAATGCGCTGGGCGGTGGTCAGCCGGGGGCAGCGCTGCAGGTTCTCCAGCACATGGGGGTCCGCAGCACCGATGCTGGACGCGTCCATGTCACACACCAGGGCCCCGAGCAGCGGCAGGTTGGAGGCGCTGAGCTGTGGGCGGGCCCCCCCCTGCAGGGCCAGCAGGTCGGCACCCAGCAGAAGGCTGCCTCCAAGGCACCGGGCCCATCCCTCCCAGGTGCCCACCAGGCAGGCCACAGCCGCTCCCCACGCGCCCCAGCCCACCCCGCCCAGCGCCCACCAGGCAGCCCACAGCCACACGCTGCAGGGCGACCCTCTGGTCGGGTAGATGGCTCAGCAGCTCCACGTCCCCCTGGGCGGCGCGGCGGATGAAGGCCCGGCAGTCAACTTCCCGCACCTGGCTCAGGCTGCAGGTGAGTGTGAGGCTGTCAGACTGACGGGGGGCGGGGTCGGAACTCCCAGCAGCCCTGAGATGCCCCTGGGGTGTTGAGGGCCCCCAGGACTCCTGTGGCTGGGCAGGGAGGGACACTCACTTGTAGAAGAGCAGCAGGTTGGGCGGGTGGAGCGTGAAGTCGTCCTGGAGGCCGCACCGTGATGCCAGGTTGGCCAAGCAGCTGAGCTGGGCAGGAGGGCGCTGGTCACTCCCTCGTCCACTCTGGACTCGCTGTGGCAGCCCGTGGGCTCCGTCCCCTCTGCACGGGCCTCAGGACCCAGTCCCCACCCACTTCTTGGGCCCCATTTCCCACATGTCGGGTCCTCCCCGTGGCCACCCGTGCCCACCCCTCCGCCTGGAGGGGAACCCTGCACAGCAGAACAGGCCTCCAAACGGCTGCCCCCGGCCCCTCCGCCGCCTCCCCAGCCGCCAGGCCCCTCCGCCGCCTCCCGGGCCGCCAGGCCCCTCCGCCGCCTCCCCGGCCGCCAGGCCCCTGTGCCACCTCCTCACTGGTGGAGTGCTGAAGTGTCTGGATGCTGGGCGGGTGTGGATGATTGCCTATCCCCACCAAGGAGGCTCCACAACGCCGGGATTGGGGGTCTCCTCCAGTGCAGCCCCTTGGCAGCTTCCCAAGTGGACCCTGGGTGGTGCCCCTTGGCTCCACCTGACAGCCTCCTCCTGGCACTGGGGCTCTGCCAGGCCCAGCCTCCGCCCCTCCATGCTCCCTGAGGCTCTGCTCACTCCTCTCAGCCTATGCAGGACGCTGCCCAGCCTCAGCCACCCCCCACCTAGGCTTGTCTAGCCTGGCCTTTGAGGTCATTTCAAGGGTTTTTAGCCCATTCCTCAGAGGGCCCTTTGCCCGATTTTATGTCAACCAAGCACCTGGGACATCCTGTGCATATGAGGAGGGGATTTGAGGCAGACAAGGATGGCCCCAGAGTTTTGTGCAGCCCCCACCAGGGTCTCATCCCTGAGGAGGAGCCCACTCAGGGTGGGGGCTCGGGGACCCTCCTGCAGCCTGAAAGGAGCCCCAGGGAATGGAGCATGGGCTGCCAGCCTCCTGCAGGGCAAGGTCCTCCTGGCTGAGAGGGAGGGGAAGAAAAACCCTGACTCACAAACACCCAGAATGCCTGTGAGCTGGAACAGAATGTTCAGCCTGTTTGATTATCAAAAGAAGGGCAAAAAGCTGGCCAGGTGTGGTGCAATATGCCTGTAATACCAGCGCTTTGGGAGGCTGAGGACGGCTGATCCCTTGAGCTCAGGAGTCTGAGACCAGCCTGGCCAACATAGTGAGACCCCCGTCTCTAAAAAGAATTAAAAAGTTAGGCCGGGCGCCATGGCTCACGACTGTAATCCCAGCAGTTTGGGAGGGTGAGGCGGGCAGATAACCTGAGGCCAGTTTGAGACCAGCCTGGCCAATATGGTGAAACCTTGTCTCTAGTAAAAATACAAAAATAGGCCGGGCGCGGTGGCTCACGCCTGTAATCCCAGCACTTTGGGAGGCCGAGGCGGGCGGATCACGAGGTCAGGAGATGGAGACCATCCTGGATAACACGGTGAAACCCCGTCTCTACTAAAAATACAAAAAAACTAGCCGGGCGAGGTGGCGGGCGCCTGTAGTCCCAGCTACTCGGGAGGCTGAGGCAGGAGAATGGCGTGAACCCGGGAGGCGGAGCTTGCAGTGAGTGGAGATCGCGCCACTGCACTCCAGCCTGGGTGACAGAGCGAGACTCCGTCTCAAAAAAAAAAAAAAAAAGAAAAAGAAAAATATTAGCCGAGCATGGTGGCGGGCGCCGGTAGTCTCAGCTGCTTGGGAGGCTGAGGCAGGAGAATCGCTTGAACCCAGCAGGCAGAGGTTGCAGTGAGCTAAGATCACACCATTACACTCCAGCCTGGGTGACAGAGAGAGACTCCATCTCAAAAAACAACCGTCCCAGCTACTGGGGAGGCTGAGGTAGGAGAATTGTTTGAATCCGGAAGGCAGAGGTTGCAGTGAGCTGAGATGGTGCCACTGCACTCCAGCCTGGGTGACAGAGTGAGACTCTGTCTCAAAAATAAATACATAAGAGAGAAAAAACAGACTGCGTGGCAATAAGATACCAAGTTATAAAAGAGACCTACGGCCGTGCCAGGCAGAGGGGAGGCAGTGCCTGCTGGCCCTCCCTCCTTCCCTCCTGTGGCCTGCTTGTCTGAGTTGAAAGCATTCCTATTTACTGAGTCCATGCTTTACCTAGGGCTTTATTCCTTTAACCGGTTACAAAGGAAAGAGTCTCTGAATCCACCTGTGACTTAGAAGCCCCCAGTTCGAGATATCCTGCCTTTTCAGGGAGAACGGGTTGATGTCTGCCTACCCCGTGTTCTCTGCCTCTTTGCCTGTCACTCCTACCTCCCCGCCTGTCGCTCCTACCTCCCCGATGCCTAGAAAACCAACCTGCAGCCTGCCGGCCTCAGGTGCGCTCACACCTCTTGAGACTTTCCTCAGGCCAGGGTCACTCATATTGCTCAGATAATCCTCTAAACTATTTCACTGTCTGGTTTTCCCGGGAAGGAATGGAGGTCTTTCTGCCTTTCCCTTTTCCTGGACGGCCCCTCACAGGCCAGGATCCTGCAGCCCATGCACGGAGAGGCCAGTGGGCTGTAAAATCCACTCTGGGGGCCCGGAGTATGTACCCCAAGTCGGGCATCGTTCCCCACAGTGGTGGGTGGGGAGGGGAGGGTGAACCCTCGCCCTCACTGCGGACACAGGGTGGAGCATCTGCAGGGAAGTTGGCTGAAAAGTCCTGGAAGTAGGTTGGCTGCACCCGAAAGTCCCCCCGCCTCCTGGGTGGACCCTCCCGTCCTGGGGGGCTGCACACCCCGTCCCGACTGTGGTCACACTGGGTCCTGCCCCAGCTCTCACTTAGCCGTCCCTCGCCTCTCACACCGGAGCCCATGTGCCCTTCCCTATCCGGGCCCGTCCCTCAGCGCCTGGCCCACCCACCCACCCGCACTCCTTCCCCGCTCACCTGCCAGGCCTGGAGGGGGACCTGCAGCAAGGCCAGCCTCTGGATTAGGGCTGAGAGCTGGTCCCGGGGCAGCTGACCAGCCGGCTGGCACCAGAAGCCTTGCAGCAGGGAGCAGTTGGCACTGGGCAGAGAGGAGGAGATAGTGGCAGGGAGGGTCCGGGAGGGGTGGAAGCAGTTGAGCGCGGCTGCCCAGCAGAAGGGCACGGGCTGCACGCAGCCTGCAGGACCAAGGTCCGACTCCACTGCCCCCCAGCACTGAGGGAGGGAGAGCGGGAGGTGGTGCCCCCGACAGGCAAGATCCTGCTTCACTGACTCATTCACTCACTCATTTTCACTCATTCACTCATTTTCACTCTTTCACTCATTTTCACTCATTCACTCACTCATTTTCACTCATTCACTCATTTTCACTCACTCACTCATTTTCACTCATTCACTCACTCATTTTCACTCACTCATTTTCACTCATTCATTCATTCACTCACTCATTCACTCATTCACTCATCATTTTCACTCACTCATTTTCATTCATTCATTCACTCACTCATTCACTCACTCACTCTTTACTCATTCACTCATTTTCACTCATTCACTCACTCATTTTCACTCATTCACTCTCTCACTCACTCTTTCACTCATTCACTCATTTTCACTCTCTCATTCACTCATTTATTCACTCATTTTCACTCACTCACTCATTCACTCACTCATTTTCACTCATTCCCTCATTCTCACTCATTCACTCATTCACTCATTCATTCATTCTCTCCAGAGCACCCTGTGGGGCCAGGCTCTCGGCTGCACGCAGGGCCTCAGGTGTGGCCCCTACCCAGACCCTGAGGCAGCACTTCCTCCTGAGGCCGGGTCCCAGGTGGCCAGGAGCTCAGGCTGCTCCCTGACCACCCCTGCTGGCTGCTGAGGCACCTGAGGAAGAGGCACCCCCACCCAAGGCTTCGGCACCCGTTGGGCAGCCCTGGGGAAGCCGTCTCCCCAGCTTTCCTTATGGTGTGACTCTAATCCAGTCCAACACAGAGCGGGCCTTGTGCCACTCAGGACCCCAGCCCTGCCTCACAGACGCCCTGGTTAGTCAATTGACCAGCCTGTCACTGTCACCAACTCTGAAGGACGGGGAGGAGGGCTGAGCCCCGCATGAGGCTCCAGGCAGTGCGGGGAAACCACACAGTGTTCTCTGGGGTGGGCAGACGTGGCTGGGCCTGATGGTTGAGGCCTCAGCGGTGGCCGAGGGACCCACACCCGGCCGTGTAGGTCCAAAGCTGGACACTGAGTCATCTCAGGGCCCCCCAGGGTGGAGCAGGAGATGACAGCCTCAGCAGCAGACTGCCGGCGGCCACCCCCAGACCCCTCCCCATCCCCTAGTCAGACCCCTCCCCCAGCCCAACCGAGAAGCAGACCCCCACTGCAAGAGGGCTGCACTCACCTGGCCCACAGGTTGGCCCCACTGGCATCCAGCCCTCCTGGGGAAAGACCCTTGGCCTGGGGCCCAGAGCAGTGGGCGGCGAGGGACAGGAGGAGGGTGAGGCCCGAGCTCTGCAGGGCACCTGGAATAAGGCGGGCCGTGAGGGTCTCGGTGGGAGCAGGGGCCGGGGCATCCGGATCCCAGGGTGGACCTGTGACCCCCACCATGGGGGCCTCCTTGAGACCAGAGGACACGGAGGAACTTCTGGAGCCCCACAGCACTGGCCACCTGTGTACAGCCTGGGCCTGAGTGCGGGGCGTGTCTGGTGGTGTATGCACAGGCGAGAGGCTGTGGACATGTGTAGGCACGCACGTGTAGGTGACAGTGTGCACGGATAGGTGACAGTGTGCACAGATAGGTGACAGTGTACACGGGTAGCACAGGTGTGAGGCTGTGGACGCGTGCAAGCACGCACAGGTGACAGTGTGCACGCGTGGGTGATGGTGTGCACGTACAGGTGACAGTGTGCACGCGTGGGTGATGGTGTGCACGTACAGGTGACAGTGTGCACGCGTGGATGATGGTGTGCACGGGTAGGTGACAGTGTGCATGGATAGGTGACAGTGTGCACAGGTAGCACAGACGTGAGGCTGTGGACGCATGCAAGCACGCACTGGTAGGTGACGGTGTGCACATGTAGGTGACTGTGCATGTGTAGGTGACAGTGTGCACGGGTAGCACAGGCATGAGGCTGTGGACATGTGCAAGTACGCACAGGTAGGTGACAGCGTGCATGGGTAGGTGACGGTGTGCAGGGTAGGTGACTGTGCATGTGTAGGTGACAGTGTGCACGGGTAGGTGACGGTGTGCACCGGTAGGTGACGTGTGCATGAGTCTGGCGGCGTGTGCACATGTGCACCCGTGTTGCACACGTGTGAGATGGCAGGTGTACGTGTGAGCTCCTTCTCCCTCTAGCCAGATGCCCCGTGGCTCTGTGTCCTCACAGTGGAGCCCTGAGACCCCCCAAGACAGAGGAGGTGTGGGGGCAGAAGCCACCTTCAAGGGCCCCAACTGCTCAGTTTTGCAGTGGGGGTCACAGCAAGGCCTCCTCGCAGGAACTGGGGGCCCAGCCCATGTTCCTGCTTTGGAAACCCAGCCCAGGAAGGGGGTTCGGGTGCAGGGGAGCCCCCTTATCTTGCTGGCCCTGGGGAGACCGTGTGGTGAAATCTCTTCTCCAGCAGACATAGAGCGGGAGTCGCCGCAGCCCACACAGATCTGCCCACGGCCTCCTGGGCTGCTGGGGCCTGGCCCACCCCTCTCAGGGAGGGTGAGGCACTGGGCAGCCCTGGGCATGGCCAGGGTCCCTCCCCACCCTGGCCTTAGAGCCTGGCCCTGCCTGTGCCCAGGCTGCCCAAGAGAACGGTGTCTCCACTCACCCCTGCCCCCACTATTTCCCCAGAAGCCACATCCACCTGCCTGGGCCAGGAGTGGCCCCTTCTAGGCAAGCTTGCCTGCCCTGCCTCACCCTCCCAGGACCCCCATGCCTGCTGGGGTGGGCTGGGCTCACTGTGCCCTGGCAGCCCCCCCCTCCCCCCGGCCGGCTGCTGCTGGGCAGGGCCCGCCTCCTCCTTCCTTGGCTTGGGACAGACCCTGGCTCAGGAAAATGGGGTGGCCAGGGCCCTGGGCACTCCCACGTCTGCGGGATGGTTTTGCCACGTGGGCCTGGCACTCTGGAGGTCCCCCTTCTGCACGGAGGTCTCGTCTCACCCACTCTGGGGCCCATGTCTGTGCGGCGGCGCGTGCTGGTCATCCTGGCAGAGACGTTCCAGGGCAGGAAGGTGCTGGGGCCACGGGCAGTGGGTCCAGGACTAGCTGGAGAAGCGTGACACAGGCAAACACAGGTGAGAGACACAGGCTGGCCCCACACTGCCTCCCACCCCCTGGGGTGTGGAGATGGAGGGTGCAGTCCGGGCTCACCCGGGGCGGCGGGGCCAGAGCTGCGGCTCTCCCACCTTCAAGGGGGAAGGATCCCATAAACAGTAAAGTGCAGCAGAGGGACCAGGAGCCGGCAAAACCCTGGGCCTTTCTTATCACAGGTAGGGGCCTAGGGGCCCACGGGTTGCTGTGTCTCCAGCCAATAGTGAGTGCCTCAGGCAGCCTCGTGCACCCCAGCTTCGTCCCCACACCCAGCGGCCCTGGCAGCTCCCTTTCCCTCTTTGAGCCCCAGATGTCCGGCTCTGTCGCTGAAATCTGGCCCCCAGTGGCAGCTGGGGTAGCCTCAGCCACGCTGGAAATGGAAGCTGCAAGGCCAGAGGAGTCAGGGTCTCGGTACTGCTGCGGGCCACTGCCTCCTCCTGGAACCAGCCTGATGGCTTTTGGGCACCTCTGGGCCTCCTGACTGTGGCCCAAGAGGGAGACAGGGAGGCTGCCCCACGCAGAGGCAAATGCAGCGGCTTGGGACCGGCCCTGCGGTGGGCTGGTGGTGGCTCCCACCTGCCCTTCTCACCTGAGCAGAAACCGTGGGTGCGGCGGGGGAGGTGCTGCCGGGCTGTGGGGTGGCTGCTCCGGGCAGGGAGTTGCGGACCAGGTGCTCCAGACGCAATCCCAGCCTGCCAAGTGCATCAGCTGCTGCTGCTGAGCGCCCGGGTGCAGAGACGGTGCAGGGGGGATGCTGGGGTCCCTGCTCACCTCCACGCCGGCCTGGCAGGCGGCATGGGACTGCCCCGCCCCGCCCCACTCCCACAGTGACGCCCGCTTGGCAGTCCTGTGGGGGAGGCCCAGGCTGTGCCCGGTGATGCACCGTGTCAGCCCCTGGGGACCTTGGGCACAACAGGCACCTACTCCCTTCCCCCACAGCGAAGGCTGAGCTCACAGCTGGCAGCGGCCCAGCTCATGCTCCTCCCTGCCCACCAGGGCTCTGCTCTGCAGTCTCTGCGCCCCAGGGGTCGTGCCGCACGCCTGCATCTGAGTCCGTCGTGTTTGCTGGTGCCTGCGTGTATAGGTGCATCTCGGGCCTCCTGGTCTGTGTGCCCAGGAGCATGGACACGGACACACTGTGTCCCCTTGTGGGGACATCAGGCACACGACGACCCAATGCAGTGGCCAGGCATGGTGACAGCTGCGGTCATTCTGTGGGTACCACAACACAGAGCTGGGCAGGCAGGAACACCCGTGTGAGCACTGTGGGGCTCCACCAGGCAGGCCAGGGCGGGAGGACAGGCAGGAGGGAGTTCCCAGCCCGCCTGCCAGGCTTCTCCCCTCACTGGTACGGGGTGCTGGGTGTCCCAGGCTGAGCCCCAACCTGGCCCACCTACCCCACCTCTCATCTTGGGAGGGGCTCAGCCCCTGGTTGGCAGGACCACAAGGGCTCCAAGACCCTGGGATCCTGCAGCTCAGGTTCAGCTGTGGCATGACCACCCCCTGCACCAGAGCTATGGGTGCCCAATGAGCCAGCCCCATGGTCAAGCTGAGACTTAATCCCTGCTCTGGGTCTTGTGGGGGCTGACAGCAGGGGGAGTGGTGGGTGACCGCTCCCCAGGCCTGTACAGGCCCACGGGAACCCAGGTGCCCCTCTGAGAGTTCCAGGCTGACACTGAGGCATGGGCACCACGAGGGACGGCACTCAGGAGGCCTGGATTGTTGAGGAGGGTCCGGCTCAGGTCAGGCCTTGAAGGCCCCTTGGCCGGCCACCAGCTGGGCCAGCCCAGCTGGACACAGCGGCTCCAACAGCTGCAACCGGTTGCAGTTAGGGGCAGTGAGGTCAGCAGCCCCCAGTCCAGAGGGGTGGGGTCCTGTGGGGCCAGGTGGGGAGACAGTCCCACTGGAGAGGAGAGCCATGCCTGGCTCCGACTTGGGCTGATTCAGACAAGGACCAGGAGGAAGCCCGGAGACAAGCCAGCCCTGGGGGAGGGGAGGCCGGGGCCAGGCGTCGAGAGTGGACACATCCCCGGGCTGGCCAGGGAGCGGCCTGGAGAGCGACGGGTGTGCTGGCCGGGAGGGCTTTGTTGCTGCTCTCTGTTGGGGTCGCCCAACTGGTGCTACTTGAGGGTTATGTGGTCTCTTCGGATCTGCACCAGCCCCTTCCTTTACAGATGAGGAAACTGAGTCATGGGAGCAGCAGCAGTGAGCCCAGGGCCTGTGGCCTCGCCTCAGGGACTCTAGGGCTAGAACTCGTATGTCGGCTGAGGGCACGGTGGCAGCTGCCTCCGGTCTGGGGCCTAGTGGGGACTCCGGGTCTGGAACCTGTGTCTTGGCTGAAGGCACAGCGGCAGCTGCCTCTGGTCCAAGCCCTGCTGCTGTCACTGCTGGGGTCCTACCAGGGTTCCAGGGCTGGCCCTGGAGCTGGACAGTGGCAGGCAGGGGCCAGGCAGACCTAAGACCAAGTGCTGGCCCATGAGACGCCCGTTCCACAGAGCTCTGAGATGCGGGGAGCCAGGCCGCTCTCTGGCCTCAGGCCTGGGCTGACCCAAGGGCCTGGGCTCTACGAAGGTCCCTGGCTGGGCCCAGCTGGGTGCTCCCGCGGTTCTGGTTGTGGGGGCTGGGGGTCGTCGGGGGCCTGCCCAGGCCAAAGCTGCAGAGTGCTTGCTGTCTGCGGGAGAGACCGATACGAGCCAGAAGCACTGTGTCTGTCCCGGGTCCTGCTGGGACCTCAGGGCAGGAAAGAGAGCTAGGAAGGGTCTGGGTAGCCAGACCTGTCCCTCGGAAGCCCGGCTTTGGACACGTTCACGGTCACCCTTGAAGCCAGTCAGTAAGCATTTATTTGGAGTCCCTGGAGCCCTGCTGTAACCAGGAGCCCGGGCTGTGGCGTGGGGGACAGAGGAGGTGAGACCTGGCAGGCCCACAGCTCCCAAGCTGGGGGCCCGGAGGCAGAGGAACAATGCACGGCTATGTGGGAGCCAGGCAAGCGGTGACGTGGCAGAACTGTTAGCAGGGGCCCGGGAGACTGCAGCAGACTGGTGCTCACAGCGGATATGAGGGACGGGTGTGCGTGGCAGGGCCTTGGCCATTGCCCCTGACCAATGTCTGTGCAGCAAGCACCACACTGAGCTCAGAATCCGGGCGGAGAGGGAGCCACAGATACAGTGAGGCCGAGGCACACACGGCCGGGCCTGCACACTTGAGCCCAGCAGGAACTGTTGGGTTTCGAGCGGAGGCAGCCGAAGGCAAGAGGATCTGCAGAGCAGTGAGGGGCAGAGGACACAGGGACCAGATGTGTCTCCCAGGCCAGGTGAGCTTAGAATGGCCCTTCCCAGCCCATCTAGGGGATAGGTTGGGGCCAGTAGCTGACTGGGCCCAGGAGTGGCCCACCCTGGAAGCAAAGGCAAGGCCAAAACCTGGCCCTGCCTCTTCAGTCCGTAAAACTGACGCCCCTGGAGTGAAGCTTGGGATCCAGAAGCTATTCCAGGAGGAGGGAAGGACCTCGGTTTCTCCCGGGCCACATGGGTAGGAAGGTCCTCAGGATCCAGCATCAGTCCCACGGCCGCAGTACGATGTCGTCGCCTGTGATCACGGCTGCCTGGCGCCCCCTGCCGGCCCCACCTCAGCCCTTCCCCGCAGGCCTGGCCAGGGCAGCCCAGCGGGCCTGATGTTCCCGGGCACCTGGAGGCCCCAGAGCTGGTGATCACACGCTTGCTCGTCCGTCTCCCTAGAGTTCTGCTGTGCAGCCGCCACCCCCCGCCCCAGCCCCACGGCTCTCAGCTGTCCGGCTCCAGTGTCCACTCTGACAGCCACTGCAGGCAGGGGCCCCGCTGTGCCTCAGTCTCAGGGGGCTTGGTGGGGGGTGGAGGGGGCCGGCCAGGCCCAGGCAAGAGTGTGGAGGGGCTGCCTGGCCTGGGGCCCCTGTCCTCGGGGTCAGGGTCAGGGGTGGCCCGTAAGGCCTGCACAAGCTGGTCCAGCGGCTGCAGCAGGGTGTGGGGGCTCCAGCAGGCGTCCAGGGAGGGCAGGAAGGGGTCAGGCGTGCAGACCTCTACACACTCGGCGTCCGTGGGGATGCGCAGGTAGAAAGCGTGCAGCATCATTCTGAACGGTCGGTCCTCCTGGCCTGAGGGCTCTCCGTAGGTCAGGTCGCCCACCACGGGGTGGCCCAGGGCACTGCAGTGCACGCGCAGCTGGTGTGTCCGGCCTGCAAGGCGAGGGTGCCGCTGGATCAAGTGGGGGGCGGGGCTGCTCCACACGGGCCTCCCTGACCAGGCCCCACCTCCTGTCATGACCCCACTGCAGCCTTGGAGCAGCCCCTTGGGGTGGAACTCTCCCTGTCCTCTGCCATGGGCAAGGACATCAGTGTTCGGGACAGGAGACTGCATTCAGGTCACCACTGATGAGGACAGGGCCGGGGTGGCACTTGGTCCTGGAGAATCCAGGCCAGTCAGACCCCCCAGGACTCAGTCAGGAGCCAGCAAGGACCCTGTGTCGGGGGAGAAGCTGAGAGGCTGCAGAACGTAGAGTTAAGAACACAGGAGTGCTTGTTACCAAATCTGCCTTGATGCTCAGGGTGGCCCAACACGGGCTACGTGGCCCCGTGTCTCAGTTTTCCTTCTATCACCACCAGGACACCGCCCACCCCAGACACTGCCAACCCCAGACACACCCGTGAGTGGCTTCAGCAGCACTTTGGAGACAGGATCGCCTGCGTACAGCCCGTGTTCCAGAACCACGAGCTCCGTGAGGCTTGGCTTTGGGTTCTCACAACCTGGGGCGCAGATGGCATGTGTGAGGTCAGCGGGACCAGCCCGAGGCCCAGGCTCACCAACCCTAACCCACGATGCCCGCCCAGTTGGTCCCTGCCTGCCCAGGCCCACCCCAACCCACAATGCCCGCCCAGTTGATCCCTGCCTGCCGCACCCTGCGTGCCCTCGATGCACATGGTGTGGGCCCGGCCTTCCGTGCCGTTCCTGCCGATGGCATGGCTGATGGTCACCCGGCTCTCCTGGATGTGCCCCCGCAGCTACAGGACAGGAGGAGTCACACAGTTCACGGGGCAGCCCGCCACTGCTGGGGAGCCCACCTAACACCAGGCAGCCATGTAGAGGTTGGTGGGAGGCTCTGAGCCAGGGCCTGCCCAAGTGGGGTGGGAGTCCTGAGTCCCCACGCCCCACCCCAGGACTGACCAGGTCTTACCAGTGCCAGGTAAGCCTTGGTCACGCGCCGCTCCTTGAAGCACCTGTATGCGCTGCCGGCGGCTGCCTTGTTTAGGGCCACACACAGTGCCCCGCTGGTGGAGAAATCCAGCTGGTGGCAGAACCTGGGATGGGGCAGAGTCCAGCGTCTGAGCCACTTTCCTCCACAGACGCTGCCGTGGGGCTGTGGCCGCTCCGCCTACCTGAACCCGTAGCAGGTGTCCGGGTCGGCCAGCTCCGGGAAGCGGTGCCGCAGCTGCTTTTGTAGCGTCAGAGTCTCCCGCCACGCCTTGCTGTCAATGCGAACGTCCCAGTGCTTGTTGACCACCAGGAAGTCGCGGCTCCGGTACACGATGGACAGGTTCTCCACGCTGCCCGGCTCCATGGCCGGCCTGCCGAGCCACGCGTGGGTGCGTGTGCTGTGAGCACGTGGGGGGCGCCCAGTCCAGGAGACAGAGGTCCCCGCACCCCCTCACTCGGGCTCCGGTGCGAAGCCACAAGCCAGGTGCGCAGCCCTACTATGCACCTGCATCCTCAGTCCCCAAGATCAGGCCGGGGCGTCAGCTGGGGGATCAGGGAGTCAGCCTGGGACGTGCCTGACCCAAGGCTGGAGAAACAGCCCGTTCCGAGCCTGCCCCACAGAGCCTCCCCAAAGACCCTCCCCTCCAGGGGATGCACATGACGGCCTCCGCCCGACGGTGGGGGCGGGGAGGGGCAGCAGCACTCCCGGTGCCCGGCAGCCAGGTCTGCCCGGGGCGCGGGGCAGGGCTGGGGCCTCCTCGCTCCCCGCAGCCCGCGCAGACCGGCGCCCCGCACAGGCCCGGTGGGCAGGCCAACCCCGGCTCCGAGCCCCTCCCGCGCCCAGACTGACCTGCTGCCGGGCCGTGCAGTCCAGGCTCTAGATGCCGTGACCGACACCGGCTCCAGCCCCGCGCCCGCGCGCTCCTGACCCAGAGACCCTGGAATCCTCGCTCCGGATGCCTAGCAGCGCTTCCGCCCTGCCCCGCTGCGCGCGCAGCCCCGCCCCCGGCCCGCCCCCGGCCCGCCCCCGCCGCGGAAGGGCGGCTGCGCCGGCCAATGGCGAGCTCCCCCGGACAGGCCGCGGGGGCTGCGGAGCAGGAACTCGTCCCGCCCACCTCGCGCGCAGCCCCGCCTCCGCCCCGCCGACCAATGGCGAGCGCCGCCGAGCACGCCGGCTGCTGATTGGCGGCGCCCGGCACGCTCGGGGCGGGTGGTACGCGGCGGCGGTGGCGGCGCGGGAGGTTCGGAGCGGGAGGTTTGGAGCGGGACCCGGGCTCGCGGACGGCATGGAGGACTACGAGCAGGAGCTGTACGGCGTGGAGGACGATTTCCACAGCCAGTTCGCGGCCGAGCTGGAGGTGCTGGCCGAGCTGGAAGGTGGGGCGCGGCGCCGGGTGTCGAGGAGGGATGTCGGGAGGAGGCGAGGCCGCTGCGAAAGCCGGGACAGTGGCGACCTCGGGGAGGGCGTGCCGGGAGCCGAAGGGCCCTTCATGCCGCCGCTGGCGGGATCTGCTGTCTCGGGGCGGCCGCTGACAATCTCCTCTCCCAGCAGGGGCGTCGACTCCGTCGCCCTCCGGGGTCCCCCTGTCCACCGCGGGCCGGCCCCCGCGGACGTTCGAGGAGGCCCTCGCCAGAGGGGACGCGGCCTCCCGCCCCGCCCCAGCCGCATCTCTGGGCAGCAGCCAGGGCCGCGCCGGGAAGAGGCAGGTGGACGCCGACCTGCAGCCGGCTGGGTCTCTTCCCCACGGTAGGTCGCCGGCATTGCCCCAGGGCCTCCGGGGTGGGCGCGAGGCTGAGGAGGCCTCTGGTTCCCTGCATGTGTCTCCCCCAGCCCCCAGGATCAAACGGCCTAGGCTGCAGGTGGTCAAGAGGCTGAACTTCAAGTCGGAGGAGATGGAGGAGCTGCCTCTTCCCGACTCTCCGCCGATGGACATCACCCCGCCGCCGAGCCCTGAGGACCTTGCTGAGCTGTGGGACCACGAGTGTGTGCCTCAGACATGGGTGTCCCATCCCATCTGTCCAGGGGGACGCAGGTGGAGCCCATCCGGTGCCCTGGATGAGGCCTGGGGGGTGGGGAGGGTTCCATGGCTGAGGGTGGCTTTGGACACCCACATCCAAGGGTGACCTGAGGTTTGAGTTTCTGTCACTGATCCCTGGTCTCTCCTCAGAGCCTCAGACGCTGCTGCTGACGTGGGTCTCACACGGGCCTCACCAGCCGCCCGCAATCCCGTCCTGAGGCGGCCCCCCATCTTGGAGGACTACGTCCATGTGACATCCACGGAGGGCATCCGGGCCTATCTGGTGCTGCGTGCTGACCCTGTCGCCACAGGGGTGCAGGTGGGTGGCCGTCCTTCCTGCACGGTGGGTGGGCTGGTGCTGTTCAGGAAAGGGTCCTGGGAGCCCTCACCTGTGCCATTTGCTCACAGCCAATCCCGTGCACGCTGCCAGGGGCTTCCTCGGGGGAGGCTGCTTCGTGGGGCGTAGCTTTAGAGGACACAGTCTTCCCACTCCAGGCTGCTGTCCATTCTGTTTGCATGGCCTGGGGGTGGAGAGGGTCTCCTCCTTGCTTCCCTTTCCTGCTTTTGCCTTTTCTCCCTTTCTCCTCAAGCTGCCCACCTTTGCAGCTTCTTCTTTGCAGCTGTCTCATCGGGATGGCTTTTTTTTTTTGGCCCCCCTGCCCCGTCTCCCACCCCTCACTGGCCAGCTTACTGGGGTTGTCCCACCTGGGTCCGTGAGCACTGATGGGGGCTGGGGTGAACCCTGTGACCTGGGAGGAGCCCATGGGCAATTGTTCTTCCTTCCCCACAGAGCCCTCTGCTCCACGTCCCGTGGCGAGGCGGGGGCCAGCTGGATCTGCTGGGTGTGTCCTTCACCTCCCTGAAGGAGCAGGTCGACGGCGAGGTTGGGGCTGCGGGTTTGCTGGGGGGTGGTGGCAGGGCCGCCTGAGCCCTCCTGATCCCAGCCTGTTGTTTGCACAGCGGCGGGAGCGGCTGCTTCAGGAGGCCCAGAGGCTCTCAGACACCCTGCGCAGGTGACTCTGCCAGCCCTTCCGCCCTGGGGACTCTCGTTGGCTCTTGCATGACCTCTTAGCTCATGTTCCGTGGTGTGTGGGCAGGCAGGGTCCCTGCGAGGGGTTTGTGGCTCAGGACATGGTTCTCTCCAGTCTCAGGTCAGGGGAGGAGGAGGCAGCCCAGCCCGTGGGGGCCCCTGAGGAGGAGCCAGCTGACGGCCAAGACACCTCCACTCACTGCCTCTGGGTGGATGAGTTTGCACCCCGGCACTACACGGAGCTGCTCAGTGATGACGTGAGATCTCGTTCTCGCTCAAGTGTGACTGGCTTCCTCTGTTCCCAGGAGGGAAGAACCTGGGCCCAGTGATTTTTGCACAGCTAGTCCACAGGGCTTCAGAGATGGAGTGAGGCTCTGGTTTATCTCTTTGAGTTGTAGGCGGGGAACTGAGCACAGGGCTGTGTGCTACTGGCCCCCTATGACGTGTGAGGCAGGCCAGGGGTCCAGGGTGTCACCTGATCCAAGTCTCAGTTCCTTTACCTACCTTTGCAGCAGTTGACACTGAGGTGCCCCTGGGGAGGGCAGGTGCCTCCCAGATGGGTTGTGGCCAGAGCCGTGGGGACGGAGCCCTTGGTGTTAGCCTCATGGTCACTTACCAGCAGGAAGATGGGAGTGGCCATTCATCCTGTGGCTCAGCGTCCCATGGGGTCATGGGGCTCAAGGTTGCAGGCTGACTGGCCGTGCCTGGAGGCAGTGCCCTCAGGCTATGCTTCCCTTCCCGTAGTTCACCAACCGCTGCCTGCTCAAGTGGCTGAAGTTGTGGGACTTGGTGGTGTTTGGCCACGAGAGGCCTTCCCGGAAGCCCAGGCCCAGTGTTGAGCCGGCCCGGGTCAGCAAGGAGGCCACGGCCCCAGGAAAGTGGAAGAGCCACGAACAGGTGCTGGAGGAGATGCTGGAGGCTGGGCTGGACCCGAGCCAGCGACCGAGGCAGAAGGTGAGCCCTGCCAGCCATGCTGCCAGCAATAAGCCTGAGGCTTTGCACTTGGCGGCCGGCACCTTGGCAGCCTGTTGAGTTTCTCCAGGAGCCGCGGGTGTGATGACACGTGGGTCTTGGCGTGAAGTGCCATTAACATGAGTTAGAACTGGGTATGTTCCGGTAACAACTTGGGGGAAGTCAGTGTCCCTGAAGGGCTTTATAGTTGGCCAAGATGGTCTGGGTGGAAGGTGGGTGGTTTCTGGGGGCTGTCACTTGGGGACCAGCTGTGTTTTGTCTGCATGAACCTTGTTTTGTGCAGGGTTTTTTTTCTGTTGCCACCTTGGTGCATGAACGTGCTGAATTTTGTTCTTATTTGATGGCCGGAGTGGGGCGGGGGGAGCACCCAGCCTGTGGGGCACACATGGCAGTCCCTGGTTGCTGGGCCAGGAGCATTCTGTAGGTGCGGTGCACGCCATGCCTCCGTCTACCTGGGCTGCAGGTGGCACTGCTGTGTGGGCCTCCGGGGCTGGGGAAGACCACCCTGGCACACGTGATTGCACGTCACGCGGGGTACTCTGTGGTGGAGATGAACGCCAGGTGAGTGACGTGAGGCCTGTCTCTGGCTCTCATTCTGTCCTGATGTGTTTGAGTTTTGGCCGTGGACCTGAAACTGGGTGTGGATGTTCCCATCTCGAGGGTGGTGGGGGCCTGGGCGTGTGGGCCAGGGAAATGTGGCCTTCCTTGGGGTTCACGGGATCGGCACGGCTGTGTCATGTGGCGGCTTCTACGCAAGTGCAGCAGCCCCGGCCTCGGGAGGCTGCCCGGCCAGGGATGCCCGCCGTCCTGACGACCTCTGACCTCCCTGTTCCAGTGACGACCGTAGTCCGGAGGCCTTCCGCACGCGCATCGAGGCGGCCACCCAGATGGAGTCGGTGCTGGGTGCTGGTGGGAAGCCCAACTGCCTGGTCATCGATGAGATCGACGGGGCCCCCGTGGTGGGCTCCTTGATGCCTGGGTGGGTGGGTGGGCGGGCGGGCAGGTGGGCAGCAGGGCCTGGACTCACTGTGTCTTCTGCACCTCCCCCAAGGCCGCCATCAACGTCCTCCTGAGCATCCTGAACCGCAAGGGGCCACAGGAGGCGGAGCCACAGGGCCCGGCTGTGCCTTCAGGTGGCGGCCGACGGCGCCGGGCAGAGGGGGCGCTCCTCATGAGGCCCATTATTTGCATTTGCAACGACCAGTGAGTGCACGGGTGGGCACCACAGTCAGGAGAGGCCCCGGCGCCTGGAGGGAGGGACCCGGCCTGTCCCTGTGTCCTGGGCTGAGGTGCCGACTCCGGGGTCCCCGCCCTGCTGCCTCTCCTCAGGTTCGCACCGTCCCTGCGGCAGCTGAAACAGCAGGCGCTCCTGCTGCACTTCCCGCCGACTCTGCCCTCGAGGCTGGTGCAGCGACTCCAGGAGGTCGGTGGAGCCCAGGGAGCAGCGTGGCTCAGGGCAGGGTTGGGGGTGTGACCTCGTTCTGGCCGTTTCCCTGCCCCTCCCCATGGAGCCCTGGTAACCCCCGGCAGGATGGGGCATACCATCGGGCCCTCCAGCAGCCCTCCTCCCCCAGGTCTCCCTGCGGCAGGGCATGAGGACTGACCCGGGGGTGCTGGCGGCCCTCTGTGAGAAAACTGACAATGACATCCGGGCCTGCATCAACACCCTGCAGGTGGGGGCCGGCAGGCATCAGGTGGGGTGGGGTGGGGTCAGGAGTCAGCCGCCTCTCATGCCCCCGCCCTGTGTCCAGTTCCTGTACAGTCGGGGCCAGCGGGAGCTGAGCGTGCGAGACGTGCAGGCCACACGCGTGGGCCTCAAGGACCAGCGCAGAGGGCTCTTCTCGGTGTGGCAGGAGGTCTTCCAGCTGCCTCGAGCCCAGAGGTAGGCGGCGGCCACAGCCTTGGCCTGGACGCCCACGGTGCCCAGACCCCAGGACGCTGGCCCTGCGTGCAGGCCAGCACGATCCTTGAGGTGGGAACTCATTGTCCTGAGCCCGTGGCTGCCTGGTCCGGCCTCCAGGGCCCTCCTCAGCCTTTTCCTGGCTTTTTCTCGCCACTGCAGCCTTGGTGGGTCAGCCAGGGAAACCTCCAGGGCCCCCTGTGGGAAGGACACCCCTGATGTGGTGGGGCCTCCAGGGTGTCCCTGTCCAGGGCGCCCTTTGACCTAGGCCCTGCCCCAGCTGCACCCACATTTTTGCCACGTTTGGCCTGGGCTGTGGTCTCTGAGCTCCTGCCTCTCCATACCACGAGGCCTCCTGCAGGCAGGAGCAGCCAGCGTGTCTCCGTCCTGACCTGGCATGGGACCCCAGGGGATGCTGGCCTGGTCGTGCCGCAAGACATGGGAGACGCCGGCCTGGGCCTGTGAGATGTGCTGCTCCTGGCCTGGACCCTGGGGGGTGACTTTCCCTGGGGTTCCCTAGCCCCAGAGGGTCAGGGCAGGGCTCCTCCCAGAGTGGGGCTCCTCCTCGGCTCGAGGGAATTTTTCAGGGAGTTCAGGTCAGGCATGTCTTTGGCTGTTTTTCTGCTGAGAAGAACGAAGTGGGTGGCGGCTCTGATGGGGCCTTTGAGTTTCCCTGGGAGACAGTGCGGCTACCTCTGCTCTTACACGGGCCCATCCAGTTTCAGCATCCCATCTGCAGGCGCCGTGTGGGCCAGGACCCCGCCCTGCCTGCTGACACGCTCCTGCTGGGTGACGGGGACGCGGGCTCCCTGACCTCCGCCTCGCAGCGATTCTACCGTGTCCTGCATGCTGCCGCCTCCGCGGGCGAGCACGAGAAGGTGGTCCAGGTACCTGTCCTCCCCCAAAATCCCTGCCCGGGGGCTGCTTGTTCAGGACCTGGGCTGTGCCCCTGCCCCTGCCGACCCTCCCGTGTGGACGGGGAGGTGCTTTGTGGGTGCTGAGAGAGCCAGGTTCGGGAGATGGGGTGCCAGGAGGCCTCTGAGGTGGGGAGCAGGAGCTAGGAGGGCGGGAGGGGCTGCAGGGCATGGGCTGGCAGGCAGGGCGGGAGGGGCTGCAGGGCACGGGCTGGCAGGCAGGGCGGGAGGGGCGGCCATCCGACGGGGGAGGTTGCTCTGGTGGCTGCTTGGGACTCAGCGGGTTGGGGTGGAGCCTCTGCCCGATGGCGTGGCCTGGGGCTGTGAGGGGCTGGATTCTGGACTTAGGGTGCACGTGGGGTGGAGAGCAAGGCGGTGAGGGCTTCTTGCCACCCTGCCCCCGGGAGTCCCTGCCTAAGCTGCAGACTGACTCTAAGCAGCTTTGGATTAACAGCTGGGGATCCAGAGTCAATCCCCAAATCCCAAAACTCGCGATGTGGAGGGGCAGCGTGGATAGAGTCCCCCGAGGAACGGGGTAGAGACACTGGTGGGCGGAGCTTCCTCAGACAGTCTAAGGAGGGGCTGAGTGAGGCTGGACCTCTTTGGTTCCTGGAGGCCTCCTGGTGGGCAGTTCACCCCCTTGTCTCAGTCTCTGTCAAGCTGGAGTGAGGATGCTCAGGGTGGACCCTCCTCCAACCCCCAGACCCCATGGCCCCTTGCTGGTGTGTGCTGCTGCCCGACGCCCAGTCTTGTGGGGACCCTTGTGGGGCAGGCGGCATGCCGGGCAGGAGGTGGAGGGTCCGCGGGCAGGAGGTGGAGGGTCCGCGGGCAGGAGGTGGAGGGTTTGTGGTGGTGCACTTTTCCTGGGATGGGCAGGGGCGTGAGGGGCAGGAGCTCAGGGGTTGCTGGCTGCCTGCAGGGCCTGTTTGACAACTTCCTGCGCCTGCGGCTTCGAGACTCCAGCCTGGCCGCCGTGTGTGCGGCCCTCGACTGGCTGGCCTTCGACGACCTGCTGGTGGGGGCTGCTCACCACAGCCAGAGCTTCCAGCTGCTGCGCTACCCACCGTTCCTGCCCGTGGCCTTCCACGTGCTATTTGCTTCCAGCCACACACCCAGGATCACCTTCCCCAGCAGCCAGCAGGAGGTGTGCTCGCCTCTGCGCCACTGCTGCCCACCCCCGTGCTGCCCGTGTGGCTGCCCCCGGCCCCACCCACCATTCCCGCACCCACCGTTCCCCCACCCACCGTTCCCCTACTTGGCCTGGGAGGCCCCGGTGACCAGGCCTTGGTTCGCCCCCTGCCCCAGGCCCAGAACCGGATGAGCCAGATGAGGAACTTGATCCAGACGCTGGTGTCCGGCATCGCACCAGCCGCGCGCAGCCGGGCCACGCCCCAGGCCTTGCTCCTGGACGCCCTCTGCCTGCTCCTGGACATTCTTGCGCCCAAGCTCCGCCCCGTGAGTGCCGTCCCCAGGGTGGGGGACTCCCCGCCTGCTGTCCTCCCGTCCTATGTGAGCACACAGCTGTACAGCCTGCTCAGCCCCCGCCTGCTGCCCCCGGCCCCCAGGTGAGCACACAGCTGTACAGCACCCGTGAGAAGCAACAGCTGGCCAGCCTGGTGGGCACGATGCTCGCTTACAGCCTGACCTACCGCCAGGAGCGCACGCCCGACGGGCAGTATATCTACAGGCTGGAGCCGTGAGTCCCCCAGTGCCTGGGGCGGGGGCCTGGAGGTGCTCCAGGTGCCAGGGCCCGCATAGGGCCGGGAGTCTGAAAGCCCAGTCATGGTGTCTGGGGTGTCGGGCCCCAGTGTATCCCTCGCTACGATGTGACCGTGAAGGGGGGTCACCCCCAGTCACCTGAGATTGGCCTTGGGACCTGAGTTTTGCTGCAGAGCTGCTCCCAACCTTAGTGCCCCCACATGGAGCTGGAGCTGGGGGGCCCCGAGAGGGACTGCGCTTTCCAAGGCTGTTTCCCGCTGTGGGATGGCCACGGGGGTGGCGGGTGTGAGGCACGGGGCAGTAGCCCCAGGGTCCTGCTGCCCCAGCAACAGCACCAATGTGCAGGACACTAAGTCGCTGTCGTGGCAGCCCCCGGCAGGTTTCATCATCCCACGTGTACTTGCAGTTGGGGAAACTGAGGCTCGGGGCAGTTAAACTCGGCTGCTGTGGGGTTGGGGTGCGGCGGCACCAGGACTCACCCTACATTCTCGCTCTGGCGTTGTGACTTTTGGGGTTTGCGGTTGGAGCGCCTGGCGGGTCTCTGGTCCTGGGCCTGGCCCCACTGACCTGCCCTGGTGCCCCCGGCGCTGAGCAGGAACGTGGAGGAACTCTGCCGCTTCCCCGAGCTGCCTGCCCGCAAGCCCCTGACCTACCAGGCCAAGCAGCTCATCGCCCGCGAGATCGAGGTGGAGAAGATGCGGCGGGCGGAGGCTTTGGCCCGGGCAGAGAACAGCCCCCAGGTGAGCCCACCCAGGCTCTGGAGCAGGCTGGGGCCTGGGCGTGGACCATCCCCACTGTAGCGCTGTGTGACCAGACCTCACAGTCCTGCTCCCTGCAGGTGGACGGGAGCTCCCCAGGGCTCGAGGGTCTGCTGGGGGGCAGTGGGGAGAAAGGGGTGTGCCGACCTGCCCCACGCAACCACGAGCAGCGGCTGGAGCACATCATGAGGCGAGCGGTCCGGGAGGAACAGGTGTGGAATGGGCAGCCACGGGGGCGGGACCAGGGTGCCTTTGGGGGTGGGGCTGGGGCAGTCATGAGGCAGGGCCAAGTATCTTCAGGGGCAGGGCCAGGGTATCTTCAGGGGTGGGGCCAGGGTGTCTTTGGGGTTGGGGCTGAGCCACAGGAGTCGTCTGGCTGAGGGTGGGGCTCTGAAGGACCAGCTCCCTACACTCAGCATGACCAGGGTTCTACTCGGGCCTCAGTTTCCCGTCTGGGCAGAAGAGTGGCTATATTGGCTCTTCTTGGTTGGCACCTGGTGGGGAGCAGATGGCAGTGAGGGGTGAGGGGCAGCTGGCCTGGGCCAGGTTTGGAAAAGGTGGCTCAGAGGGGCTCCAGCCCCTCCTCCCTGGAGAGGCTCTTGGTCCTCCTGTCTTGGGCAGGGGCTGGACGGGGCGTCTGTCCTACAGGGCTGACTAGTCCCTCCTCCCCATCAGCCTGAGAGGGACTTCTTTGGACGTGTGGTTGTCAGGAGCACAGCAGCCCGGAGTGCAGGTGTGTGTGGGGCGTGTTGTGGGGTTGTGGGGGGCCTGGGGTGCTGGGGTCCAGCTGAGGAGCAACCCTGTGGCCCCGCAGGGGACACGGCCCCGGAGCAGGACTCAGTGGAGCGGCGCATGGGCACGGCGGTGGGCAGGAGCGAGGTCTGGTTCCGCTTCAACGAGGGTGTCTCCAATGCTGTGCGGCGCAGCCTGTACATCAGGGACTTGCTCTAGGTCTCTCTGACCCGCGGACACGCCCCCGCATTGCTTCCCCGAGAGTGTGCAGAGGGACGGAAACCTGATGTCTTTATAAAGTCACGCCTTTACAGACTGCAGTCACGCGCGAGTGGAGTGGGGCTCACAGGATGGTGCGAGTGGGTCCAGGAGAGGGGCTCACAGGATAGAGTGAGTGGGGCTGGGTGCCGTCTCACAGGATGGAGTCAGTAGGGCCACGTGTGGGGCTCAGAGGATGGAGTGAGTGGGGCTGGGAGTGGGGCTAACAGGATAGAGTGAGTGGGGCCAGGCGTGGTCTCACAGGATGGCGTGAGTGGGGCCGGGAGTGGGACTCACAGGATGGTGGGAGTGGGGCCGGGAGTGGGGCTCACAGGATAGAGTGAGTGGGGCCGGGAGTGGGGCTCACAGGATAGAGTGAGTGGGGCCGGGAGTGGGGCTCACAGGATAGAGTGAGTGGGGCCGGGAGTGGGACTCACAGGATGGAGTGAGTGGGGCCGGGAGTGGGGCTCACAGGATAGAGTGAGTGGGGCCGGGAGTGGGGCTCACAAGATGGAGTGAGTGGGGCCGGGAGAGGGGCTCACAGGATGGAGTGAGTGGGGCCGGGAGTGGGGCTCACAGGATAGAGTGAGTGGGGCCGAGCGTGCTCTCACAGGATAGAGTGAGTGGGGCCGGGCGTGGTCTCACAGGATGGAGTGAGTGGGGCCGGGCGTGGTCTCACAGGATGGAGTGAGTGGGACTGGGAGAGGGGCTCACAGGATGGAGTGAGTGGGGCCGGGAGTGGGGCTCACAGGATGGAGTGAGTGGGGCCGAGCGTGCTCTCACAGGATAGAGTGAGTGGGGCCGGGCGTGGTCTCACAGGATGGAGTGAGTGGGACTGGGAGAGGGGCTCACAGGATGGAGTGAGTGGGGCCGGGAGTGGGGCTCACAGGATAGAGTGAGTGGGGCCGGGAGTGGGGCTCACAGGATGGAGTGAGTGGGGCCGGGAGTGGGGCTCACAGGATAGAGTGAGTGGGGCCGGGAGTGGGGCTCACAGGATAAGAGTGAGTGGGGCCGGGAGAGGGGCTCACAGGATAGAGTGAGTGGGGCCGGGTGTGGTCTCACAGGATGGAGTGAGTGGGACTGGGAGAGGGGCTCACAGGATGGTACGAGTGGGACTGGGAGAGGGGCTCACAGGATGGAGTGAGTGGGGCCGGGAGAGGGGCTCACAGGATAGAGTGAGTGGGGCCGGGTGTGGTCTCACAGGATGGAGTGAGTGGGACTAGGAGAGGGGCTCACAGGATGGTACGAGTGGGACTGGGGGAGGGGCTCACAGGATGGTACGAGTGGGACTGGGGGAGGGGCTCACAGGATAGAGTGAGTGGGGCCAGTCGTGGTCTCACAGGACGGTGTAAGTGGGGCCGGGAGAGGGGCTCACAGGACGGCGTGAGTGGGGCCGGGCGTGGGCTCACAGGACGGCGTGAGTGGGGCCGGGTGCGGGGCTCACAGGACGGCGTGAGTGGGGCTGGGCGTGGGCTCACAGGACGGCGTGAGTGGGGCCGGGAGAGGGGCTCACAGGACTGCGTGAGTGGGGCCGGGTGCGGGGCTCACAGGATGGTGCATTTGCCCTTTTCCACCCATGGGTTGTTCTTCATCAGGTCGGGGTTCAGGAAGGGGTCTTTGGGGATCCCATCCTCGATCCACTTCAGCAGCCTGCGGGTGGGTGGATCGTGGGTGAGTGGTGGCACCTGGCCCCCGAGGGCCTCCTGCTGCACCTGCCGTCGGCGGTGGTGGTCATGGCTATGAAAATGAGCGGCCAGCACAGGGCAGACAAATGAGAGGCAAATCAGACGGGTGGGGCACTCACTCAGGGATGGTCTTGGATGCCATCTCCCGCTGGAAGGCCAGCTGGTACTTGAGGCTCTCCACCTCTTTCTTCATCTGCGGCACGTCCCACTCCTCCATGGCATCGGGAGCTTCCGAAGCAGCCAGCCTGGGGCTGGAGGGCACAGGAGGAAGCCACAGGGCCGAGGCTGCCAGCCTGTAGTCCCCATCCCCACTGCTCCCTCCCGGCAGGCCTGAGCTGAGCCCCCCAGGATGAAGGGGCGAGAGTCCCCATCACTGCCTGGGCCAGTACCCTGGGCCCTGTTTTCTCCACTCGTGTCTTTCCCAGGTCCACATGCGTTGCTAGGGTTTAGGGCACAGGGCAAGTTCCCATGAGGCCCCAGCTCCCGCCTCCCCCAGTGGGACTAGTTAACTGCAAGACATTCTTAGCTACTTCCCCACACCCCCCCAACACCTTAAGAAGGTCCCTTGCAGACAGCAGAATGGGTGCTCAGCACGGCAGGCCCCCAGCTCCCACCCTCCCACTGAGGCCCATGCAGGCTGACTCAGACCACGTTGTGAGGCGTGGGGTGAGGTCCTCAGGAGGTGGCCCCTGCCCCGCCCCGCGGCATGCCCCTCTGCTTTGCATGGGCAGAGCGCAGTCCAGAGCCAGGACTCCTGGACGGGAACATTTTGCTGCAGTTTGCATCTCCGGCAGGTGGGGTGTGTGCTCAGGATCTCGGGGGCTCAGGCTACACGACCTGAGTGTAGGACACGGGCTGTTGGTGGCCCCTGGGTCCCCAGTGTGTCTGGCAACCACACACATCACCGGCATGCTTTCTGCTTGTGGCCAGCCTGGGAATGCCACAGGTTGACACCTCAGAACTGCCACAAGTTCGAGGCAAGTAGGGGTGGGATGCCCCCTGCCTCTCCCCCTGCCCACTCCAGGGGCCCAGGGAGTCCCTTACTCTGTCCCAACCCTGGCCCCAATCCCCAAGGTTGGGAGACAGGGCTGAACCTTGGGAGGTTGGGTTGGGGGTTGGCGTCGAGTTTGGAGGAGGCTGCCTCTGGCTGTGAAGGGGGCTCCTGGCCCAACAGTCTCCCTATCCCTTTGGTCTCGCAGCTGCTCCCCAGCGAGGGAGGGGCCCAGGGCTTGGGGCTGGTGGGATCCCGGTTGGTGAAGTGGGCAGACTCCCAGCAGCCGGCAGACCCGGGGTGGGAGCTCGGGGAACAAGTGGGGGCGAGTTTCTGGGGGGAATGATCAGGGTCGTGCAGAGGGAGGATTCCCTCCTGGAGATCCTCGAGTTCCAGCACCCAACCTGCCCCCTTCCCCAGTGCGGGTCTTTCCTCGGAGACCCTACACTCAGCCATGTGGGCGCGGGACCAGCTGCGTGCAGGTCCTCCCAGGCCTGGGGTGTTGGTGCCCCGCCCACAGCCTGGTCCTCACCGCCCAGCCCTACCTTCGCGCAGCTGCCGCCGAGCCCAGCCACCTGCCCCACGCACCCTGTGGACGCCCCCAGCCGCAGGACTCGGTGGGCACTGCAGGCGGCGCACGGCGCTCAGATGGACACAGCTCCCCCGCACCGCGTGAGCCGCCTCCCTGCCTGCAGCACCGGCTCGGGTTGGGTCTCGCTGTCCGTGGGGCAGCCGCCCTCGCCCCGGGAGTTAGGTGAGCCCAGGGGACTGACCTGGGCCAGCCGAGAGCCGCGGAGCCTCAAGGCCCTCCCTAGCCCCAGGGGCCTGTTCGTCGGACCTACCTTGAAAGGTGACAGTGGAGGGACAATGATGACAAAAGCCAGGCGACCGCGAGTGACAGCGAGGGCCAAGTGATGTGCCGGGAGTCCGCCAGGCAGAGCCCTGGCTGCGCCCCGCCCCTCCCACCACCTGGGCCCTGGCGCCACCCCCACCCCCTCCTCAGGGCTGGGCTGACCCCAGAGACAGCCTGTGCTGCCCAGGGCTCGCCCAGCGGGTGGACACGAAGCCAGGGGCCAGAGTGGGGCTGGTCCAGTTTCCCTGAGGGACCAGCTTGGGCCTGGTGGAGAGGTCTCCTTCCACTTGAGGGGATGGATTCCTTAGCTTCATACCAGGGGCCTTCCCCCTCCAGTGCCCTGGGCCAGTCCGGAGGAGTGGGGATGGGACTAGGACCCTTTACCCTCTGGGGCCTCTGCAGCCTGCAGGGATCAGGTGACCCTCAGCTGTGCCCCCGACAGGCGTCCTGTGAGGGCCATGTGGCTCACCCTGGGATGTGAGCCTTTTCCTGCTAGGCGCCCCGGGTCTCCGTGGAGCTCCCTGCTCCGCCCGATCCCCCCTTCCCAGACCAGCGGCCAGCTCCGGAGGGCAGGAGGGTGCCGGAGGGCAGGAGGGTGCCGTGCTCTTCAGTCTGATCTGAGCTGAGAGTGGCGGCCTGAGGCGTCTCCAACACCAGCCCACTGTGGGTGCTGTGGGGCGCGCTGCCTCGGGAGAGGTGCATCCAGCTGCAGCACTCGGCAGGGATTGTGTGGCCTCGAGGCTCTGGGGAGGGGGCTTCCCTTTGCGGTTCCGCATCTGTCAGCCTGCAGAGCTGACTGGCCCCTTTTCCTCTGGCACATTTCTCTGTGTCTTGGGTGCACCCCTTGGGCTCCTGTGGGAGCTGCGCCGTGTACCAGCAGGTGACACACACACCAGGTTGCATCCTAGGTGGGGGCCCCCAGGCAGCAACAGCAGCCTCTGGGGGCACAGGGCCAAGCTCCCCAAACTCAGTCCTTGCAGAGGCTGGGCCACCCCCGGGGAAGCCTGGGCCAGGGCCAGGGGCCTGTGAGCAGGTCCTGCCTTCCCCAGTGTCACAAGGAACTGCCCAGCCTGCCTGGGGTGGCCCAGAGCCCTGCAGGGGTGGTTGGGGAGAGGTGGGCCTGTCCCTCGCGGGCGCCCAGGCCCCTGAAACCACTCAGCAGGCCTCCTCGCTGCTGTGACTGTGAATCGGGGCCACCTGCACCTCCCGCCCTGATGGGGGTTGGCGGGATCAGAGGCGCCTCCGGAACTGGGGCACATTAGGGAAGGGATTATTTTTATTACGGATTTGGGGGTGGGGTGGGGCAGCTTAAAGCCCAGGGCACCAGGCCTCCTCCTCAGGGCAGATGGCTGCTCCTCTTGGCACGGTGGGGGCTAGACGAGTTCCCCCTGGCCCTGGTGCCTGCCCTGCCTGTGCCCTTGGGTGCTGTGACTCCGGATGCACCTTAGTATCTGGGCTGCTGGGGGCTGTCCCTATGGCTGGGGGCACCACTGCACCTGGCGCCAGAGGGTGGCATGACTGCTGGGGGAAGGGCGTGTGCTGCCCCAGGGTGCAGGCAAGGTGGGGGGACCCCAGGACATGTCCCTGCATTCACTGGGACAGCAGGTGGCTTGGAGCCACGGCCAGGGTGGGGACACCCTGAGCTCTGAGTTGTGAGAGCTGGGGCTTCTGTGGCCGCTCTCAGGACCCCAAACGGCCTTTGCATCTGCTCATCTGGAAGGACCTAGGGGGTCTCCTAATGGGGTCGCCAAGGCTCCAGGTTCTGGCTTTTGGGCAATTCACTGGACCCAGTAAAGGTCACCGAGGGTGCCTGAGTTATGTCCAGCACTGCCAGTGCCCCCAGCAAATCAGGACACGGGTTGGAGTGCGGTGTGGGCCACCAGGACAGCCAACACAGGCCGTGGCACCACGTCCTGGAGTGAGCACCGCCTTGTGGTCCAGGCACATCCTGCCGGTCCTCAGCGTCTCAGGGGAGAAGCGGCTGTGTGTACCTGCACGGTGGACCTGGCCCGCCTACCTGCCCAAGGTTGAGGGCAGGAGGAGGTTGAGGGAAGTGGGGGCAGGGCCAGGGTGAGCCGAGGGCCTTGGGTCTGCTCCAGGCCCATGTCCCAGGCGTGTGGTAGGTCCTGTCTCTCCCCACTTCTGTGGTGGTTCAGGTCTCTGGGGGTGGGGGGCACCAGTCATCCCACCCGTGTCGTGTGGACCCCCAGAATCCGAAGCAGGTCCTGTGCTGACCTGGGCGGGTGCAGTAACCTCCACTCCCGTGTGAGGGGCTGTGAGACGCCATCCTCAGTAAGACGGGGGTCTTGAAGACTGACTTCTACTTTCCTACCAATTTTTCCTACCAAAGTTGGACACCCCCAAACACATCCAGGCCCCGACCCCTCGAGCTGGAGTCAGCCTCGGGGTCTAGAACCTCCCTCCCCCGGCCCCACAGCTGGACCTGGCTTCAGTGATTCTTGCTGGGAAGAACGGCAGCCATTTCCCCACCTGAGTGACTGCAGCCTCCCGGGAGGCCAGGGGCTCCGTTCTGAAATTAGGCCACTAATTGGGGCGCTGGGTGAGACACGCAGGGCTCTTTCCGCTGGCCTAGAAATGGCTGTCCCTGGCCCGAGGGGTTCCTGCCTCGCCAGACATGGGGCTGTGCAGCTGGGCCTGAGACCCCATCTACAGCCAGCCGAGACCGCGGGGGAAGCACGTGAGGCTGGGGGCGTTCACACTGACCTTAGGGCTTGGTCCCACATTGGCACAGGGGTCTCTGACCCCCTCCTAGCGGGAAGCTGCGGCCGCAAGGTCTCCCGGGACTGGCCTCTGCCTGTGGCCTCAACTCCGAGTGGGTGAGGGAGACAGCCCCCACCAGTCAACTCCCCAGGGAACAGAGGAACAAAGTGCTGAGCTGGGGACCCAGGGCTAGCCCCGTCCTCCACCAGCCTGTACCCTAGGCTCTGCAGAGGGCTCTGGCTGTCCTAGCGGGACCCTGTGGTCTGCCGGCCCCAGGCAGCCTGTGCAATGGGTGAATGTGTGTGTGGACACGCTGACTTCGCTCAGTCCCTGCAAACAAAACCGCAAACGTGGGGCCCAGGAAAGTAAGGAAGCTCCTCTGAACCAAAGGAAGCTCACGGCAATGACTTTTTATGTCCTCTGTGAAAGTTTTAAAGTGATTTTCCAAAACAATTTAAGCTCTTAAACACAAGCACAGAAAACTTCAAGGGAATCCCGGGTGCATGGTTGTCATCCACACCTGACCTCCACTGTGTAGTCAGGGGCCTGCTAGGGGCCAGGCCGTAGCCACGCTTGCACTGCGGCCTCGGGGTAGCGTGCCTGCCGCAGCTCAGTTTACTCACAACAGCTGCAGGTCGGTGCGTGGTTACAATTTGCAATTGCCGGAGGATTCCTGCTTAAGAGACGCCGTCTCCTGAAAACCCAGGTATCTCTTCGCTAACCAGAAGTTTGGCCCGAGGCACGAGGCCCTGGGAGCACAGAAGCAGGCTGAGCAGTGGATCCCCACGGCCTCGGACGCCCTAGCTCCTGGCCTGAGGACTGGAGGTCAGTGTGTCCCCGGAAACAATGCCAGCTGGGCTCCTGGGGATGGGGTGCTGCCCCCACTCCGAGCTTGAATGTGTTTAAGGGGAACCGATGGGCAAAATAACAGCCTGCTGGGCTCAGAGGCCCCCACCGCCGGCTACACCAAATTACTCTCTTTCAAGGGCGCCAGCTCAAAGACGTTGCAGATATTCCAAAATAGACACACATTTGCTCAGCTGAGGGTGGTGGGAGGCCTTGAGGCGAGACCTTTCCAAGGTCTGTGGGGGAAGAGGAGGGAGAGAGAGTCGCGCCTTCTGCCCCAGGCCACCTCCGGTATCGTGGTCCCTGGGGCAGCTTTCCCAGGAGCCCGTAATCCGCAGGGTGGTGGCCAGAGTCGTGTAGCAGGCTGACAGGGCCTCTGGCTTTGGGAGAGTCCCCACCCACACCGACAGACACTTGCTTTGGGATGATTAGACTGGGTGCAGTGGCTCACACCTGTCGTCCCAGCACTTTGGGAGGCTGAGGCTGGAGGATCGCTTGAGCCTCGAAGGTGGAGGCTGTAGTGAGCTATGATCATGCCACAGCGCACAACAGGGAGACCTTGTCTCAAAAAAAAAAAAAAAAAAAAGGATGACAGAGGTCCAGTGATTTTGCCCAAGGAAAATTAGAAGTTAACATGGTGTGTTTTGGCCTCTGTCCGTCCCCACTGCTTCATTCGAACATTCCGGGCTCCCTGGCCACCACTGTGAGTGCGTCAGGGCCCAAGGACCTTCCTGCACCACGACCCACAGGACATCCTGTGAGTCCAGGTTGGCCTCTAAGAGCCTGGATGGGTCACGCCACAGCCCATCGGGGATCCTGGGACCCCCAGTGCAGGGGGTGGTGCCGCTGCTGCTTCCAGGCCTGGGGAAACCATGTAGACGGGACCGTCTTCCAAATCGGATTGGCAAGTGGGTTTGGCAGAGCCCAGCGAGACACTAGGATGGCCCAAACTGACCAGAAGGCCCCGTGCAGAGGCGGCTGCTGGGGACAGCCAGGTCACCCCAACACGGGTGGAGCTCCTGCATGCCCCACTTCCCACCCCATGGGTCACAGGCCTCGAATGCGCATCCTGCCATGTGGAGACCAGACCACAGGTGGCCAAGCCCTATCTCGGGAAACGGGCCTGGGGCCCTGGGCGGCCGGCACTCACTTCCTGGCTATCTCTACCACCACGTGGGGCAGAAAGATGCCGGCCTGGATTTCTGAGCTCCTCAACAGCTCGGGAACAGCGCAGTCACTTAACGCAGTGTGCGAGGCACAGACCATTCCAGGGCCTGGCCTGCGCCCACAGGGCACTCCTACCACACGGGCTCCTTCTCACAAGGCGACACCGTCCACCCCCAATCGCTGGGGCCCAAAGCAGCCCAAGAACAGACACATGCACCCCAAAAAGGGGGTCAGTGGGGTAGACGCACCCATCTGGGGACCCTGTGTGTCATCCCAAGTGGGCCGTAGCCCTGGGCATCTGGTCTTAGGTCCCAGGGCTTTGCTAGCAGAAGCCTCCAAGTGTGCAGGGTCTGTGCTGGAGGCCTCCCACCGGCCACCATGGATTCTCCACCCGTGTGGCAGCACCCAGGTCCCTGCACCGACAGACTTCTCGCACTCAGTTGGCAGCAGAGAGCCCCTGAGCAGCCCAGGTGCGTGCAGATGCACAAGGCTGGCTGGGGCGGGAGAAAGGGAGGGAGGGGGGGCTCTGAGGTAGGCGCCTGCGTCCCCACAGATCAATCACTTGATATTTGATGTGACCTGCAAACCTTTTATTTGCAAAATACATAAAGTAGGCGGCAGGAAGTAGCGGTTTATACCTGTAATCCCAGCACTTACGGAGGCCAAGGCGGGAGGATCCCTTGAGCTCAGGAGTTGAAGACCAGCCTGGGCAACACAGTGAGACCCTATCTACAAAAAAATACAAAAATTAGGCTGGGCGTGGTGGCTCACGCCTGTAATCCCAGCACTTTGGGAGGCCGAGGTGGGCGGATCACAAGGTCAGGAGATCGAGACCATGGTGAAACCCTGTCTCTACTAAAAATAGAAAAAATTAGCCGGGCGAGGTGGCGGGCGCCTGTAGTCCCAGCTACTCGGGAGGCTGAGGCAGGAGAATGGCGTGAACCCGGGAGGTGGAGCTTGTAGTGAGCCGAGATTGCGCCACTGCACTCCAGCCTGGGCAACAGAGCGAGACTCTGTCTCAAAAAAAAAAAAAAAAAAAAAAAAAAAATTAGCTGGGTGTGGTGGTGTGCACCTGCGGTCCCAGCTATTGGAGAGAGGCTGAGGTGGAAGGATTGCTTGAGCCTGGGAGGTGGAAGCTGCAGTGAGCTGAGATAGCCACTGCACTCCAGCCTGGGCGGCAGAGCAAGACTCTGTCTCAAAAAAAGTTGAGGCCGGGCACGGTGGCTCACATATGTAACCCCAGCACTTTGGGACGCCAAAGTGGGCGGATCACCTGAGGTCAGGAGTTTGAGACTCACCTGGCTAACATGGTGGAAACCCGTCTCTACTAAAAATACAAAAATTAGCCAGGGGTGGTGGCCTGCGCCTGTAATCCCAGTTACTCGGGAGGCTGAGGCAGGAGATGCGCTTGAACCTGGGAGGCGGAGGTTGTAGTGAGCTGAGATGGCGCCACTGCACTCCAGCCTGGGCAACAGAGGGAGACTTCGTCTCGGGGGAGGGGGGGAAGTTTGGAGTCACGCCGCCACCACCCTTTTAAGGACGCCTGGAGCTCCCAGAGCCCCCAGGAGCTGAAAGAAGCAGGAAGGATCCTCCCTACAGCCTCTGGAGGGATCGCGGCCCCCATTACCTTTTCAAAAGGTCACCTTTCCCCGCGGTGTGACCCTCGAAAGCTAGATGTGCCCAGGAAACAGCAGCCCAGGCCCTGCACCATCCTCCCGCTCCCTCTGGCCGCCGTGCCTCAGCCAGCGCTGCCCCCTGTCCCGCCTGTGCCCTCCCCAGGGCCCCTCGCCGCCGCCCCCTGCCGCCTCCCGATCTGGTCAAACTCCCGGGCACGAGCCCCGCGTGCAGGCGCCGGGCCTGGGCTCCTGTGGCCGTCCCGCCAGCGCCCGTCTTCCGTCCCTGCATTTAGAGAAGGACGATGGCAAAGGCACCCGCCCGCTGACCCCTCTTACAGGTGAGGAAACTGAGGTAAGACGGTCGGGGCTGGCTGCAGGGCGTGTCGGGCCCTCGGGGCAGTCGCCCAGACCACCCGGACGGCCCCGCTCGCAGCCTTCGCCCGCGCCCGCCAACTTTTCAACCGACCGTCGCGTGCCGTTTACTTCCGCCTTGGGAGGTCATTTCCGGGTCCCGGCAGGAAGGGGCCGGGCGCGCACGACGTCAGCGCGCGACGCAGCCATCTTGGCTCCTGGCAGCGGCGGCCCAGGCCTCGGTCGTGGGCTGGGCGGCCATATTGGAGTCGGGCAGGGGTCTCATATCCGGTCACTCTCCACTGGCGATGATCGATTGCACTTGACGGTCGCGACGCTGGTCGAGAGTCGCTCGCATTGCTCGAAGTTTTCTGCAACTCTAGGACCGTAAAATGTCTCGAAGATGGCGAAAGGCGTAGCCCCCTGCAGAATCAGATGATCCAGAAGGATGCCCACTGTCTTTTTGGTCCATTTCAGTTGTAAACCAAGAAATACCCGGGACAGGCCTCGGTGGGCTTCGGAGCGTGTCTCGGCAAGGTCGAGGTCTTTCTCCAGCGATGGTTTTGAGCCTCTGTATTAAAAGGGGGAAAGTAGGCTGTGGGGTATCCTGTTTCTGAGCCCATGGTGGGAAGAGAAAAGGAGTGGGCGGGGGGCGGGGATCGCTGATGATGCGTCCCCAAGATGAGGGGAACGGAGAGTGCGATCTGATCCGGCGTCTGTAGTTACCTGTCCAGGAACACAGGGAGAGGCAGTCCCTTGCCCGGCTCGGTCTTCAGCTTCGTTTTGTCCTTTTGGCAGCCTGAATTGGGGTCCTGAGCTTCTCCTTTCCTTTCACACCGTCCTCCACAGTTTCCCAAATGGGTTGTGGAATGCTTATTCCCCGGCACACCTGTGAGATCCCAGGCAGAAGCCAGTGTACAGAAACGCGTTGCATCAGTAGGGATTCTCGAGAGGCAGACCAATGTATTGGAGAGAGAGAGATTGATAGACGGTTGAGAGTGGGTTTGTTAGGGGAATTGGCCCATGTGGTTAGGGAGGCTGAGAAGTCCCGGGAGGGACGCCGTCTGCAAGCTGGAGACTTGGGATGCTGGCAGCCTGGCTCAGTCCAAGTCAGGAAACGGAAGAACCTGGGGAGCTAAAGGTGTGACTCTCAGGCCAGGGCTGAAGGCTGAGAATCCAAGGAACCGCTGGTGTTAAGTCCTGGAGTTCCAAGGCTGGGGGCCCTGGGGTTCTGATGTCCAAGGGCAGGAGGAGGAGGAGAGAGTCCCAGTGCCAGGAACAAGATCAGAACTCCTTTTCCCTCTTTTTTTTTTTTTTTTTTTTTTGAGAGAGTCTGGCTCTGTCTCATAGGCTACAGACAATGCAATGCAGTGGGGTGACCTCAGCTCATGGCAGCATCCACTTCCCAGGTTCAGACAAGTCTCCTGTCTCACCCTCTGGAGTAGCTGGGACTACAGGTGCATGCCGCCATGCCTGGCTAATTTTTTTGTATTAGTAGAGATGGAGTGTCACCATGGCCAGGCTAGTCTCCAACTCCTGACCTCAAGTGATCCACCTGCCCCAGCCTCCCAAAGTGCTGGGATTACAGGCGTGAGCCACCACGTCCGGCCCCTTTTTGTTCTCTCTGGGCCCCCAGGTGATTGATGGTATCCGTCCATATGGAGGGTCTTCCCTTCAGGACCTGGACCCCCAGGCAGGCTTCTCTGGAGACCCCCTCGCAGACACACCCAGAAGCAGCGCTTTATGAGGTCTCTAGGGGTCCCTTCATCCAGCCAAGTAGGTGCTTGAGATGACCCACGGCGGGTCGGACATCTCCCTCCTCATCCGCTATGACAGTGTCTGATTTGCCGTCTTTCCCTCCCGGCATGAGCCGGTCCAGAGAATTGTCACAAGACAAAATGATGAATTTAGTTTAAAGATCCTCTGGCTTCATTCGTGATGCTCGATTCGGGCAGCGCTGGGCTCTGCAAAGAGCAGGGAGTGCTCCGGGGGGCTGAGGAGAGGAGGTTTGTTTTCTAGACGGAAGGGCCGAGGAAAGCAGAGACAGAAAACACGGATCGCTCCCTTCAAAACTGCTTTTCTTGTAAGGGTGAAAGCGGAGAACTCCTTAATGTACCAACCAGGACCGGCCTGTTTGGGGATTTGGCTGTTATTACTCCCCTGATTTCTCAGAAGTTCAGATAAACAACTTAGCTTCAGTTGGGTGACGTCGAACTTTTTTTTAGATGAAGTCTCGCTCTGTGGGCCAGGCTGGAGTGCAGCGGCATGATCTCGGCTCACTGCAAACTCCGTGTCTCTGGGTTCAAGCGATTCTTCCTGCCTGAGCCTCCCAAGTGTCTGAGATTACAAGCACGTGCCACCACGCCTGGCTAATTTTTGTGTTTTTGGTAGAGACAAGGTTTTGCCATATTGGCCAGGTTGGTCTCGAATTCCTGACCTCAAGTGATCCTCCTGCCTTGGCCTCCCAAAGTGCTGGGATTATGGGTGTGAGCCACCGTGCCCGGCCACCAAGGGCTTCCTATAGATTTCATTTAACAGAAGGAAGGGAGGGGAGAGGGAGGCTGTGGTAGAGGCTGGGGGATTTGAGGAGAGGCTCTAGAGGTTGCTGTGCGGGAGGAACGGGTCCCCTCCGCTTCCCTGAGGAGTGCTGGGAGATGTAGTGAGGTCTTCCTCACGTGATTTTCTAGGAAAATGTCGCCCACATCTGGACCCCATGGTACCTGGGCTTTGAGGGTTAGCAGAGCCTTTCATGATGTCGCAGATGGATCCTGCAGAGGCCTCAGTAGAGATGGTGTAGCGGGGAGGGTGTAGGACAGGTCTGGGTGACTTGGGACATGGAGCCAACAGGATAGGGTGTCCCTGGCTGCTTCTCCCCAACAGGCCACATCAGGATGTCCCAGGGAAGTAACACAAACCCGAACTGTGTGTGCCCCTTTGATCCGGAACCTCTGGTCTCTGGAGCAGGCTCGGATCTATGGAGGGTTTTTCTTTGGAGCTTCCCTGGGACGTCCAGTGCGCTCTGGGCCGCACCAGGCTGCTCTCCGCCCAAAAGGAGACTCTCACACTGAGGAGCCAGTGGCCAGAGGACTGCCCTGCGGGGAGGCAGACCTGGTTCTCAGGACACTTGACGTGGGCAGGGACTGGCTGGCCTCTCCCTCAGCGGGGAGGAGGTGCGGTGTGGAGGGACGGCTGTCCACGTGGCTGTGTTTGACTTGGGCTCCTGGCTGGCTCTGCCACTTCTTAGATGGGTGGCAGGGGTGAGTGGCCCGACTTCTCTGAGGTCTGCTTGTCAGAGGACGGGGAGGACGACGCTGCCCAGGGCTGTCGGGAGGGTAGGCTGAGACACTGTGTAAAGTGTTTGCGTAGTACCTGCCAGGGGCAAGGTGGGCATCATTAAAAATAATCCAGGCTGGCGGTGGTGGCTCATGCCTATAATCCCAGCACTTTGGGAGGCTGAGAAGGGAGGATTGCTTGAGCTCAGGAGTTCAAGGCCTGCCTGGGCAACATAGCAAAACCCCATCTCTCAAAAAAAGAAAAATTAGCTGGGCATGGTGGCTCACACCTATCGTCTGGGCTACTCAGGAGGCTGAGGCAGGAGGATCACCTGAGCCCAGGAGTTTGAGGCTACGGTGAGCTGATTCCAGCCTGGGCCACAGAGCGAGGCCTTGTCTCTAAACAAACCAAAACACGCCGGGCGCGGTGGCTCAAGCCTGTAATCCCAGCACTTTGGGAGGCCGAGACGGGCGGATCACGAGGTCAGGAGATCGAGACCATCCTGGCTAACACGGTGAAATCCCTTCTCTACTAAAAAAATACAAAAAAACAAGCCGGGCGAGGTGGCGGGCGCCTGTAGTCCCAGCTACTGAGGAGGCTGAGGCAGGAGAATGGCGTAAACCCGGGAGGCGGAGCTTGCAGTGAGCTGAGATCCGGCCACTGCACTCCAGCCTGGGCGACAGAGCGAGACTCCGTCTCAAAAAAAAAAAAAAAAAAAAAAAAAACAAACAAACCAAAACACATGAATCCTGGTGTATGCAAAGCTCTTAGTCATAGGTGAACTTAAATGGAAACTGTTAATTGAAATCAGGGCTTTGGCTGGGCGCCGTGGCTCACGCCTGTAATCTTAGCACTCTGGGAGACTGAGGTGGGTGGATTGCTCGAGTCCAGGAGTTTGAGACCAGCCCGGGCAACATGACAAAACTCTGTCTCTACCAAAAATGCAAAAATTAGCCAGTCTCATAACCTGGTCTCAAAAAAAAAAAAAAAATTTAAAAAAGTTAAAAAAAAAATTGGAGGTTATATGGTTCTGGATGGGGTTTTTTTCTGTTGCCTAGAAATTGTATCTAAGGCTTAAAGGTGAAAATAGAAAGTACCAAGTACTCCCATGATTGAGGGTGGGACATAGCCTCAGAACGCTGGGGTCTGATACCTGCCTAGTCCTATGCGAGAGGCTGAGAGAGGCTGGCACTGGCGAGACTCAGTGGCTGGTGGGGGCTCAAGCTCTGTGGTGAGAATTCTTACTATGGTCTTCAGTTGCCCCTAGAGATGCCTGCAATGGTGTGGGCTGAGTCCCACTCCCCAGATGGGGAGGTGGAGGACTGCGGAGAGCCTCTGCACCCACAAGAGCAGGACAAGAAAAATGGAATGAGCGGGCAGGGCTGGGGGTGGAGGCACCCTGCACCTCAGGAGCAGGCGGCCAGGCTGCTAGTCTGAGAAGAGACCACGGTCTTGCTGCTCCCAGGCGTGGGGTGTAAACAACTCAGACTTGAGACACTCTTGTGAAGACCCAGTTCAAGGCTAGAGCACATCATGGGGTTGGTCAGAGACAATCCTCAAAATCCTCTGCCTGGAACCACGGATGCCTGCTCCACCAGGGCAGGTGCAGGAAAGAACAACCGAATAGATTCCAACATCGGAGGACGTGCAGGCCGCACACATGTGGTCAGCCCAGAGAGCAACATATTGGGGATTTGCAGCCAAGAATAACATGAAGGGGGCCTTGAAGAGCTATGTTTACAGTTCCCAAGGAGATAAATGAGGGAAGAGCAACAGAGAAACAAGAATAGGCAGACATGCAAAAAGAACAAGGAGCCACCTTCACATGAAAAACATAATTGTGGCCGGGCGCGGTGGCTCACACCTGTAATCCCAGCACTCTGGGAGGCCGAGGTGGGCAGATCACCTGAGGTTGGGAGTTTGAGACCAGCCTGACAAACCCCGTCTCTACTAAAAATACAAAATTAGCCAGGCGAGGTGGTGGTGGCGCCTGTAGTCCTAGCTACTCGGGAGGCTGAGGCAGGAGAATGGCATGAACCTGGAAGGCGGAGCTTGCAGTGAGCCGAGATCACGTCACTGCACTCCAGCCTGGGCGGCAGAGCGAGACTCCGTCTCAAAAACAAAAAATCAAATAAATAACATAATGTAACATAACATAACATAACTGTATAAGTAAAACCTCACCGATGAGTTGAATGACAGATGAGTCCCTGCTCTGGAGTGAAGGAATAAGCCTTGACAGAACTAGGGAGATTCCCCCACACAGGGAGAAACAGTCGCTCACTGGGTCAGGTAGGGGCTCGTCCTGGTTGATTTGTTTGCTTTTCTGTGCGTAAACATTTGGCCTCGTAAGATATAGAATAAAACCATGTCATTTTTCATCCTACTAAAAACCAGTCTACCAAAAAATACCACAGTGAACCTTTTCATACGTATAACTTTATATACGTGTGTGTGTATATATATATACGTATATAGGTATGTATGTGTATTATGTGTATGTGTATATATACTCATACATATATACATATATATGTGTGTATATGTATGTCATATGTATACATATATGTATGTAGAGAGAGAGAATGAGGAGAGAGAGAGACTTTCAGATTATTTCTTTCAGCTAACTTCCCCAGAGTGGAATCCCTTGGTCTAGTAAATTCTCTGTGCTCCAGTTGAAGTTTGGCAAATGACTTCTGGGGGTCTGGACCGTTCCAGCAGAAGCGTCTGCGAGTGAAGAGGGCTGTGGACCCTGTTGTTAGGAGACAGAGCCAGGGCGAGGTTCCCACTCAGGTCTCCCCATCTCCTGTGGCCTCTTTTCAAAGCAGTGGATACTTTTCTTCCCTCCAAAGAGACCGTTCTAGAAGCCTAATGGCAGTGCTGGCGACACGATTGTTATTCACGTGAATCTGCAGGTCTGTCTTGGGGCTGGACATTCGGCACTGGTGGGCGTGGGAATGACAGGCTGGACCCACAGGTGGAAATCGGCAAAGCTCGTCTTCCAGAGGCACTCGGTCAAAGAGTTCCGACAGTGACCTCGCCGGTGGCTGGGGCTCCGGACCCTGATGAGCTGCGGTGTCACCACAGGTTTGCAGGCAAGGAGGCCTTTGCTTGAGCAGCTTGCAAACAACCTCCCCACGGGAGCGGGCAGCCTCTGTGTGACGGGCACCTGGGGGCCTGCTGAGCCTGAACCTGGGGACCAGCTGGCAGAGGCAGGCAGAGGACAGAGGCTCCGCCCCTGCTCAGTGCTCAGGCGAGCTGTGGAAGGTTCCCTCCCACCTCTACAGGTGGGTGTGGAGGAGCAGCAGGCAGGCAGCACGGGTCCCACGTGCTGGAGGAGCAGCTAAGCGGGAAGCCACGGCAGCAGGGCCCAGCCTCTTCGAGCTGGGGGTCCAGTGCTGCCTGCCCGTCTGTGAGGCGAGCACAGAGGACCCCCAGGTTGCTGTGGGTGGGCAGGGTTGGGCACCACAGAGGGCAGCTGGGAGGAGTGGGGCTGAGAGCTCAGGCAGTGCTTCTCAGTGCAGCCGGGGCTGGGGGCCTCAAGGACCACGTGGGAGCCCCTGGGGTCTGTGAGGCTGGCAGGAGGTGAGGAGAGGCCAAGACCCCCAGGGAGCGCCCAGGCCTGAACCCCTCCAGTGCTGCTGACCTTGCAGCTGCTGCCATGCCACGGGCGGTGACCACACAGACGTCCCCTCTGCCATTGCTGCGGGACTGGGAAGGATGCCGGGCGGATACAGCCTCCCCCTCCAGTGCCCCGAACTCCTTGGGTCCACCCCGGCTCCCATGGTGGGGAGGGGCCGCCTTGGAGCCCCCATGGGACAGGGTGGAGGTGGGGTAAGTGCCTGGAGCTCTCGGCCATCATGTGCGAATGTTTTGCTCCCTGCTGATTCCATCCTCGCACTGTCCTGTCTGTATTGTGGACTGGGCAGCTCTCACGGGGGGCAATTCTGTCCCCAGGGGACGCTGGCCAGCAAGTGGAGACGTCTGTGGTCTTGGCTGGTGTTGCCGCAGGCATCTGGCTGGTGGAGCCCAGGGAGGCTGTCCCGGCCCCTGCAACCCGCAGGACAGTCCCGCCGTGGAGGACGGCCAGCCCTGAGTCCCCAGTGCCCCAGGGCCCGGGACACCCTTGCCTGCCCTGGGCAGATCTCCGGGGCCAGGCGGTTCAGGCCGTGCTCCTGCCTGCTGGGGTCTCCTGCCGTCCTCGCCATCACCACTGGGTGGAGCCACAGGTCCGTGTGATCGTCCCTGTGATCCCGGGTTCCGGAAGGATCCTCACCCAAAGCTGGCCCAGCCCGGCTCCTGAACTCTGGTCTCAGGACCCTTCGCAATCCTGAAACCTTTTGAGCTTTTGTTTACGTGCGCGGCCGCTGAGGACATTCACTCTACTAGAAATAGAGCTTTTAAAAATGTTCACTTTTTCACGTAAAAATAGCAATAAATCCATTGCATGGGAACATAACATTTTAATGAAAAACAACTGTTTCCCCGTAAAAAAAAAAATGTAGTGGGAAGAGAAAGGAGGGGTGGCTGTTTGTGCTGGATTCTTATGTCTGCATCTGCCTGCAGGCCTGTGGCCTCCAGAACATTCCGCCCCACGCTTTCAGGAGAATGGGAAGGAGGCCAGGCACGGTGGCTCACGCCTGTAATCCCAGCACTTTGGGAGGCCGAGGCAGGCGGATCACCTCAGGTCAGGAGTTCGAGACCAGGCTGGGCAACATGGTGAAACCCCGTCTCTACTAAAATGCAAAAAATTAGGCATGGTGGCGGGCGCCTGTAATCCCAGCTACTCTGGAGGCTGAGGCACGAGAATCGCTTGAGTCCGGGAGGTGGAGTTTGCATTGAGCCAAGACTGTGCCATTGCACTCCAGCCTGGGCAACAGAGCGAGAGACAGTCTCAAAAGAATGGGAAGGAAACCACTCTCAGAAGTGTCATGAGAACAGGTTTGACCTCGGGGACCCCCGAAGGTTTCTGGATCCCCTTTGAGAAGCATGGTCTGGACACAGCCGTCAGATGCCTGTTGTGGGGTCGGATGCCTGTTGTGGGGTCTTTACCAACCTTGCTTTGCTGCATTCATTCATTCAGAGACGGAGTCTCGCTCTGTCACCAGACTGGAGTGCAGTGGTACGATCTTGGCTCACTGCAACCTCCACCTCCTGGGGTTCAAGCGATTCTCCTGCCTCAGCCTCCCGAGTAGCTGGGATGACAGATGCCCGCCACCACGCCCGGCTAATTTTTTGTATCTTTATTAGAGATGGGTTTTCACCATGTTGGCCAGGCTGGTCTTAAACTCCTGACCTCAAGTGATCCACCTGCCTTGGCCTCCCGAAGTGCTGGGATTACAGGTGTGAGGTGCTGTGCCTGGCCCTGCTTTGCTGCTTTTAAATCTTTTTGTTGAAAACGAGGATCAGACATATGTTATTACAGTTTTCAGAGTGGAAACCAGCTTGAGAAAATCCTATTTATAAGCACAGTCACTCTGGGAGGCGAGACTCCTTAGTCCAGAGTCACTGAGGTCTGGATTGTTGGAGAATTATTCACAGAAACTCCAGAAGCAGCTGAGGAGACGTGGGGCTGAGACGGGGGCCTGCGCGCGCAGCCAGGCTGTGCAGAAACTCGGAGTGTAGCACGTGGGCCGCCGGGGCTCAGCCAGGCCCATCTCTTCCCTTTTGGCGTCTCTGGAAATGCCGGGCTGATGTAATTATGGGTGACTCCCGCGACCCTAAAAAGTTTTTTTTTGAGACAGAGTCTTGCTCTGTCACCCAGGCTGGAGTGCAGTGGTATGATCTTGGCTCACTGCAACCTCTGCCTCCTGGGTTCAAGCAATTCTTCTGCCTCAGCCTCCCGAGTAGCTGGGACTACAGGCGCGTGCCACCACGCCCGGCTAATTTTTGTATTTTTAGTAGAGATGGGGTTTCTCCATGTTGGCCAGGCTGGTCTCGAACTTCTGACCTCAAGTGATCCGTCTGCCTCGGCCTCCCAAAGTGCTGGGATTACAGGTGTGAGCCACTGCGCCCAGCCAAAAAATATATTGTTTTGAGACAGGGCCTCCCTTAGTCACCCAGGCTGGAGTGCATTGGTGCGATCCTAGCTCACTTCAGCCTTGACCTCTCCTGGGCTCTAGTGATCCTCCTGCCCCAGTCTCCTGAGACCACAGCTGGGTACCACCATGCCTGGCTAATGTTTAAAAGTTTTTAATTTTTTTTTGATAGAGACGAGGTCTCACTGTGTTGCCTAGGGTGGTCTCAAACTTCTGGTCTCAAATGATCCTCCTGCCTTGGCCTCCCAAAGTGCTGGGATGACAGGAATCTTAGTACTTTAAGCAAATAACAGGTTTTCTTTTGGGCAGCTGTGGGTTTCCAGAAATACCGACGAGACAGTGCCGAGCCCCCGTCTGTGCCCTCCCTCCCTGCAGGGTCCCGTGGAGGTAACGCCCCACACCGGCACGAACCAGAATGGACACGGTTCACCGGAGTCCTTGGCCTTCACTGAGGGGCCTTTCCCCATCCGGGGACGGTTCCCGTCCAGCTGCCTGAGCTCCCACTGGGCTGTGGCCATTGCTCGGACTTCCCTTAGTTCTGGTGGTCTGGGCAGTTTTGAGGAGGGAGGTCAGGATTTCCTAGAAGGTCCCTCAAGCAGGGCTTGCCATGCATTTCTTGAGGCTAGAAGGGACCCGTCGCCTTCCCTGTAGACACCCATGTCCCTCCCCTGGCACTGGGAGGAGGTGGGGGGAACCCAGAGAAGAGGTCACGTAGGGTCAGGCCTGGAAGCCAACAAGGAACGGGGCCGGGGAGGCCTGGTGCCTTTTGGGGGCTGCGGGGGTCCCAGGACAGAGCTGAGCACCAGGAGGGGTGCAGAAGGCCGCCCCCTCCACACCTGCTGTGCCCCATTTGTTGTGGGTGGGGGAAGGGGTGGGAACACCTGGGCAGCCCCCTCCCCCGGCCTGGGATGACCTGCTGTCCGCAGGGGCAGAGGCTCTGCTTTCCATGGGGGGCTCTGGGTCTCTGGTGGCTGGACTCAGCTGAGGGTCCAGGTGTCCTCTTGGCCTCTCTGCACAGGCCTCAGCCTCCATCAGGCACCCCCTGCCCCGCAGCCGGCCTCGTCCCCTATAGCAGGGCTTACCCTCCAGGCGATCTCACGGGAATGCACGTTCAGGTCTCCTTCGCCTGGAACCTGCTCCGGCTTTGCTGAAGGCTGCTTCTTGGTGACTGGGGGCTCCTCCGGGCCATTCCTTAGATCCCTTGAGGCTATTCGGGGCCATCCCCAGCCTCAGGCGGCTGCGTTACAGCTCAGGGAGCCCGGGGATGGAGGACCCGGTTCTGCTGCTGGAGACTCAGAGTCACCGGGCAAGATGGAATGAGAGGGGGAGGGTGGCCGGCACTGGGGCTCTGTCTACTGCCTCGCGCCTTGGAGGACGCTCCGGCCAAGGCCAGGAGGGGCAGGCGTGGCTGCAGGTGTACTGTGGTGGGGGAGGGTGAGGATCCGACCAGGAGGCGAGGAGGAGGCGCTGGCAAGACGCAACGCTTTGGCTTCACTGTTGGCTGTCCCCTTGCTGCCCACCGTCGCCCGCCAGGCCCACACCTCCCTGCTCCTGGCGACAGATGGTGTGTGAAAAGCCTGTTTCCTCCCCTAGAAAAAGCACATTTGGTTCCGTTCTCCACTGACACATCTTCAACTGAGTGACGATGGAGGCTCCTGGCTTTTAACAGACGTTCTTAACGAGCCTCCGCTCCCTGCCGACCAGCAGACGCGGTCTGACCGGCGGTTTTACACACCCCATCTGCATGGCGGCGGCCGGGCGGCCCCGCGCGGCCCAGGCAGGAGATGACGGCAGCGTTTCTCATCCCCTCTCTCCTGTCGACTTGCAGATTCCTGCAGACCCTCGGCCTGTCTGCGGCCCCTCGCCCGCGGCCTCCCTGGCGAGGTTTCCTCCAGCATTAAAAGAACTGGCCGTGTTCCCCAGGAGCTGAACTTCTGTGGCTTCATCATCAGAAACGCAAATGTTGAGTCGGCTCCTCGGGGCGCTCCAGCTGCGGGTGAATGACATGAGCCAGACCTCCCCGTTTTTTGTTTTATTTTGGTCTTTTTGAGACCGTTTTACTCTTTTATCCCAAACTGGAGTGCAGTGGCGCAATCTCGGCTCACTGCAACCTCTGCCTCTGGGTTCAAGCGATTCTCCTGCCTCAGCCTCCCGAGTAGCTGGGATTACAGGCGCCCACCCCACACCCGGCTCGTTTTGTATTTTAAGTGGAGATGGGGTTTCACCGTGTTGTCCAGGCTAGTCTCAAACTCCTGAGCTCATGCCCTCCTTGGCCTCCCAAAGTGCTAGGATTACAGGTGTGAGCTACTGCCCCCGGCCCGAGATCTTCCCTTTTTTTTTTTTTTTTTTTTTTTTTTTTGAGTTGGAGTCTCGCTCTGTCGCCCAGGCTGGAGTGCAGTGGCCCAATCTCGGCTCACTGCAAGCTCCGCCTCCTGGGTTTACGCCATTCTCCTGCCTCAGCCTCCCGAGCAGCTGGGACTACAGGTGCCCGCCACCATGCCCGGCTACTTTTTTTTTTTTGTATTTTTTAGTAGAGATGGGGTTTCACCATGTTAGCCAGGATGGTCTCGATCTCCTGACCTCATCATCCACCTGCCTCGGCTTCTCAAAGTGCTGGGATTACAGGCGTGAGCCACCGTGCTTGGCCGACCTTCCCATTTTAACACCCACTTGCCCCCTCTTGCCCCCACAGGGCCTGGGGGAGCCTTCACTGTGCAGGACACGGGCCAAAGCAGAAGGAGGCAGGAGGAAGGAAGCAAGGCCACCCCTGCTGACTGTGCACCCACAAGCCTGCCGTGCCTGAATGTTGGTTCACCTAGAGTCAGGGGCTCAGGGACAGGACTAATTTTGGAACCAGACTGCCAGGGTTCACACTCTGGTGGTGGTATCTTCTGCCTACGTGGTTTTAACCTCTCTGTGCTCTGGTTTCATCACTTGTGAATTGGGGCTAATGGTTCCTACCTAACAGGTGTGAGGATTAGATAAATGGATACATGGAGAGGGCTAGTGGTCAGTGCCATGTGTCAACCAAGGATGATGGTGATGATGATGGTGAACTGTAGCGATGGTGACGATGGTGAAGAGTGTAGTGATGCTGATGGTGGTGAGGACTATAGTGATGGTGATGATGGTGAAGACTGTAGCGATGGTAATGATGGTTAGGACTGTAGTGATGGTGATGATGGTAAAGACTGTAGTGATGGTGACGATGGTGAGGACTGTAGTGATGGTGATGATGGTGAGGACTGTAGCGATGGTGATGATGGTGAGGACTGTAGTGATGGTGATGATGATGGTGAACTGTAGCGATGGTGATGATGGTGAGGACTATAGTGATGGTGATGATGGTGGTGAAGACTGTAGTGATGGTGACAATGGTGAGGAGTATAGTGATGGTGATGATGGTGAAGACTATCGTGATGGTGACGATGGTGAGGACTGTAGTGATGGTGACGATGGTGAGGACTATAGTGATGGTGATGATGGTGGTGAAGACTGTAGTGATGGTGACAATGGTGAGGACTATAGTGATGGTGATGATGGTGAAGACTATCATGATGGTGATGATGGTGAACTGTAGCGATGGTGACGATGATGAAGACTGTCGTGATGGTGACGATGGTGAGGACTGTCGTGATGGTGACGATGGTGAGGACTGTAGTGATGGTGATGATGGTGAGGACTGTAGCGATGGTGATGATGGTGAGGACTGTAGTGATGGTGATGATGATGGTGAACTGTAGCGATGGTGATGATGGTGAGGACTATAGTGATGGTGATGATGGTGGTGAAGACTGTAGTGATGGTGACAATGGTGAGGACTATAGTGATGGTGATGATGGTGAAGACTATCGTGATGGTGATGATGGTGAAGACTGTCGTGATGGTGACGATGGTGAGGACTGTAGTGATGGTGATGATGGTGAGGACTATAGTGATGGTGATGATGGTGGTGAAGACTGTAGTGATGGTGACAATGGTGAGGACTATAGTGATGGTGATGATGGTGAAGACTATCGTGATGGTGATGATGGTGAACTGTAGCGATGGTGACGATGGTGAGGACTGTAGTGATGGTGACGATGGTGAGGACTGTAGTGATGGTGATGATGGTGAGGACTATAGTGATGGTGATGATGGTGGTGAAGACTGTAGTGATGGTGACAATGGTGAGGACTATAGTGATGGTGATGATGGTGAAGACTGTCGTGATGGTGATGATGGTGAACTGTAGCGATGGTGATGATGGTGAAGAGTGTAGTGATGCTGATGGTGGTAAAGACTAGTGATGGTGATGATGGTGAAGAATGTAATGATGGTGAAGACTGTAGCGATGGTGACGATGGTGAAGACTGTAGTGATAGTGATGGTGAGGAGTGTAGTGATGCTGATGGTGGTGAAGACTATAGTGATGGTGATGATGGTGGTGAAGATTGTAGTGATGGTGATGGTGATGATGGCCCTCACCATTTTGGCTGTACCACGTCCAGGTTGCTGTCAGGACACAGCCTGAGGATACCAGACCCCCATGTTGCAGAACCACCTGAGTTTTGTTATGGAATACATGTGGACTGTGAAGTAACAATATTCCTTTTCACCTCCCTGGAGTCATTTCCCTTAAATCAGGAAACAGGCATCGTGAAAGGAATGTACTAGTGGGTTCTACTTAAAAACGAGCAAGCTGAGTGTAAACTCAAGCAACAAAGCTCAACTTAGAGGATTCCTGTTAAGTCTTGGAAGGGCTCACTGTCGGGTCCTCCCTGGCGGCCTCCTGCATATTGAAGCTCTGGGTCGTGTGCTTTCTAAGCCCATGTTACTTGCAGGGAGTTGAGAACATTTGTGCCTATTTTGGGGGAGGGAATTTATTCATTATTCCAGGTGTAAGGAACATTGATGTGATGTTACTCACAATAATTTATCAGGTGCTCGGAGCACAAGCTCTGTTTCACCGAAAGAGTAAACCCAGGAGATGCTGGAGTGGGAAGTGGAGAAGGGGTGGAGTGACGGCAGGTGGGATGCTTGTCTGACGTGTGTGTGTCGTCGGCACCATGGGGCCTTCAGGAAACGATTGGCGAAATGGTTTCCCTCTGGGCGTGTCCTTGTGGCCTGCATTTATTTAGCACATCCTGAACTGGGGGCTGCTGGCCTGGCCTGGGGAGGCCCTCTGGTGTCCGGCACTTCCTTTCCTGGGCTCTGTTGGTGGCTTCCTAGAGTGAGGGTGCATTGCAGCTCCTCACCTAACTCCACACTGTGGAGCCTACATTCCCCTCCTGGTTCCTGCCTCATTGGGTGTTAGAAACATCCTCACTTGGGAGACTGAGGGGCTCCTAGAAGATCTGCTAGGGCCTGGTCTTAGAGGAGAAGCAGACCTGCGTCCACGGGATGGGGTCGCAGCACTGAGCGAGGGGCCAGTGTGCTGTGGTTGAGGGCCTCGAAGGGAGCGAGATACATGGCCCGAAAACACGCCCTGTTGACATCAGGAGTATTGTGAGCTGCAGGCAACTGAGAATCAACAGAGGCAGAAAAACGGCTTCTCAGAGCTTCTCTCCTGACTAAAACCAGCAACTCCTGGGACCTGAGGCTGCTACACATTCCTTCTTCAGGGTGAGGGTGGTTCCGTTCCCAGAAGGGAGAGTTGGAATAAAACATGCCCCGAATCTCTGCTTGGGGGGACCAAGACAGAGACACTACTTATGCCTGTATTATCACAAACTCTCTTTTCTTTTTTTTTTTTTTGAGACAGAGTCTCGCTCTGTTGCCCAGGCTGGAATGCAGAGGCACGATCTCAGCTCACTGCACCCTCTGCCTCCCGGGTCAAGTGATTCTCCTGCCTCAGCCCCCCGAGTAGCTGGTATTACAGGTGCCCACCACCACGCCAGGCTAATTTTTTTTTTTTTTAGACGGAGTCTCCCTGTGTCCCCCAGGCTGGAGTGCCTGGCTCAATCTCAGCTCACTGCAACCTCCGCCTCCTGGGTTCATGCCATTCTCCTGCCTCGGCACCCTGAGTAGCTGGGATTACAGGCACTCACCACCACGCCCGGCTAATTTTTGTATTTTTAGTAGAGGTGGGGTCTGGCCGTGTTGGTCGCCAGGCTGGTCTGGAACTCCTGATCTCAGGAGACCTGCCATCCTCGGCCTCTCGAAGTGTTGGGATTACAGACATGAGGCACCCAGATAAACTTTGTCTATTGTCCTTTTAAAACCCCTTTTGTCTTTTCTGAAGAAACCTGTTTGTTCTTCCCCTCAGAAGCCTTTTCTCCTGCTGCCCCCTCCCTGACCTAGTGAGGATGGGAGGCGGTGGCTTGCACACTGCTGAACCACCCGCTTTCTCTCGTTGGCTGCCTTGTGCTTGTCAATCAAATTTTTCATCCTGTGGATCCGTCTTTTTTTTTTTTTTTTTTTTTTGAGACGGAGTCTGGCTCTGTCGCCCGAGCTGGAGTGCAGTGGCCAGATCTCAGCTCACTGCAAGCTCCGCCTCCCGGGTTCATGCCATTCTCCTGCCTCAGCCTCCCGAGTAGCTGGGACTACAGGCGTCGCCACCTCGCCCGGCTGGTTTTTTGTATTTTTAGTAGAGACAGGGTTTCACCGTGTTAGCCAGGATGGTCTCGATCTCCTGACCTCGTGATCCGCCTGTCTTGACCTCCCAAAGTGCTGGGATTACAGGCTTGAGCCACCACACCCGGCCAGGATCCGTCTTTTGTCAGTTTAATTTGCAGGCCCCAGTCACTGAATTTTTTTTTTTTTTTTTTTTTTTTTTTTTTTGAGACGGAGTCTCGCTCTGTCCCCCAGGCTGGAGTGCAGTGGCCGGATCTCAGCTCACTGCAAGCTCCGCCTCCCGGGTTCATGCCATTCTCCTGCCTCAGCCTCCCGAGTAGCTGGGACTACAGGCGTCGCCACCTCGTCCGGCTGGTTTTTTGTATTTTTAGTAGAGACAGGGTTTCACCGTGTTAGCCAGGATGGTCTCGATCTCCTGACCTCGTGATCCGCCCGTCTCGACCTCCCAAAGTGCTGGGATTACAGGCTTGAGCCACCGCGCCCGGCCCAGTCACTGAATTTAAGAGGATAGAGGAATAGTTTTTTCCCTAACTTGGCCAGACATGGCGGGGTGGGAGCTGGGACTGAGGACCCCACAGCCCCACTGACTCCCTCACCTTACATGTGACAAGCTCGTGGAACTTGCCAGCAAACCCGGGAGGTGAGGACTGCCTGTGATCCCTGGGCAGACACAGTGGCTTTTCATGAGAACGAAGTGTTGTCACCTTGTGCAGGTGGCTGAGAGAAGAGGTCCTGGGAGGCAGGGGAGGGCCAGGTGCGCACCTGTGGGGTGGTGACCCCCGGCAGCTTTGGGGGGCTGGATACAGGAAAATGTTAAAAAGATATTTTCGTTTTTTCTTGTGTATGTTTTAAATTGGCTTCAAAATACCTCATGTAGGACCTTTGGTGGGGAGGTATGGATCCACCATGTGTACCCCTGCTGTACCTGCAGCTGTCCCCTCCCCAGGCCTGGCAGCGTGCAGGGAGGCCTGGGTCCCCCGAGTCTGTGGACAAATGTGGTCTGGGGACACCAGCCCCTCCCAAGCCACGAAACTCAGGGAGAGTGGACGCCACGCCCAGCGTGCTCGTGCTGTGTCGGGAAAGGGACACAGCATCAGGGACACACCCCAGTGTCCAACCTGGTCCTGGGGACGGGGGCAGGGGGAGGGGCTTCCCATCCCTGCAAGGTGTCGGGAGCTGTGAGCCCGTAACACCAGTCATTCTGATGCTGGCTGAGCCCCCACCCCTGCTGGGCCTGCTGAGAGCCCTGGTGGGCACGCCACCGTCCCGTCCACGGCACCACTGCTGGCCTGGCCAGGATGCATCCCTGTGGGGGGCTGCCCCTGCTCTGAGGATGTTTGCAGCTTCCTCAGCCTCCACTCCCCTGATGCCAGCAGCATCTGTGGTTCGGGATGGGCAGAAACATCCCACATGGCCCCGGGGTGCCCCGGCGGGCAGAGTCACCCAGGTTCTTCTCTGGACAGTGAGAAGCCACGACGGGGCACTGGTGCCGATTCTGTCTGCGTCACAAAGCGCTGGCTCTTTACCAAGCGTTGGGTGCTCAGCCGGCTGCCGCCACCGTTTCCCCCTCCCCGCAGATCCCGTTCTGTGCACCCCAGAATGTGGGCTGACTTTTGTTCTTCACCGCGAGAGCTGCTGGGAAGCTGAGGAGAGTGGGATTCCTTCCTCCTCGTCCTTCTCCGAGCGGGAGGGTGACGTCCGATGGCGTCGGGGCCCATGTGTTGCTTTGAGAGGCTGAGAGGAGGACCCGTGGCCCCCACCCCCTTCCCACGGGGCTTCGTGCCCTGAGCAGCAAACGGCCGTGGATCCCAGAGCCAGACCCCGGGCCCGCCCAGGCCAGGGGGAGGCCGGACTGCCAAGCTCAAGCACGCAGCCTCGGTTCAGGGACAGGTTCCCCACGTGGCGAGGGGCACGGTGGTCCGAGAGCCAGATGAGAACCCGCTGCTTCCTCGCGGCCGTGCCCTTTGGCAGCTCGGGCTGGAGGGAGGTTCGCACGGCTGCTAGACATCTTCCTTGCAGGATCCCTGGGGAATTCTAAATTTCAGTCACACTCTCTAAATTTTCATTAAGAGCCTTCATCCGGAGAAAATGATGGATTAGATTTTATTGTTGGAAAGGAGCCAGATAAAATTAGATGCCGCTTTTAGCTCCCAGCCCCCACCCCTCTGTTCTTTCCTAAAACCTGTCCTTGTCTCCCTCAGTTCCCTGCAAACCGGGATTCAAAAATGTTTGTTCGCTAAAAGCAATTACGTACGGCTGCTTCCTTTGAGCCTCTGCTTTTATTTTCTGTGTAATTTCGCCTTCATTCCACTTTTTAAAGTCTGGGACGGCTTTTGGCGCCGAGCGCTGCGGGCATGAGAGTGAGGGTCGCTTGTGGTTTCTTTGTCCCCTTCAGGAAACCGGGTCAGAATTTTACAGCTAAAGCTGGTAAGATATTTCGCACAGCAAAATTAATCAGATTCCTCGTCCACCTCTACTTCTCCCTCCCCAGTTCTCTTTCTTCTTGATGTGCTAACGTGCCTCCTTGGCCACCAAAATAGAATTCAGGGTTTGCCACAAAACTGCTGCTTTTTTTTTTTTTTTTTTTTTTGAGACGGAGTCTTGCTCTGTAGCCCAGGCTGGAGTACGGTGGCCGGATCTCCGCTCACTGCAAGCTCCGCCTCCCGGGTTCACGCCATTCTCCTGCCTCAGCCTCCCGAGTAGCTGGGACTACAGGCGCCTGCCCCCTCGCCCGGCTAAGTTTTTGTATTTTTAGTAGGGACGGGGTTTCACCGTGTTAGCCAGGATGGTCTCGATCTCCTGACCTCGTGATCCGCCCGTCTCGGCCTCCCAAAGTGCTGGGATTACAGACTTGAGCCACCGCGCCCGGCTAAAACTGCTGCTTTTTAACCTGGCCAGGTTTCTGTGGGCTGAGTGTGCCATGGCTGCCACTGTGTCTGTGGATGGTGAATTTTAAAAACAGATGTCAGGCCGGGCGCAGTGGCTCACGCCTGTCATCCCAGCACTCTGGGAGGCCGAGGCGGGTGGATCACCTGAGGTCAGGAGTTTGAGGCCACCTTGGCCAACATGGGGAAGCCCCGTCCATAGTAAAAATACACAGACACACATACACACACACACACACACACACACACACACAGAAAATTAGCCTGGCGCAGAGGCGGCACCTTGTAGTCCCAGCTGCTTGGGAGGCTGAGGCAGGAGAATGGCGTGAACCCGGGAGGCGGAGGTTGTAGTGAGCCGAGATCAAGTCACTGCACTCCAGCCTGGGTTTTTCTGTCTCACTAAAGAAAAACAAACAAACAAAAAACAACAAAAAAAGGGAAGAGAATAAGAGGGTGGGGGAAATACGTGAGTTCTAAACTAAAAAATGTAAAAGCTGTTTCAAGACTCAACAGGCCGAGGAGGGAGGTTCCCTGAGGAGCGGCTGCGCCGTTGGGGAGGGGAGGGTGCGCACGGGTGTCTCTCCGTGTCTGTGCGTGTACACGTGTGTCTCTGTGTGTACACGTGTGTCTGTGTACACGTGTGTCTGTACACGTGTGTCTGTGCGTGTACACCTGTGTCTGTGTGCATGTGTCTGCGTATACACGTGTGTCTGTGCGTATACACGTGTGTCTGTGCGTGTACACATGTGTATGTGTGTGGCATGTACACGTGTCTGTACACGTGTGTCTCTGTACACGTGTGTGTGTACACGTGTGTGTGTACACGTGTGTGTGTACACGTGTGTGTGTACACGTGTGTGAGGTGGTTTGGGAGACCCGGCCCTGGCTCTGCCTCTGCTCACAGACACTGAGGATGTGGCTCTCAGGCCGGGTGTGCAGACTTCTCCCCACCTGCCTGACCCTGTCGCCTCCAGGCCTCAGACCTGGCACCGTACCTGTTTGCTCAGGCGTCTCTGCTCGGTTCCTGGCGTCTGTCTCACGGGTTTCGCCTCCTGATTCTTGGGCACACCGTGGTCTTCTGAGCAGGTTGGTCTCCCAGTGGTTGCAAAGCTGGCTCTGGGGAAACCCCTGCCCTCGGGCTGCACTCGGGAGGTGCCAGTCACTGCGCCCAGGGATTTCACAGACCTGCTGGTTGTCACTACGCTCCCCGGAGTCACCCTGGGGGTTCTGGGAGGGTCCCCGTTGCACAAACAAGGAAACCAAGACACGGGATGGAAATGGGCTGGCCTCTGCTCCCTGGGTTGTGCTGGAGCCCACGGGTAGCTCTGGAAGCTGCACATGTCACCTTATGCCAGGGGCGCAATGGCACGCAATGCACACACACAACATGCACACCCGCGGTGCATGCACACAACACACGCACATGCACACACACGCACACACACACGACACAGTGCCCACACACGTACAGACAACGCAACACATGCACACGGACACACGGTGCCCACACACGTGTGCAGACACCACACACACACAACATGTGCACACACATGGACACACGCTGTCATGCACAGGAGCACGCCCCTCCCCTCATGCCACACACGTGACAACTGGAGCCCAGATGTGCGTCCTGGGGGGACCCTGCTGTTTCTGTCTTTGCCCCTGTGTCCTGGGAGAATGTGCTCCAGGAACCTTGCAGCGGACCGGACCTGGAAGGGTATCCCAGGCCCGGGGAACAGCCCAGCTCAGGCCTGGGGCGCGGGCAGCCAGGCAGGGGTCTGGCCCAGTCCTAGTGGGAGGAAATGAACTCTCAGCCCCCAGGGTATGGCTGGGGCCACCGTGCCTGGACCCAGGTCAGACGAGTCACTCGCACATCCTGAAATCCTGCCAGAGGCTGGAAGTCAGGTGCATTAAATGTGCCGAGATTGACGCACTCAGGGCCTTGGGGATGTGAACCAACAGTTTGTTCAAAAGCAGACACCTGCCTACAACAGGGCCGTTATGAAGCTAGAGTCAAACACTGAGACTTGTGTGATGAAACAGACCCAGGGTTCGTGTTTCAGGCCTGAGGCTGGAGGCAGGAGGCCGGGAGGGACGCTGGGCCGAGGCCTCGTCTCCTGGAGGCTCTGACCCCACTGGTGCAGGGTGGTGTGTGGGCAGGGGCACCTCGGGAGCGGAGGTTCGATGTGGAGCACAGGAGCCACTTTGGGTGGGAAGACCGAGGCCTGGGGGGCACTCAGGACTCTACCCTCAGGGGCTCCGTGAGCTGGAGTGGGGAATGGGGGGAGTGCACCGGGAGCCTCTGGGGGGCCGACAATGGGAAGGCCCCTGCCCTGGGAGGCTGGGGGTTGTCACCGTGGCAGCACCGTGCCCTCTGGGAAGGTCCTTTGCTCTCCGGGTGGGGTCCATGGGACCCTGGGACGAGCAGGCCTCTGATGGTGGGTGGGGTCCTGTCCCTCTGTTCCCACCCAGCCAGGGGTGACAGTTCCGTCCTCCTCCCGCATCAGCTGGCGGCCCCTGCCTGGGAGCTCTCTGAGTCCATCTGCTGCTCCGGGGCTGCTGGGGTGAGGACGGGGTGAAGAGGCGCGGCCCTGCCTGTACCACCACTGCCCACCGAGGCCCACACCCCACCCACGGCGGCCGGGACAGACGTCCTTCCCGTGTCCTGTGTCCCCTCACCACTACCAGCCTGGCACCTCCTTTGCCCATTCCCACTCGGGCACTGCCCTGGGATGAGGCTGCCCCACACCTGGGCATACACCCGGCCACATGCCCACCCCACACCGGGCACATACCCGGCCACGTGCCCACCCCACACCGGGCACACACCCGGCCACGTGCCTACCCCACACCGGGCACACACCCAGCCTGCATCCTGGTAGGCCTGGGTCCTGTTGGCTGGGAAAAAGTGGGCGGGTGGGCTGTGGAGTGGGCAGTGCTGTCTGCGTTGGTGCTGAATGGAGGTGCCTCCTGCTGCTGTGTGAGGCGGCCAGGCTTCCCTGGAGTCTCTCCAAGGTGCTCTCAGAGAGAGTTGAGGGGCCCTGGGCCTCTGGCTTCTGTGTGGGGTGACGTGGGAGGGCGGGGAATGGAAAAATCTTCCTCCCCCCACCATTAGGAAAGAAAAACGGTTTCCATGGGGCCAAGTTTATTTTATTTTATTTTTTTATTTTTTTGAGAGGGAGTCTCGCTCTGTCGCCCAGGCTGGAATGCAGTGGTCCGATCTCAGCTCACTGCAAGCTCCGCCTCCTGGGTTCATGCAATTCTCCTGCCTCAGCCCCCTGAGTAGCTGGGATTACAGGTGCCGCCACCTCGCCTGGCTAATGTTTTTTGTATTTTTAGTAGAGATGGGGTTTTGCCACGTTGGCCAGGTTGGTCTCGAACTCCTGACCTCAGGTGATCCATCTGCCTCGGCCTCCCACAGCACTGGGATGACAGGCATGAGCCACCGCGCCCGGCTGGTGTTAACTGATTTTTTTTTTTTTTTTTTTTTTTTTTTTTTTTTTGAGACGGAGTCTCACTCTGTCCCCCTTGCTGGAGTGCAGTGGCCGGATCTCAGCTCACTGCAAGCTCCGCCTCCCGGGTTCAGGCCATTCTCCTGCCTCAGCCTCCCGAGTAGCTGGGACTACAGGCGCCCGCCACCTCGCCCGGCTAGTTTTTTTGTATTTTTTAGTAGAGACGGGGTTTCACTGTGTTAGCCAGGATGGTCTCGATCTCCTGACCTCGTGATCCACCCGTCTCGGCCTCCCAAAGTGCTGGGATTACAGGCTTGAGCCACCGCGCCCGGCCCGGTGTTAACTGATTTTAAAGTGCACACTTGGGCGGCCCTCACCTCTGTCGGGTCCCGAATGTCCTCATCACCCCAAAAGGCAACCCCGTCTCCATCAGCACTGGCTCCCCACTCCTTCTCCAGGCCTGGGAGCATCCACGTCTCTCTGGCTTGGCCTGTTCTGGATGTTTTGTAGAAATGGCATCAGACGCTGTGTCCCTCTGTGCCCAGCCTTTGTCAGTCGGGTTCCTGCCTCAGGTTTCATCCCGGTGTGGTGTGTGCTTGTGCCTCCTTCCTTCTCATGGCTGAGTGGCGCTCCGTACGTGGCCCGCCTGCCTGTACTTCGTGGCTCATCTGTGGGTGGACACTGAGCTGGGCTGTTTGCCATGGTTGTCCATGCACCAGCTCTTGTTGGACGGAGGTTTTCGTGGTGCCTGGGTGTGTACCCAGAAGTGGCGTTGTGGTTGTAGTGGGTGGTGGTGTGGGTGTTGTGGGGGGATGTTGTGGATGTTGGTGTTGTGGGTGTTGTGGATGGTGGTGTGGGTGGTGTGGGCATTGTGGGTGTTGGGGTGGGTGTTGTGGGTGGCATTGTGGGTGTTGTGGGCAGTGTGGGTGTTGTGGGTGTTGTGGGCAGTGTGGGTGTTGTGAGTTGTGGGAGGTGGTGTTGTGGGCATTGTGGACGGTGTGGGTGTTGTGGGCAGTGTGGGTGGTGGTGTGGGCATTGTGGGCATTGTGGGTATTGTGGCTGGTGTGGGTGTTGTGGGTGGTGTGGGTTTTGTGGGTGTTGTGGGCATTGTAGGCATCGTGGGTGTTGCAGCTGGTGTGGGTGTTGGTGGTGGTGTGGGTTTTGTGGGTGTTGTGGACAGTGTGGGTGGTGTTGTGGGTGGTGGTGTGGGCGGTTTTGTGGGCATTGTGGGTGGTGGTGTGGGCGTTGTGGGTGTTGTGGGCATTGTGAGTGTTGTGGGGTGTTGTGGCTGGTGTGGGTGTTGTGGGGTGTTGTGGCTGGTGTGGGTGTTGTGGGTGGTGGTGTGGGTTTTGTGGGACTTGTAGGTGTTGTGGGTGGTGGTGTGGGCATTGTGGGTGTTGTGGCTTTGGGTGGAGGGCATTTGGTTCACTGCATTTCCTGGCCGGCATCTCCTTCTGTCATCGAATGCCGGGCGCCCACGCACGGTCCTTACTGGGGTTTGGTACCGTCCACCTACGGATTAAAAACGTTCATGGACCTCTGGTTTCAAAACACCCGGGCCGGGCTTGTAGGCAGAGCCAGTCTCACACCATCTCCTCCTTTCCGAGGTAGGTGGGGCTCGGGGCAGGGAAGGAGGGAAGGAGGGAAGGAGGGAAGGAGGGAAGGAGGGAAGGAGGCAGGCTTGGAGCCTTGACCGCAGGGAGGAGGGGAAACTGCCCTGGATGCGCTGGAGCCCAGCCCGGCTTGTGGAACGAGGCTGTGGGAGCCTGAGACCGGGGGGCTGCAGGGCCTGCACCATGGAGGGTCCCCGGGGGACGGGACAGCCTTCCTGCCTCTTCCAGCCCCTGGTGCTCGGCTGTGCCTTAGCTGTGGCCTCGTCGCTCCAGCCTCTGCCTCCGTCGTCATGCACCGTGTCTTCTGACTTTGGATTTAGGGTCCGTCCCGATCCGGTGTGACCGCATCTCAATGACATCTGCAAGGACCCTGATTCCAGACAAGGCGGCTCTTTGATATTTGAGTGGTGGGGGGCGCTGCTGAGCCACCTTGCTGCCTCCTCGTAGGACTGAAGGGCATTTTGCCTTTGAGCAGGAGACTCCACACACGTGGACATTGACACTGAGCCACAGGGCTGGTCACCATCCCCCTCCTGTGGCACCGCATGCCAGGGCCTGGCACCTTCTGCGTGGCTCACATGGCCTTGGGTCCGGCCCCCGCCAGAGACTGAGGCCCAGGGACCCTGCTGGGCTGGAAGGTGCTGCTGACGCGGGCGTTTTTAGATAAGCAGGAAGCTGCCGACAGGAAGCTTTGTTTTTACTTCGTTCCGGCCTCTGGTTTTTGGAGATGGCCTTTAAAGATTTGTTTCTGATTTTATCTCAAAGGCGGTGAGGAAAAGCCTATGGGTCGGGCTCCAGAAGAAACATCCGGGAGGAGGCCCCTGAGCCTGGGACCGTGGGGCGGGGGCTGCAGGGGTCCCAGGAGGAGGCGCTCCCGGCTCCGCACAGCCCTGTGGCTGCAGCCCCTGCCTGGGCCTGTGGGCCGGCTGTGTGGTGGTCCTGGGGCAGGGCTCACAGAGCCTCACTCCCCAGAACGCCAGCCTGTGTCCCCGAAGGGTCCCCTCTCCTTAGAGGGGTTTAGTCCCACCGGTGGATGAACTTGGCATGGCTGGGCTGGTTTCAAGGGAGGGCTCTGCCCACCGTCATCACGTGTCAGCAACGCCCCGCTGAGCCCTCTGTCCTTCGCCTTCTGGCCCAGCCAGGCGCCTGGAGCACTCAGTGGCCCTGCTGAACGTCACAGAGGCTGCCGGGCACGCGGGGACGGGGACTCGCCCGCTGGGAACAGGTGTGAGGGCCCAGCTCTGACCGGCAGGTGCCTGGAAGGGCTTCTCCTTGGATGAGAGCTGCCTTCAGCCCCTCGGTCGGGAACCTCTTGGGCCACCCTGGCAGCCTCCGCCCTGTGGGTTTCTCTCTCTGGGAGATGTTTACTTTCCTGGCAGTTGGCCACCGTGGCACTCACAGAAAAGGGCAGGGCGGCCCCTCAGACCCTTTCCCGAGGCCACACCGCCCTGAAAGCAGGCTGCGTGCCCTGAGCAGAAGCAGGGACCGGGGCCTCTCCTCCCAGCTGGGCCCCGGGATTCTGAGATCCATCTCTAAGGCCAGCCGGGCCCCGGGATTCTGAGACCCATCTCTAAGGCCAGGGCAGGGCTGGGGCAGGGGGCATTTATTAAGTTCTTAGGGAAAAAAAAAGCAAAATTAACACAGAAACAAATGGATGAACCAGCAATGGGCGGGGCCCGCCTGTGGACTCTGCCCCGGCCCTGCTCAGGGCTCTCTGGCCCCAGCTCCTTCCCTGGCGAGACACCCACCCTGCCCTGTGCCACCAGCAGCTTCAGGAGCAAATGTTCCAGAAAGGAAGAGGAAGCGGCCAGGCAGGTGCGTCTCCCAGACTCAAAGTGAACAAAAAGGAGACAAAGGGACCAGAGGGGGCATGAGGTGGGGGAGGGGGAGGGAGGGGTGAGGGGGTGTGAAGCAGGGAGGGATGTGAGATGGGGGAGGGGGTGTGAGGCGGAGGAGGGGTCGCGAGGTGGGGGCGTGAGGGGGAGGGGTATGAGGGGGATGGGGCATGAGGTGGGGAAGGGGCGTGAGGCAGGGGAGGGTGTGGGGTGGTCAGGATGTGGGGTGAAGGCATGAACCACAGTGGCTGGCCTCTTTTTTCTTTTTTTATTTTTGAGACGGAGTCTCGCTCTGTCACCCAGGCTGGAGTGTAGTGGCCGGATCTCAGCTCACTGCAAGCTCCGCCTCCCAGGTTCACGCCATTCTCCTGCCTCAGCCTCCCGAGTCGCTGGGACTACAGGCACCCGCCACCTCGCCCGGCTAGTTTTTTTTTTGTATTTTTTAGTAGAGACGGGGTTTCACTGTGTTAGCCAGGATGGTCTCGATCTCCTGACCTCGTGATCTGCCTGCCTCGGCCTCCCAAAGTGCTGGGGTTACAGGCGTGAGCCACCGCGCCCTGCCTGCCTCTTTCTTTTCCTGGAGATGCGTCTTGCTCTGCTGTCCAGGCTGAAGTGCAGTGGTAAGATCGTGGCTCACTGCGCTCAAGTGATCCCTTCCGGTCCAGCCTCCCAAAGTGCTGGGAGAACAGGTGTAAGCCACTGCGCCCACCTCCAGGTTTAGCTGTGGGATGTTTGGGCTTTGAAAGGAGCTGAGCTGACAGAGCCAGGAGGGCTGGCTGCAGGATGGTGTGGCCGGGGCGCTGGTGTGGAAGGGACAGGACGGCTGTCACAGTGGCCTCTGCCCCCAGCTGGTGCCCTGTCCTCGCCGTCTCTGTCCAGGTGGTCCGAGCAGCAGCAATCTTCTGTGCTGGCAGACGGGCCCTGACCACCCTGTGGGTCCTCAGCCCATCCGCTGCCCCGTCCCTCCCGTCCACCCTGTGGCAGAGGCTTTTCACGGCAGCTCCGAGAACAGGAGGAAAGTCACCTCCAGCATTTGTTCTGAGTCTGTTCCCTGGCAAGGTGAGGCCTCAGCTCTTCCGGCGCTCGTGAAAATTTACGGCCATCACAAAGGAGCTCAGCGGGTGGACTGCAGTGGTGGGCGGCACCCCCGTGAACCACCCTTTATGAGCCGCTGCAGACACTTTGGCTCCGGGCTGGCATCTCCCGCCACCCTCATGACAGCAGCGGCTGCAGCCCCCGCTTCTTGGGCTGGCCCCATCACGGCAGCGAGGGCTCTGTGTGTGGACGGCCGCCCCCTGCAAGCGCGTTTGTTAACAGGGACTGTGAGGAGCTGTGGGGGACTCAGGGCGCGGGGAACCGGGGTCTGGCTGAACATCACTCCCTACTCTGAAAGGGCAGCGTTGGGACAATAGCTGGGCTGGGTGAGGCTGAGTGGGCCAGGAGGGGCAAAGGGAGGGAGGGGGTGCGAGGCACGAGGCTGGAAGTAGGGAGACAGGGTGTCCCGCTCGCCGTCACCCGTCCAGCCCGTCTCGCTCACAAATCCCTCTAGTCCACAGTGGCTGCCCCTTTATTCCTGGAAGAACGGCTTGGGTTGGGGTCTGTGTCTGGGATCGGGGAGAGCAGGGGGCTCGTGCCCGGGAGCCTGTGGACAAAGGCACCTGCTCCGTGCTAGAGAAGGTTCTGCCCCAGCGAGGGGGCCATCAAGCCGGACAGCCCAGGGCCAGCCACACGGGGAGGCTGGGTTGGGGACAGCAGTCCTGGCGGCTCTCCCTGAGAAGCAGCCTCCACAAGCTGTGCCTGAGCCGAGGGCACCACCCAGGTCATCTCAGCCAGAGCCATGGCTGGGTCCAGGGGAGGGATCGCGCCAACACGGGGACCTCCCAGCAGCTGTGTGATGTGAAGGTTGTCTTTTTTTATTTCTTTTTTTTTTTTTTTTTTATTGAGATGGAGTCTCGCTCTGTCGCCCAGGCTGGAGTGCAGTGACGGGATCTCAGCTCCCTGCAAGCTCCGCCTCCCGGGTTTACGCCATTCTCCTGCCTCAGCCTCCCGAGTAGCTGGGACTACAGGCGCCTGTCACCACACCCGGCCAATTTTTTCTATTTTAGTAGAGACGGGGTTTCACCATGTTAGCCAGGATGGTCTCCATCTCCTGACCTCGTGATCCGCCCGTCTCAGCCTCCCAAAGTGCTGGGATTACAGGCGTGAGCTACTGTGCCCAGCCGGACGTTTCCTTTTCATATCTTTACATATTCAATTTCTTTAATAGCCAAAGGGCTCTTTGGTATCAGTTACATTTTGGGTGAGTTTTGGTTGTGGTTTTCAACGAATTGGTCCATTTCTTCTAAGTTATAAAATTTACATGGCTAGAGGGGAGCTGTTTGTGCCTTTGACTTTGTGTTTTGGACAGCCCCTAGACCAAAGATGAGATCTGACTGAGGCTGTGAGGGGCAGCTGTGCCCCGAGGCTGACGGGAGGAGCCAGATGGGGCCTGGGAAGATGGAGCCGTCCCAGAGTAGCCACATGGTTGTCAGGAGGGCACGGCGACTGGGCTGCTGTAGCAAACTGGGGAGCTTAAAGCAACAGAAACCCATCCCCACTGTCCTGGAGGCCGAAAGTCTGAGCTCAAGGCTTGGGCAGAGCCGTGTTCCCACTGGAGGCTCCAGGGGAGGGTCCCCCTGCCCTTTCCAGCTCCCAGTGGCTTCAGGTGTTCCTCGGCCTGTGGCCGCATTGCTCGTCTCTGCCTCTGACTTCACTTGACCACATCCTCTGTCCGTGTTTTCTCCTCGCCTGTCTCTTAGAAGGACCCTTCCCACTGGATGTAGGGCCCACCCTACTCCAGGACAGTCTCTTCTCAAAGCCCTCAACCTACTGACGTCTGTAGAGACCCTTTTCCAAATAACGTCACATCACAGGTTCTGGGGTGAGGACACGGACGTCTCTTTTCGGGATTCATCATTCTCCTACTTATTACGGTCTCTAGGCCTCCGGGTCGGCCCCTCTGCTGCCAGGGTTTGTGGGTGGCTCTGACCCTGTCCAGGTGTGGGTGTGCACGGCCCGACCAGAGAAAGGGTACCCCCCTGCCCCCAGTGTGGACCCGCAGACCCTGTGGAGGTGGGAGAAGGTGGCTCTCCAGCCCGTGGGGGTTTTGCTCATTCTCAGCTCGGGGGTCGTGGGACGAGGAGGTCAGCGAAGCTGGCAAGTTATTCACAAGGTGCTCGGTGTCTGGTTCCCACCTCATAGGCCTGAGGACAAAGCTCAGCGTGTTCACCGTCATCATCAGGTCATTTCCTTACTGCCACCGAGTGGCCGGGCTGGTCCCCTCACTGCCACCGAGTGGCCGGGCTCATTCCTTTACTGCCACCGAGCGGCCGGGCTGGTCCCCTCACTGCCACCGAGTGGCCGGGCTCATTCCTTTACTGCCACTGAGTGGCCGGGGCTGCTGCTTGGCGGTGGGGTCCCCATCATGGTATCCAGAAAGGGCCGAGGGTGCTGGTCACGCGCTGCCCTGTGCTGAGTGAACGTGGCCAGGGCACGTGGACCGGCTGGTTTTTGGTGCCGCCTGTGGGGCCATGGACTCAGCATGCTCCGTGCTGTGAACTGGGCACCAGGGGTTGGGGGGAATGCCCTGGGGGATGCTGGGCACTTGGGTCTGGGGGATACGGGTTGGGGGGATGCCTGGGAGACCCTGGGCACTCAGGTCAGGGAGACGCCGGGGGGCGCCAGGCGCTCGGGTCAGGGGGACACTGTGGGGACGCTGGGCACTCGGGTTGGGGGGACACTGGGGGGACGCTGGGCACTCGGGTCGGGGGGACACTGGGGGGCGCCGGGCGCTTGGGTCGGGGGGACACTGTGGGGACGCTGGGCACTCGGGTTGGGGGGACACTGGGGGGACGCTGGGCACTCGGGTCAGGGGGATGCCGGGGGACACGGTCCCAGCTGTGCTGCCCTGCAGGCTGGCCTCTGCTGTTGCCCAGAGCGGGGGGCTGGGTGCACGTGTGGGCCCTGTGTTCTGAGCAGCCTGGATCAGAGGCCTGGGCCTGCGTCGTTCGCACAGCTGTGCTGCCTGAGCCCCGACAGGTGACGGTGGTGGGCCAGCTGTCCCTCCAGGGTCCCAGCGAAGGGTGGGGGGAGGCACCCCCGAGCTGTGGGTTTAACCCTCACCTGCCTGCACCCCTGCTCCCTGTGGAGGGGAAGCCTGGCCTCTCCTGTGTCCCCAGGTGGGCCTGGTCTTCTTGGCCTCTCGTTCCCCCCTCCCCCTGCCCACCTGCCCCCAGGGAAGAGGAGTCTCATTGGCAGATGCCTCAAGCCCCAGGGACATGGCGTCCTGCTGTGGCCGGGCTGAGGAGCCCTAGGGGCTGTGTGGACCCCTCCTTTGCTGCAGCTCTGCCTCTGGCTGAGATCACTGGGCTGGGCTGGGGAGGCTCCACCCCGAGGAGGTGTGAAGCCCCTGTGAGGTGGCCACTGCCGGCCCTGGGACAGGAGAAGGGTGAGGACTCAGGGATGTGTGGATGGATCCAATTGGCTGCCACCACCTGGAGGCCCCCAGGCTTTGCTGCTACTCCAGAGCCCTCAGGACAACAGAGGCCTTGAGCGTGTCCTGCCAGGCAGGAGCCTGGGGCCAAGCAAGTCCTCAGCACCTGGCTCCACGGCCCCCGGAAGGCAGGGGCTCCGTAGGTGTTTGTGGAACGAACACACGAGCCTTCCACCGTGGGGGCTCCCATGGGCCCTGCTGCAGCTCTGGATAGGGGGCTGGGGGCTGCCATGGACAGCGTCCCCCTAAGGGGGTAGTGGACACCGGGCGTGGAGGGTAGCGATGGGCAGGGCAGCCTGAGGACAGTCAGAGTGATGCAGGGTGAGGAGCCCTCGGGAGGCACCACACGTGCCCTGGATGAGGTGTCCTCACCCCCTGGAGGCCGGACCTTTCTCCAAAGGAGGCTTCGAGCTCCAGAAAAAGAGCCGCTCCCCAGGTGTCCTGTGGCTGCTGGAAGCTCACGTTTCCCCTCGAGACAGAAAAGCCGTGAGCCCCTTTCTCAGGTGGGCATTTGAGGTCTTGGACCTGGTGGCTCTTCCCGCAGAAGCCAGGCCCAGCAGCAGGGGCTGGAGACTGGAAAAGGCTCGGCCAGGCCGCTCCGTGCAGCGGCTGGTTCAGGGACATGGCTGGGGTGTGGTCACCTCCGGGGTCAAGAGCAACCACCGGGCAGAGGCTCCGCTACACGTGCCTCACTCCTATTTCCAAAATACCTTTCCATTCACACAATTTACCACACTGTGACATTCGCAGGAGGTGCCGCACCCGCGGCTGTGTACTTATGTGTGCCGTGAGCTGGTGCGTGCACGTGTTTCCACGCAGGTGCCGTGTGTCCCCCTGGCCTGAGAGGGGCGTCACCGGTGCCTGTGTGTCCTGGTGCCACTAGCCCCGCTTCCTCCCCTTCCCTCCCAGGGAACATGGAATTTTTCTCCCTGGGAAATAGTCACAATCGGGGGGTCTTCTCCCAGGTCCCTGCACAGGGCTGTCCAGGCCCCGCCGACCAGCCCCCGTTAAGCCCCCAAACTCCCAGACTCACTTGGACCAGGGATGGCAGGAAGGGACCAGGGACCAGTTCCCTCCATCCCCAGGTCCCCCAGGGCCTGTCCACTCAGCACCTCAGGCAGGTGAAAGAAAAACGAACCGCCCCTGCTACTGCATTTCGGGAGACTGGTGCCCTCACGGGCATAGGTGGCCTCGGGTGCCCCGATCCTGCAGCCACAGCCTCGAGCCCGGGCAGAGCCTTCCTCCCAGGAGGGCCCTGTGCGTCCCTCAGTGCTGCTGCGTCTTGGCCTCCCCAGGGTCCCCGTGAGTGTGCGAAGGGGACGCCTACTGGCTCCTCTCGGGGTGCGGGGCTTGCAGAGGCCCAGCCTGACCTTCAGCTCTGGGGCCTGACCCTGGACTACAGCTTCTCACCTGGGCTGTGGGTTTTGACTCTGGGCCACAGGACCTCACCCTGGGCTGGGGAACTCTGGGCTGTGGGTTCTGACTTGGGCTTGGGGACCTGACCCTGGGCCTCGGGTGGGGCTGCTGCAGGAGGCTGAGGGGGTGGTGGGACGGTTGGCTGAGGAGGGGGCCTCTGAGTGCTTCTCCTGGTCAGACCCGGGTCTGTGGGGCTCCTGGGCCTGTAGGTGCCGCCGCCTCCTGGGCCTGCGGCAAAACTCAGGGCTGTGTTGTGTCTCCAGGCAACGGTGAGGCGTCCCCGCCGCCCCAGCTCTGCAGAAGGGAGTCTCGGTGTCTTGGAGCCGTGTTCTCTGGAGCCTCCGGGCACGATGCTTCCTGCTCCTTCCAGTTCCCGTGGCCGGACCCCCCGGGGCGGGTGGGTCACTCCAATCTCCGTGTTCACGCGGCCTCGTTCCCTCGGTGTGTGTTGTAGTCCCTGGCTTTACGAAGCCGTCATTGTGTCTGGGCCGCCCTCAATCCAGGATGACCTGATCTCAAGGCCGTCCCCTTAATCGCATCTGTGGAGACCCTAGTTCCAAAGAGGTCCCGTTCTGAGATTCCGGGTGGCCGTGAATTTAGGGAGACAGCCTTCCGCCCAGTGTGTCCCCACTGTCCTGGGGTCAAGGCCCACCCTCAGACCCTCCCCGGGGGGCTGACACCCAGTGAGGGGACAGACAACAGGAACAGCCGGCCTGGCCACACCTGCCCCAGAGGCACCGTGGACAGTGGCTGGGGAGGCCCCTGGGGGTGGTGACAGTGACCAAGTAGGGGATGCCCCTGGGCCCGGGGTGGGTTGGCTGAGGCACCCCTGAGGACGGCCCCTGACTTATGGGCTGTACCGTCCACCTCCACCAGACAGGGCTGTGAGAGGGCAGGGCAGGCAGACGGACCGGGGCAGCAGCCCGCAGCTGTGTGGCTCACAATAGGGCTGGCCCTGGCGGGGACACAGGCCCTGATCTGGCTAATGGTGCCACGTATCTTTTGCATGGGGGAGAATTGTGAGTGTGGACGTCGTGGGGGAGATGAGGCCACCTGATGGAGAGCCTGCAGCCCACCCTTTAAAGGAACAAGGCATTTTTTTCACCCTTTTTTTCCGTGAGGCTCAGACAGCTGACTCCTTAAATATTAATCAGGGTCATTGAGATGCAAATGCGTGCCCACCACAGAAGGCCCCGCAGCTGCAGGGCTGGCACCGAACGTCCTGGCGGCCCAGATGCAGCCCTGACCAGAGCCGGCGGCAAAGACCACCTTCCCTGAGGACAAACGGGCGCCTGCCCCTCGACAGGAGCGAGGGCGGCGTGGGCCTTGCTGGGTCTCGTTGGCTTTGGCCATGGCTTTCCTGGCTTTCACTGCCCTTAAAACAAGGTGTCCTGGATAGGCAGGCGCCGGGGACCCCCAGCTCCTCTCGAAGCCATGAGGCTGGGGGAGGGCGCTGCGTGTCTGGCCTGTGGTGGGTTCAGAGGCTGAGTTTAGAAAAGTCTGGTCTGGGGGCCGGGCGCGGTGGCTCATGCCTGTAATCCCAGCACTTTGGGAGGCCGAGGTGGGTGGACCACGAGGTTAGGAGATCGAGACCATCCTGACCAACACAGTGAAACCCCATCTCTGCTAAAAATACAAAAAAATTAGCCGGGCGAGGTGGCGGGCGCCTGTAGTCCCAGCTGCCCGGGAGGCTGAGGCAGGAGAATGGCGTGAACCCGGGAGGCGGAGCTTGCAGTGAACCGAGATCTGGCCACTGCACTCCAGCCTGGGTGACAGAGCGAGACTCCGTCTCAAAAAAAAAAAAAAAAAAAAGGGGGGCGGGCGGGGTTACAGCTGTGGCTGCTCCTGCAGGGCGGGGCTCCCGCAGACAGACAACGGCTCAGGGCAGCTCTGCCGAGCCTCATTGACAGCCACTTTTTTTTTTTTTTTTTTTTTAAAGATAGAATCTTACTCTATCGGCCAGGCTGGAGTGCAGTGGTGTGGTCTCAACTCACTGCAACCTCTGCCTCCCGGGTTCAAGCGATTCTCCTGCCTCAGCCTCCCGAGTGGCTGGGATTACAGGCGCCCGCCACGCCAGGCAAATTTTGTATTTTTGGTAGAGATGGGGTTTCACCATGTTGGCCAGGCTGGTCTCGAACTCCTGACCTCAGGTGATGCACCCGCCTCAGCCTCCCAAAGTGCTGGGATTTACAGGCGTGAGCCACCGCACCCGGCCAGAAATGTCAAATTTTGATGAAGTCCAATTTATTTTCTGTTTTGTTGTCGGTGCTGTTGGTGTCCTAGCCAAGAAATCACTGCCAAATCCAATGTCATAAAGATTTTCCCCGGTTTTATTCTGAGTCTTACAGTTTTAGGTCCTACGTTTCGGTGTTTCATCCTGTTTTTTGGGTTAAGTTTTGTGTATGCTGTTAGGTAAGGGGCCAGCTTCATTCATTATTTTGCATGTGGAGATAACGCTTTCCCAGCACCATTTGCTGAAAAGATCATCGTCTTCCCATTGAATGGTCTCGAAGCCCGTGCACGTGGGGCGATTTCTCGTCGGAAGGTACCTGGCCGCGTGTGGGGCGATTTCTTGGGTTGTTGTCGTCGGAAGGTACCTGGCCGCGTGTGGGGCGATTTCTCGGGTTGTTGTCGTTGGAAGGTATGTGGCCACACGCGTGGGACAATTTCTCAGGTGGTTACTGTGCCCCGCCCTTCTCTAGGTCTCTGTGCTGCTGCCACACTGTTTTGACAAGGGAGCTTTTTTTTCTGCCACCGTGGGCCAGCTGCCACCGTCTGTGGTATTCTTGTGCGTTGCTGATCTGAAGCTCCAAAGCCTCCGTTCTCCCAAACCTTCCTGCCCAGATGAGGACCTGGGCAGCCTGAGACCTCCAAGCTGCAGTGAGAATGGCTGAGAGTCTGAGCCAGCCAGGGAGGCTGTTCCGGGGACTCCAGGGTGCGTCTCCCTTCCCCCGGGCCCATGGTTGACCCAGCAAACCCACATTGAGGGCCTGGCGCAGGACGAGGGGCCGCTTGGTGTCAGAGCACAGAGCAAGCTCTGGCGAGCCAGGGGGTTGCCTTGTGGGTGCCGGCAGTGGTTGCTAGTGCAAAGGCCCCACGGTCCTGACCACACAGGGACCCCAGACATTTGGGGGAGATGGGCTCAGTGCCGTGAGACCTTGGGACCATCTGCCAAGGACTGATGGGGTGAGGGGAACCCAGCCTCGGAAGGGTCAGGTGTGATGGGCTCTGGGTCTGCAGAGGGTGCAGGCTCCATCCCAGCCAAGGCTGTCACAACCTGACCTCAGGTCAGCTGTTGGCCCTGGGTGAGTGGACGTCTCTGGGACTCTGGATCCGGAGACTGGACCCCCACCATTAGGGCCCCTCTGCCTGCCAGGTGAGGGGGTCTCCCTGAGCAGGGCTGGACACTCACAGGTCGGAGCCAAGGGCTCCATGGAGTGGGTCCCCGAGGCCCCCAGCTGGGTCCAGGAGCCCCCCTATTTTCGCGACCTTGGTGGGGTACTCGGGGGTTAGCAGACCTGCCCTCCACAGTGACAAGCCCCCGAGGCTGGCTGAAAGGGGGAGGGCAGATCACACCATGGCCCCCACTGCTGAGCACCCTTTCAGATGCCAGGCCTCCGCCCCCAGGGTCCCAGGGGACTTCCTGACCACAGGCATCCGTCTGACCTGTGTGGGGGCCGCTGGCCTCACTGCCCCGCACCGGCAGGCAGGACCCTCCGTCACACAGAACACAGGCGGGGGGTGGGGGCGGGGCGTCTCGCACAGGCTCTGTGGAGAGAGTTCAGACACGGGAAGAAGCCGACAAGCCCGATGGGAGGGCTGAGGGCCACGATTCTGTTTATATGAAGCGTCCTGAACAGGGAGAGCCACAGAGGCGTGAGATGGATTCCCTGGGGCTGAGGGCTCTGTCTGGAAGATGGAAACGGGACGGATGGAGTGGGTGGTGGATGCACAGCCTCGGGAGTGCACTCCACACCACAAACGACTCGCTTAACAACGGCCACTGGTCCGCTTCATACTGTGTGACTTGGCCCCACATGCCCTGTGACCCTGCCGCCAGGTCCCTGGGAAGTCACAGCTGCCATCCCCGATGGAGGATGAGGGTGCCCGCTCCAGGGCTCTTGCAGGCCCTTCCCGTGGTCCCAGGACGGTGCTGCGGCGCCTCTGGGCTGTGGGTCCCGTGAACGGGCTGCCCAGTCACTCCTGCCATGGGCTCCTGCCCTGCCCTTTTGCCCAGGACCTGCAGCCCCACCGCGGGGTACCCGGGAGACCAGTGGTGCACACCTGCCCTGGGACAAGAGGAGCCTGGAGCGGGGTGGAGGAGCCTGGGAGGAGGGGCTGTGGGATTCGGGACCCACCATGGGGAGGGCGGCCGCACGGGAGGGTTCCGGGCAGGGGGCACGGAGGGCTGCTGGCTCCTCTGGCCTCCCCCTTGCAGAGGCTGGGCAGGGGCACCCCTTGGCACCAGCCTTTCCCGGGTGATGGGTCCTTCGGGTCCCCACAACTCCTGCCGCTGCCCCAGATGCCTGCCTCTGAGCTGTGCCACAGGGCTGAGCCCCACCAACAGCAGAGCCCCTGGGACAGCCCCCCAGGAAGGGCCGCCCAGGCCCCTGTGGCCGACAGCTCCGCGTGGTTGCTCCAGTAGACTGGCTGGCTCCTAGCGCGTCCCTCTGAGGCCCCGTCTGTCCCTCCACAGACACAGGGCGCCCTGTTTCCCCGGGAGCTGGAACACGGGCCCTCTGTTCGCACCTGGGCTGGCCGCCCCCCGGCCAGGCTGAGGGGGGGCTCCACACAGACCCGCACTGTGCCCACCGCAGCCGGCCTCCTCTGTCTCAACCACCGTGTTGTCCCCACCGGGGCCCCCCACAGTGGCTCAGCCGTGGGCATCACGGCTCCAGGCGCCATGGATGGAGACGGGGAAGGGGTGGGTGGCTGCCCCCCAGGCTTGGGGAGAGGGGAGGGCCTCTGTCCTGCGGTGGGACCCACTTCTGACTTCTCCCGGGACCCAGCCTCACAGCGTGCTGGGTGGGGGAGACGTTGCCCCAGAGCTTTGCCTCCTTCCAGCAAGGCCAGCACCCCCGCTCGTTCCCATTTAACTCCAAGTATTCCCGCACCCAGCAGGCACTGGAAGGGTCGCCAGGCAAAGCACCACCTGTTCACCTCTCCGCCCCCAAAGCCTGAGTCCCGCTCGGTCACCCGCTGCCCTAGCACCACAGTGTGGGCTGGGGGCACGGCCACTGCCAAAGGGAGGGAGGCACAAGAACTTCATTTAAGCAGTTTGTTTTTGAGTCAGCTGGTAAATGATATAATAGGAAGAGTAGAAAAATACGTAATAGATATGGCATAAGAATAGGAATAATAGAAAAACGTGCAGTAGACGGTTTGTGTGACGATGATGAAAGTGTGCGCGTCCGGCGGTCCTGTGGTTGAGGGGCCGTGTCAAGGCCTCGGAGGCAGCGCGGTCACAGCCTGGAGGGTGGCGCTGGGCGTGTGGTGTGTCCGTCTGCACCTCACAGACACCAGTCACTGGGGGATGAAACCGGGCCCAGAACACACGTGTGCACGGGCTGTGTGTGCCCTTGTGTGTGCCTGCATGTGTGGGATGCGTGTAGGCTGTGGCAGGGGTGGGGATGAGGGACAGCACAGAAAATGGCCCGTCCAACCCCACATCCAGGCTGGGCACGTCCAGGTCCCTGGGGGGCAAGGGCTCGGCTGCCTCAGACGTGACGGGGACTCAGCTCTGAGGGTCAGGACCTGGCTGGGAACACACCATTGAGGGGGGAACAGAAACCAGCTGCTGGGACGCTGGGGACCCTGAGAGCTCCCTGGCTGGACCTGTGGTCAGGGCTATAGTGGAGGAAGGTGTCAGGATGGCCATCATCTCAACTCCTGTGGGCGGCACAGCCCCAGGCTGGGCCTCTGGGAGGAGGGAGGGAGGGACGGACGGGAGATCAGAGCCCCGAGAAGGCTGGTGCCTGGGACAAGGGTTGGCCAGGATGTGGGGCGCCAGGCGGGCAGGGCCAGGGAGCCGCCACAGTGTGTGACAGCAGACCCCACCCAGGACCCCTGTGCTGGGCGCTGGCTCCCACTGCTCTTCTCTCCACGGCTCTCTTGGCGGTGCCGAGTTCGGGCCGGGCGCAGGGAAGGGCCAACGTTGCTGAGCCGCCAGGGGCTGGGTCTTTGCCTTTATTTCTGGTGCACATCTAGAGGGGCTGGGGCAGAGGCCACCCACGGTCCCTGAAGTAGGGCCTCAGCTCCTCCAGGCTGAGAGGAGGAAAGTAGGCTCCGATCCTCTTCCGCACCCACCACTTGCCCTCGGCGGCGTGCCTGCCCCCAGGACGGCTGAACTTGTACCTGTAGTGCTCTCCGCGGACCCACCTGCAAGGGGGCATGTGTCAGCCTAGGGCCTGCTGGGACTCCCGGCCCCCGACCCGGCTCCTCAGCCTGCTGCTCAGCTGCAGCTGCTCACAGGGGTCCTCCACGGACAGAGCGGCTGCATGAGGAGCCCCCACCCCGAGCACAGGCAGACCCCCAGCAGACCCCAGGCAGGGCGACTGTTCCAGTCCGCACCTCAGCAGGGACAGTGCAGCCAGGGGGAAGGGCGGACGTGGGCAGCTCCGGGAGACGTGACCCAGCAGAGCCCACACGGCAGAGCGACCGGCCCAGGGAAGGCCAGGGGCTACAAGGGTGGCACTGGGCAGGCCCAAGGAAGTTCCCAAGGCCCCAGGTTGAGCCCCATGTGCCCCCGACCTGGGAAGGCACGGAGAGGAACCTGCTGCTCACGGCGTGGCATCTCCACCATCAGGCCAGCCCTGCCGCAAGGTGCCTGGGGGTTTCGGTCCACAGGGCAGCCCGAGGCTGTGAGGGAGCCAGGCTGGGACCTGTTTCCTGAGGGCGCAGCCTCTGCTTCCCAGGGCTTCAGGCCCTTTCCTGCCTGAGATGTGGAGATGCTGGCTGCCTGCTCTCCTCGGACAGGCCTGAGTGGGATGAAGGCCCCCTCCCCCATCTCCTCTGGACCGCGGCAGCGGGCAGGTCTCTCCGCTGAGCTCTGTATAAGGTCCTGCCTGACCATGGTGACCGGGCCTGGGTTAAGCCACGCTGGGTCTTGGTTCCCGGCTGGCAAGCCCTCACTAGACTCTCGGAGGGCTGGGCATTTTCTCCTGGGGGTGAGACGAAGCCCCTCGTGTCCAGGGTTGCTCGACTGCCCCGGAGGAGAAGGCGCCAGACGGCGTTGTGGCCATCGCCAGCTCCCGGCCTCCAGGCCCCTTCCCAGTTGTGCAGCAGGAGCGGAAGCTTCTCAGCCCGCAGGGCGGCTGCTGCCTGGCTGGGATCCACGGCAGAGCTGGGCCCCAGCTGCCTGGTGAGTGTGAGGGTGCAGCCGTAACAGGACCCTCTGGTGGCCCCTGGAATGAGCCCAGGCAAGTGCTGGCGGCTTCACACTGCACCAGGGCCTGGTGCCGGCTCTCTGGGTGCTGTCATGATTCGGGGCTTCTGGTGACCTGCACACAGCTGTGCCCCGGGGCTCCGGGTGGAGACCTTGGGCTGGCGGGATGAGGCCTCTGGGTCCACCCTGCTCCTCCCTGCTTTGGGTCTGCTTGGGTCTGGGGTGTGCTGGACGATGGTTCCTCTCCCCCCAGGTCTGAACTGCCCCAGGAAAACCGGGAAGGCAGAGACCCTCTGGGTGGAGGAGGGTCCCGGAGGCATCTGGTGGGAGAGAGGGATCAGTGGCTCCAAGAGGAGTGGGGTCGGGCCTTTGGAAAACCTCCCGGGCAGCCAAGACTGAGGGCGATGCTGGCAGCTGCTGGCTCCTGTCTACTCCAGGAGGGCACTGCCCACTGCCCTGGGCCCCAGGGGTCTTTCCTGGACCCCCTGGGCCTGAGGCTGCCATGGTTGTTCTCGGCTATATGGACGGCAGCGGCCAGCATGGGGACTGAGCCAGGTTTTGCCAGGCAGAGGTCACACTGGACCCCGAGACGGACCTCTGAGCAGCTCAGCAGCAGCTGAAGGGACAGGCTGGGGTGCGGCCATGAGGGCGCTGGGCTGTGCTGGCAGCATGGTCCCTGCACACTCTCCTGGGCCTTGCTGGGGCAACGCAGACCCCACGCAGCCCACCCTCTCCCAAACCCTGCATTTAGCGAGGCCGGGAGGGCGGGGGTGCCAGGAGGGCGGGGGTGCCGGGAGGGCAGGGGTCCCGGGAGGGCCTCTGCAGTGGGATCGCCCATCTTTCCCAAATTCCTGCTCTTGCTTTCTGCTCCTTTCCAGGACAGGGTCAAAGCCTGGGGGCCCAGGCCCTGGTCTCTGACATCCAGAGCTGGAACTGCAGTTTGGAAGGGATTTGGAAAGGGTCAGAAGCCTCTGTGCCAACTGGCAGGCTGGTGGGAAGGGGCCCCAGGCCCCCAGCGGCCTGAAGATTGCATTTCATTCCTGCAAAGTACCCGAGAAGGCCATGGCACCACCCACAGAAGGCTTGAGTGTTTAAAATAGGGGAGCTCCCAGCCGTTTTGAACAGAACCTACTGGCAACAGCTTTGCACAGCTATAGTAGGGATCCCAGCCAGGGCCTGACACTGAGACTACAGACATGGGCCCCATCCACGCCCGGACCCCCGTGTCCTTCCGCACCCACCCCCGCCCTGCGGCCTCCTTGTATGAGTTCAAGAATGTGGTAGGAGTGGAACGCTGTGGCATGTACCCGCGGGGCAGGCGGTTCTCATCCGTGCCAGCCCTCTGGTTCTGCCAGGTTGCGTGATGGAGGCTTCCTTCCTCCTTGTCACTGACCAGCGTCTGTGGCGTGAGCACACCCTAGTTTGTGCGGTTGCTCTCCTGTGGAAGGACGGCTGAGCTTGTTGCAGTTTTTGTCTATTACAGCTGCCGTAAACCTCTGCAGGGGTTTCTGCCTGAACCTGGGTTCCAACTCTCCGGTTTAAACATCCGTGGAAGCAACTGCTGAGTCCACGGCAATTTCAGGTTTCGTTTTTGAGGAGCCACTTTACCCTCCCAGCAACAGCCGAGCGACCAGATTTCTCGGCGTCTTTGCCGGCATGTGGGGTTGTTGCTACTTTTATTCCAGCCGTTCTGATGGGTGTGCAGTGACGTCACGGGACGGGTGTGAGCAATGTCACGGGACGGGTGTGAGCAGTGTCACGGGACGGGTGTGAGCGACCTGTCGCGGGACGGGTGTGAGCGACGTCACGGGACGGGTGTGAGCAGTGTCACGGGATGGGTGTGAGCGACGTGTCGCGGGATGGGTGTGAGTGACGTCACGGGACGGGTGTGAGCAGTGTCACGGGACGGGTGTGAGTGACCTGTCGCGGGACGGGTGTGAGCGGTGTCACGGGACGGGTGTGAGCAGTGTCGCGGGACGGGTGTGAGCGGTGTCGCGGGATGGGTGTGAGCGACGTGTCACGGGACGGGTGTGAGCGGTGTCGCGGGATGGGTGTGAGCGACGTGTCGCGGGATGGGTGTGAGTGGTGTCACAGTGGTTCTTGCTTCCCTAATGACAGGCATTTCTCCTGGGCTTATCTGCAATCTGTGGACCTTTGGTGAAATGTCTCTTCCTGTCCATGCTCATTTTCTAATGGGATTATTTTACTGTTAAGTTATGAAACTTCTTTACATATTCCAGATTTTAGCCTATTGTCAGATACGTGGCTTGCAAATATTTTCTGCCTGTCTGTAGCTTAAAAATTATTTTTGTCCTCTTAACAGGGTCTTTTATGGAGCAAATGCTTTTAATTTTAATTAATTACAATTTATCAATTTTTCCTTTTACAGATCATCTTTTTAGTATCAAGTATAATGACTTTGCCTGACCCTGTATCCCAAAGATTTTCTGCTATTTTTCCTGAAAGTTTTTTATTTTTATTTTTATTTTTTTTGAGATGGGCTCTCGCTCTGTTGCCCAGGCTGGAGTGCAGTGGTGCGATCTCAGCCCACTGCAACCTCTGCCTCTCAGCCTCCCGAGTAGCTGGGACTACAGGCATGCACCACCACACCCTGCTAATTTTTTGTATTTTTAGTAGAGACAGGGTTTTGCCATGTTGCCCAGGCTGGTCTCAAACACCTGAGCTCAAGCAATCTGCCCACCTCGGCCTCCCGAAGTGCTGGGATTACAGGTGTGGGCTACCATGCCTGGCCCTGAAAGTTGATTGTCTTATGTTTTACATTGAAGTCCAGGATCTGTTTTGAGTTATTTTTGTGTAGTGTTAGACTTGGGTTGAAGGTTTTGTCTTTGTCCACGCAATTGCTTTGGCGCTTTTGTAAAAAAACTCAGCCAGGCATGTTTGTGTGGGTCTGTTTGTGGGTTCTCTGTGTGTTCCATGGATCTGCACGTCTGTCCCTCTGTCAGTACCACACTGTGTTGACTACTGTGGTTCTGTGTCTTCAAACTGCCTAGAGATTCCTTCCACTTCGTTCTCTTTCAAAATGGTTTTAGCTATTTGAGTTCCTTTACATTTCCGTGGAAAACTTGGGATGACTTGTCCTTACCCATTAACACATCTTGCTAGGAGTTTTTTTTTTGTTTTTTTTTAAATAGGAATTGCATTAAACCTGTCCATCAATCTGGAAGGAACTGTCATCTCCACTCTGTTGTGCCTTTCAACCCACGAATGTGGCCGTCTCTCTAGGTGTGTGCTGACGTCTTTCAGCAGCATTGCCGAGTTGTCAGCATGTAAGTTCTGTGCATGTTCTGTCAGGTTTATATCTAAGTATTTCACTTTTTGGAGTGGTTGTTAAGTGGTTCTGCATATTTAATTTAGGTGTCTGTGTGTTCATTGCTAGTATACAGGAATACTATTGAATCATTTATATTGATCTTGTGTCTTCTGACTTTGCTGAACTCACTTACTAATTTTCTTCTTCTTTTTTTTTTTTTTTTTCTGAGGTGGAGTCTCGCTCTGTCGCCCAGGGTGGAGTGCAGTGGCCGGATCTCAGCTCACTGCAAGCTCCGCCTCCCGGGTTTTTACGCCATTCTCCTGCCTCAGCCTCCCGAGTAGCTGGGACTACAGGCGCCCACCACCTCGCCCGGCTAGTTTTTTGTATTTTTAAGTAGAGACGGGGTTTCACCGTGTTAGCCAGGATGGTCTCGAACTCCTGACCTCGTGATCCGCCCGTCTCGGCCTCCCAAAGTGCTGGGATTACAGGCTTGAGCCACCGCGCCTGGCCTTTCTTCTTTTTTTGAGATGGAGTTTCGCTCTGTCACTTGGGCTGGAGTGCAGTGGCGCGATCTCAGCTCACTGCAACCTCTGCCTCCCAGGTTCAAGCAATTCTCTTGCCTCAGTCTCCCAAGTAGCTGGGATTACAGGCATGTGTCACCACACCCAGCTAATTTGTATTTTTTTTTTTAGTAGAGATGGGGTTTCTCCATGTTAGGCTGGTCTCAAACACCTGACCTCAGGTGACTGGCCTGCCTTGGCCTTCCAAAGTGTTGGGATTACAGGTGTGAGCCACTGCGCCCGGCCTCACTTAATTCTGGGCGTGTTTTTGGTGGATGCCTTGGGATTTCCTACAAGGACAACGATGTCATCTGTAAACAGGCACAGTTTCGTGTTTTCCTTTGTGATCTACACGCCTTTTATTTCCTTGTCCTGCTGTATTGCAGTGGCCAGTGCTCCCAGCACCGTGCTGGATCCGATGGTTAGAGCAGACATCCTTTCTTGTTCCGGATCTGAGTGGTGAAGGGTGATTTCTTCCCCCCGACTAGAATGCTGGCTGCAGAGCTTGTGCAGATGCTCTTCATCCAGCTGAGGAAGTTCCTCTCCTTCTCTATTTTCCCAGGTTTAAATCACAAATGGATGTTAAACTTGTCAAGTGCTTCCCCACAGTGACGGATGTGATCATGTGAGTTATCTTCGTTAGCTGGTAACATGTCGATCACACTGGTTGATTCTCAAACAGGGAACCAACCTTCATCCCTGGAACAATCCCTACTTGGTCACAGTGTAGAATTGTTGTATATTGCCAAATTCTATTTAGTAATTTTTTTTTTTTTTTTTTGGAGGCAGAGTCTCGCTGTTGCCCAGGCTGGAGTGCAGTGGCATGATCTCCACTCACTGCAACCTCCACCTCCCGAGTAGCTGGGATTACAGGCATGAACCACCACGACCAACTAATTTTTGTATTTTTAGCAGAGACGGGGTTTCACCATGTTGGCCAGGCTGGTCTTGAACTCCTGACCTCAGGTGATCTGCTCGCCTCAGCCTCCCAAAGTGTAGGGATTACAGGCGTGAGCCACTGTGCCCAGTCTATTTGGTAATATTTTGTTAAAAACTTTTGTGTCCATATCGCTGAGGGATATTGGCTTGTAATATTATTTTCTCGTATTATCTTTGTGTGGTTTTGGTATCAAAGAACCACTAGCTTCATAAAATAAATTGAGGCTGGTCACAGTGGCTCCCGCTTGTGATCCCAGCACTTTGGGAGGCTGAGGTGGGAGGACTGCTTGAGCCCAGGAGTTTGGGACCAGCCAGGGCAACATGGCAAGACCCTGTCTGCACAAAAACTAAAAAAGTTAGTGAGGCATGGTGGTGTGGGCCTGTCGTCCCAGCTACCTGGGAGGCTGAGGCGGGAGGATAATTTGAGCTCGGGAGGTCAAGGCTGCAGTGAGCCATGTTTGTGCCACTGCATTTTTAGCCTGGGTGACAGAGTGAGAACCTGTCTCATAAAAAAAAAAAAATAAATAAATAAAACATAAATTGATGTTTTTCCTTCTTTTCTATTTTCTGGGAAATTAATCTTAGAATTCTCCAGTGAAACCATCTGAGCCTGGATATTTCTTTTTGGAGTTTAAAATTACAAATTCAATTTCTAGTTATAGGACTATTTAAATTATTTCATACCAAGTGAGTTGTGGTAGTTTGTGTTTTTCGAGAAATTGGTCTGTTTCATCCAAGTTGTAAAATTTATGTATGTAGAGATGTTTGTCGTATTCCCTTATTATCCTTTTCAGGATTGCAGGGTCTGTAGTGGTGTCTCTTTTTCATTTTGAGATAGAGTCTCGTGGTATTGTTCAGGCTAGAGTGCAGTGGTGCGGTCTCAGCTCAAGCGATTCTCGTGTTTCAGCCTCCCAAGCAGCTGGGACTACAGGTGCCTGCCACCACGCCCAGCTAATTTTTTGTATTGTTAGTAGAGACAAGGTTTCACCATGTTGGCCGGGATGGTCTTGAACTCCTGAGCTCAGGTGATCCACCCGCCTTGGCCTCCCAAAGTGCAGTGATTACAGGCATGAGCCCCTGTGCCCGGCCTCTTTTTTTCACCTTTGAAATTGGCAATCATATCTTCTCCTTTTGTCATTCTTACTAGAGGGTTGCTGATTTTATTGGTCTTTTAAAAGAACCATCTCTTTGTTTCAGTAAGTTTCTATATTGTTTTCAATTTCATTTTCTGCTTTTGTTTTCTTACTGCTCCTTGAATTTTTTCCTAGTTATTCATGTAATCTTGTGCTTAGATTATTATTATTATTATTATTATTATCATTATTTTAAGAGATGGGGTCTTCCTGTGTTGCCTCATGGCAAGAGGCTGGCTTCAACGTCCTGGGTTCCAACAATCTTCCCACCTCAGCCTCCTGAGTAGCTGGAACTACAGGTGCGTGCCATGGCACCCAGCTGAGGTAAGATTATTGTTTTGAGATCTTCCCTCTTTTCTAACCTCTCATGTCTCTTTTCTAATGTATGCATTTGATGCTTTCTTTCTCATCACTAGTTTAACTACATCCCAGAAAATGTGACATATTATTCAGTTCAATGAGTGGCATATTCTATAAACATCATTAGGTCCTGTTTGTTGATGATGGTGCTCTTTTATGTTCTTGCTGAATTTCCATCTACTTATTCTATCAACTGTCGAGAGAAGGGTGTTGAAGCATCCAACCGTAATTGTTGATTTGTCTGGCTCTCCTTTCAGTTCTTTTTCTTCTTCACATATTTTGCAGATCTGTGCTTAGTGCACACACTTAGGATTGCTACGTCTGTTTGGTGGGTTGGGCCTTTTCTCATTGGACATCTTTGTCTCTGATAATTTTTGCACTGAGGTCTACTTTGACATTAATACAATGAATCCTTTATTTTCATTAATATTCATGATATTTTTTTCTTTTTTTTTTTTTTTTGTTTGTTTTTTTGAGACGGAGGCTCGCTCTGTCCCCTGGGCTGGAGTGCAGTGGCTGGATCTCAGCTCACTGCAAGCTCCGCCTCCCGGGTTTACGCCATTCTCCTGTCTCAGCCTCCCGAGTAACTGGGATTACAGGCGCCCACCAACTCACCCGGCTAGTTTTTTTTTGTATTTTTTTAGTAGAGACGGGGTTTCACCATGTTCGCCAGGATGGTCTCAATCTCCTGACCTCGTGATCCACCCGTCTCGGCCTCCCAAAGTGCTGGGATTACAGGCTTGAGCCACCGCGCCCGGCCCTATTCACGATATTTTTTTCTATCCTTTTACTTGCAACCTACCTATACAGTTGGTCCCTAACTTATGAGAATTCAACTGACGGTTTTTCAGCTTTACAATGGTGCGAGTGATATGTACTCAGTAGAAACCGCACTTTGAGTGCCCAGACAACTATCCTGTTTCCACTTTCATATGGTATTCAATAAATTACATAAGATATTCCACTATTCCACACTTTATTATAAAATAGGCCTGTTAGATGATTTTGCCCACTATAGTCTAATGTAAGTGTTCTGAGCACGTTTAAGGTAGTAGGCTAGGCTAAGCTACGATTAATGTTTGGTAGGTGTACTAAACACATTTTGACTTATATTTTCAACTTATGCTGGATTTATCAGGGCATAAGCTCATTATGCATATATTTAAGTTACTTTTTTTTTTTTTTTTTTTTGAGATAGGGCCTTGTTGTGTTGCCCAGGCTGGATTGCAGTGGCATGATCTTGGCTCACTGTAGCCTCAGCCTCCCGAGTAGCCGGGATTACAGGCATGCACCACCATGCCTGGCTAATTTTTGTATTTTTAGTAGAGAGAGGGTTTTGCCATATTGGCCAGGCTGATTTTGAACTCCTGACTTCAAGTGATACACCTGCCTCCGCTCCTAAAATGCTGACATTACAGGAGTGAGCCACTGCACCTGGCCAATCTTTATCCTTTAATTGGTTTATTTAGACCATTTACATTTAATATAAAGTTCACCATTTTACTTCTTGTCATCTGTTCTGTTTCTGATTTCTTTCTTTTTCCCAACCTGCTTTCCTATGGGTTACGTGTTTTCAGAATCCCATTTTGATTTGTCAAGAGCGTGTTCCAATGTATCTCAGTATAGGTTGTTTTTTACTGGCTGTTCTTGGCACATAACTTATAGTCTACTGATGTCATTTTACCACTTCAAGTTTAGTATAGAAACCTTACCTCTGTGTCCATTTGCCCTCATCCATTTATAATTATCTTAAATACTTCCTCTACATAAACTTTGAACTACCTCAGACGGTTTTACAGCCTTTACTTAACCATCAACATAATTGGGAACCCAAGAGAAGGAAGGTCTATTGTGTTTACCCATGTTTTTTCCTTTCCTTTTTTTTTGAGACAGAGTCTTGCTCTGTTGCCCAGGCTGGAGTGCAGTGGTGTGATCTCTGCTCACTGCAACCTCCTCCTCCCAGGTTCAAGCAATTCTTCTGCCTCAGCCTCCTGAGTAGCTGGGATTACAGGCGTGTACCACTATACTCAAATTTTTTATTTTTGTAGAGATGAGGTTTCACCATATTGGCCAGGCTGGCAATGACTTATTATCTTTAGTTTTTAGAAATTTGACTTTGATGTGTTTAGATTTGAATTTCTTTGGGTTTTTCCTATTTAGGGTTCACTCAGTTTATTGACTCTGTAGGTTTGCCCCTTTTGCCAAAATTGGGAAGTTTTCAGTTCTTATTTCTCCAAGTACATTTTTGGCCCTAAAGCTCTCTCTTCCTCCTAGGACTTTGATGACATGAATTCTGCATCTTTTGTTACAGTCTCAGTCCCACAGATCCCTGAGGCTCTTGCTGTTTTTTCCCTTCTGTGTCCTCTCTCTTGTTCCCATTGGGTACTTTCTATGTTTAAGTTTATTGATTCTTTCCTCTGTCCTTTCCATTCAGATGTTGAGTGTTTTATATCAGTTATTTTTTCACTTCTAATCTTCTCATTTGGTTCTTTAAAAAATCTTCATTTCTTTGCTGAGGCTGTATTTTTACCAGTTGTGTTCATAATTGCTTACTGAATGCCTTTTCGATGGCTGCATTCACACCTCTGTGAAGTCATTCTAATACCTCTCTTATGTTGGTGCTATCAACTGTCGACTGCCCTTTTTCACCAGTTCAATGTCTTCCTGGTTCCTGCTACGACAAGTGATTTTTCCACTGAAAACCAAACATTTTGTGTATTAGGAGATTTTGGATCTTATTTAAACCTTCTGCTTTAGATGACTTCTTCTGATGTCATGCTGGTAGAGAAGGGGGGTATTGCCTTGTTACAGCCAGGCTGGGGTAGAACTCCGGTGGATACATTGCGGGTATTCCTTGTTGATTGGGGGCATTCCTTGTTGACTGGGGTTTTCCTTGTTGCTTCGGGTAGGATGGGAGTCGTGGCTCCGCAATAGGCCTCCATGACACTGTGGCGGGGGTGGCCTAGTCACCGCTGGGTGGTGGTGAAGGTCCTGACTTTCTGCTAGTCAGTATGTAATACCACTCCACAGAGGAGGAACCCCTCAGTACTGCCAGGGGTTGGGGGAGGCCAGGCTCCTCCTGTGGTCTCCACTGACACCACCACAGAAGCAGCGGGGGGAGGGTCCTTCCTACCCACTTAGATGAAAATCTCAGCTTCCTATTTGGCCTCCTCTGGTAGCACCCCAGCGAGGGGTGGTTACCCCTTACAGCCGTTTAGAGGAGTCCAGGCTCCCTCCTCCATGCCTTGCCGGTGTGGGTGGGGCCGTGGTTTTTTCTGTGGTGTTGGCTGGAGCAGTGATTATTTTCTGTAAATTTCCTGTCTTGCTAGGCTGCTCTTTTCTGGCCCTTTAGCGAGAGAGCAGATTTTTGTTGAGGTGTTTTTTTGTCTGTATCTGCTGGCATTACTGGGTTTCCAGTTTCCTCACCTCCAAGTCTAGAAAATGAGGCAGAAAGAAAGCCCAGGCAAGACGGCCATTTTGGGGCTGTGGCTCCGTCCCGAGGGCCTTGCTGGTGGGCTCTCTTCTCTCACCTTCAGTCTTCCTGTTTTATATATAACGTCCAGCGATCTTGGTCGCCCTTAGTGGGAGGAACAGGGATAAGTGTCTGCTCCATCTTCCAGTTTTAAAGTCGATGACGAACTAAATGCAGGCCCACGGTTAGGCCATGGCCTGTCATGGTACCGCCTGCTCCAGCTGCCAAACGCGTGTATCATGGAGACAGGGGAGAGGTGTGCTGTGTGGCAATGTTCAATATTTCAGATGTTTTGAATGTTTTCCCTAAATGTTAACTCATTACTGGCTCATATAAAATAGTTCCTGCGTTTCACACTTGGTTTTCAGAGTATCCATCCTTTTAGGTACTTTGGGACCCATGGATGGACCTGAAACTGCTCTGACATGATTCCTTGTTTTAGCACCTCCTGGCTGAGAAGCAGACGATCCGACTGTGCGCTCCTCCCTCACGACCTGACGATGGCAAACCTTCCTCCGGGCCAGCTCCAGGGTCCCCAGGCACCGAGGAGGCCGCGATCTGGGGTGGGGGCTGAGGGGCTCTGAAGGCTGCTGAGATGGGGGCAGTAACAGAGAAGACCCATACTGAGCCTGGAAGGACGAGTCCTGGGGCCAGGTCCCCAGTGAGCCAGGAGGTGAACATCTGCCTGTCCAGGCTCCAAGGTCTCGGGCTCCCAGGGCTGCTGGTGGACACATGGCAGGCAAGTTACCTGGGGCTTCACGCTAATTCACAGGAAGGTGGCCTGAGGGCACCAGCTAGGAGGGCAGCCTCCCCACCAGAGGCTCTGGGATGGAGACTCCCCATGAGAAGGGAACCCCATTGCCCCTCTGCCCCAGCTCCCCGTAATACCAGTGCTGGGGAAGCAGCCCTGGAAGCATCGCTTGGCCAGGAGCACCCTGCCCGGGCTGCCAGACTCAGGGCCCAGCTGCTCCACTGCCTCTCTGGACCTCAGCGCCCCCTCCCACCCCTACCCTCCAGTTCCTCTGCTGGGGCCTCCAGACAGCTGTGAGCAACTCCAGAGGGTGCAGCTGTCCCGGCTCCCAAGTGTTCCTGGAGGGAAAATCCAGAGCTATGTTTTCCATCAGAATTGGCGGCTGATGGTGCACGGGAGGGGTGGGCAGTCCAGACTCTGTTCCTACAACCTCCAGGGGGCTGCTCAGTCCCAACCATGTGGGGCAGGGGATGCAAACGCTTGTGAGAGTCGCCACCCCAGGTGTGGCCACGCGGGCGTCTCCAATCCCCCATGCTCTGCCCCACCCTGGACCCTACCCCACACTGTCCTCAGATCCCCTCCCGTACCCCAGTGGGGCCCCATCCCTGCCTCCTGCTCCTCTTTGGGAGGCCCTAGCTCTCCCCCAAAACCTTGTCTTCTGGTCACAGTGTTCAGGGTCCTTGGCGTCTCCCCTGCACCCCAGCTCCCCTGGTGGAGTCTGGAAAGCCAGCCCCAGTGTGGGGAGGAGGCTGACCTTCCCCGATGGCTGCCACCTCTGGCTCCCGAGAATCTCACCCCACAGGGCTCCCTCCTTGGGATGTCACCAAGTCCCTGCCCAGGGTGGGCCAGGCTGCAGGGCCCACAGGAGTCCCCTGCTCAGTTCACCATGGGCCCTGGGGCTCCTGGAGTGAGGGCCCCGCCTGTCCTTCTTGCCTCTCCAGGCCAGGAGCAGAGCAGGCACCCGGAGGACGCCTCAACAAAGGTGTGAACCGCGGCGCCCTGCCTGGCCAGGGACCTTGGCCGTGGCGTCCAGAGTAGCTGTCCTGGCTCTTCTCACCATGGCAGGTTTGGTTTGAGGTGGGCTATGAGGCAGGGGTGGAACCAGCCTTGATGCCAAGGCTGCTGGGGGGGGCCCTTTTTGCTCCCAGCAGGCCCCACCTTCTGCCTCTGCAGGAGGGAAGGGGCACTTCCTGTAAACAGGTGGGGTGTGGGTACAGCTGGGTGGGACCCCAGCAGACACCCGGATTTGGGGGAGGCCCCTGAACAGCGGAGAGCGTCTTACCTGGGCGGGGGCCTGCTTGCGAAGGGGTTGTGTGCCAGCAGGGACAGGGCCTCAGCGTCGCTGGCCAGGAGCTTGCCAGCCAGGTGGAGGATCCAGTCATTGTGCTCGTAGGTCTGGGAGGAGAGGTCGGGCTGGAGATGGCTGCGCCACGCGCTGTCCAGGCACAGCCCCTCCAGGTGCTCAGCCGTGCCCTCCACTCCCTCCCGCGCCAGCCTCTCTGTCTGTCCAGCAGCATGTGGTCCTGAGGCTTTCCTGGAGGTGGGTTCCCTGGGCGGTCACACCCCAGTTCTTTGGCTGGGGTCCCCTTAAGGGGCCGCCTGCTTCGCATGCTCCTTGTAGCCCTGACCACTCATTCCCAGGCTGGCCGCTGGCCTCACTCCCCTGCCTGGGCGCCTCGGAGCCTGTCTGCCCCAGCTCCCTCTGTCTGGGCCCTGCCTCCCTGAGGCTCAGTTTTCTGGTGGCTGAGATGGGACCAGGAGGACAGAAACAGCAGCTCTGTCCGTGAGTGCCTCTGCTACCCCAGCCCTGAGGATTCTTTCCTTCCTGCTTTTTTTTTTTTTTTTTTTTTTTTGAGACGGAGTCTCGCTCTGTCGCCCAGGCTGGAGTGCAGTGGCCAGATCTCCGCTCACTGCGAGCTCCACCTCCCGGGTTCGCGCCATTCTCCTGCCTCAGCCTCCCAAGCAGCTGGGACTACAGGCGCCGCCACCTCACCCGGCTTATTTTTTTGTATTTTTAGTAGAGATGGGGTTTCACTGTGTTAGCCAGGATGGTCTCGATCTCCTGACCTCATGATCCGTCCGTCTCGGCCTCCCAAAGTGCTGGGATTACAGGCGTGAGCCACCGCGCCCGGCCAACAGTTCCCTGACCGGGAACCGAACCTTCCTGTTTTCTGAGACAGGGTCTGGCTCTGTTCCCAGGCTCGAGTGCAATGGCGTCATGATTTGAGGCTGCAGCGATTGGGCTCAATTGATCCTTCCTCCTCCCACGTAGCTGAAACCACAGGCGCTGCCCACACTTGCTGCTAATTCTGTATTCAGGGTCTCGCTATGGCACCCAGGCTGGGATTCCTGGCATGAGACTCCACCTGGCGGATCCTGGGGGACGCTGGGGCTGGGCCTGGATGTCGTGTGGGCTCAGTTCTCAGCTCAGGCAGGATCCCATCCCCCCAGCCTCCCTCCCCACCAGCCCCTTCGGTGGGTGCTCTAGGAACCTGTCCTCTGAGGGCAGAAGAGGGCGGGGTACAGGCGGGTCCGTGCCCGCCGGGGATTGTCCCCCACCTGGAAGGCGGCGAACCACATAAGCCAGTCCAGGCGGTAGTGGTACGGGGAGATGAGGCAGGGCCGTCTGCTGGGGTCGCCTGGCTTGCACTTGAACTCGTAGTCCTCCCACACGGCGTCGGGGGCGCTGGCGTTGGGGCTGGCCGTGCCCTGCAAGATCACCTCCGTCCGCTCCTTGGTGATGCTGCCGGGAGACCGAGGCAGGCCAGGCCCACATCACACACCGGCTGGGCTGAGTGGGGTGCATGGGGGTTCCCCGACTGACCATCCTGGCCCAGGTGGAGGGCCTACACCCCCACCTGCCTCCTGGTCAGGGGCTACTGCGAGGCTGGGTGGGGCTGGGGAGTCTCGGGGACTGGCCCCAGGGGCTCATTTGAGAGCACATTCCCTGCCCCTGAAGACCCGGCCACAGCCGGCATGTGCCCCATGCCCCTTGGCAGCTCGGGGTGGACACGAGGGGGAAGAGGCCAGGGGCTGGCCCAGGGCAGGGAGAGCACCTGTGTTCAGGCAGCACTGCCTGGCATTCCCACCCAGGGAGTCAGGGCCTGGTCGCCTCTTCCTTACGCCCCCAGTAGGCATTCCAGGGCCACAGCCCACCTGCCTGGTGACCTCGGGCCCTACCCCTTTGCCTCATGCGACCAGGACGGAGGAGGCCTGCATGTCCAGGCCCGGTAATGGGGACAGCATGGCCTGTGCCTGGGTCATGCTGGGGTGGGGCAGGGGACACTTGGGGTCATGGGGGCCCACACTCCAACCCCGCCTGAATGTGGCTGCTCAGGGCTGAGTCTCCTCACATACCCAGCTCCGTACCCAGCTCCGGGAGACGGGGACCCCAGGCCCATACCTTCCGAAGGCCCCGTAAGTGTTGACAATGTGAAGAGAGTTGAAATGGGTGTTCATGACCTGTCTGGAGCTCAGCAAGTTGAGGACCACGGGCACGCTGAGCCAGGCCAGCAGGATGCCCAGCGAGACGTTGGCTGCACGCCGCACCACAGAGCCTGGCAGGGGAGTGAGATCTTCCAGGTGGGGCTCCCAGCCGCCCCCTGGCCGGTCCCGGGGAGACTCCAGCTGGTGCTCACTAAGGGTCAGCTGTCCAGGGTCCCGGGGATGGAGCAGCAGCTGACGTCAGGCACCTTGTTCCCGGCGTGCCACACAGTGGACGACACTGACCCACCTCCTGCCCTGGCACCCCCAACCCACAGGGGCAGGCTGTAGGGCTGGCACCACCCAGCTTTCTCATGCCCGTGGGCACTGGGGCAGGGCCCCCCGGCTGAGCCACCTACCGAATCTGGGCTTGGGCCGGGCGCCTCGGATTTCCCTCTGCATCTGCAGGACTCGGTCCTTCAGGCTGCCTGGCCCGGAGGGGAACAAGAACCCCAGGGTGGCGTCATCGAAGCAGGCCAGGCTGGGCACCATGGTCAGCCAGTTGAGGAAGCTGAGGTTCCCACTGACGATGAGGATGGCCTGTGGAGACGCTGCAGCTGAGCCTCGTGCAGGGCCCCTGGGCGGCTGGATCCTCCCTTCTTGGAGCAGGGGGGCCCTGCACCCAGCTTTGCCCTTGCCATCCCCCAGCCCTGGCATCACAACTGAAACCCGGCTGTGCCTTCATGGAGGGGACAGCAGACGCCTCAGAGGTGCCTTCTGACAGATGCTTCCAGAACGTTCCTCCCATGACTGCACGTTTCTGTGCAGGTTCTGTCCCTTGCTTTAGTGATGCGCAAGGTCTGGGGCTGGACCAGACCCTGTGCCCTCCTGGAACTCCTCACCTGCAAAGGGTGCCTGCCGGGGTTACGCCCAGGGAGGGTTGGCATGTCCACACAGAGAAGGCTGTGCTTGGAGAGTGGGTGCCGGGGACGCCCCTCAGCCGACAGGTGCCACGGACAACAGGGAGCATGGGGGGCCACCAGTAACGCTCCCAGTTCAAAATACGAAGTGCAAGGAAGCGAGACACAGGCCCAGGCCCCTGTGCCCCAGAGAGGGACAGCAGGAGAGGGGAGGGGCTGCATGCAGGGCTGGCCGGGCAGCACGGCCGGGAGGGCTCCGGGGAACGGTTCAGCAGCAGCAGTGGGCAACGCCGCGGCAGGAGGGACTCGGAGGGCTGCTTCTGGACACCCTGCAGGCCAGTGATCGTTAGGTGACGAAACTGGAGATTGAGCCGCTGTCCCTGCAGCTCCATCAGGTGATGTCACAGGTGCCAAACCTCACCCTGGCCGTTGCCGCGGAGGCGTCAGGGAGACGGCGGCGGCTTGCGTGGCCGGTTGCCCCACGTGGGTAATGGTCTGCGGCTGAGCCGGTGGACCCTGGGCGGGCAGGACCCGGGCGTGGCTCCCTCAGACAGGTCTGTCGGCCAGATTTGATGCACTAAAGCCCAGGCTTTGTCCCCATAACTCAGGAGGAGGGCTGAGGGCATGGACCCCGATGTCTAATAAGGGTCTCGCAGGGGCAGCTGCATCAGTTTTATAGATGATGACAGCGTTTTATGAACTGTGCATTCACGGCTCTCCCTGGGTTAATTTGGAAAAATACCTTTCCTGGTTCTGAGCCCCAAATGAACACTTTCTTATTCTCCACTGTCTACAATGTTACTAACCCCCTGTGCTAAAACCAGCCCCGCCTTGCCGTGCCTGGGGTTAGCCACCTCTGCCAGCAGCTTCCCTGGCGGGCCAGACCCCCATGCCCTCTGTCCTGAGTGTGACCAGGGCTGGTCGGGGGCGGGGCAGGGCAGCTGGGAGCCCCTGAGCTCCCGTGACAGGGAGGGTGCAGGGCTGGGCACTGAGGTCTGGCCTTTGGACCCACTCTTTGGGGTGCTCTGGAGGGGGCGCCCCAGGTGACACTGGAATGTCCTGCCATCCATTCCTGGTGGGAGAAGCTCCAGCCTTTCTGGCCCTTCCCTGGGCCCAGCCTGACTGGCAGATGGGACCAAAGCGACCTGTGGTCATCCTGATGGGAGCTCAGTGGGGAACTCTAGACTCAGGGAACTAGGGCTCCATGGAGCACAGATCTGGGTGTGAAATCCCGTTTCTAAGAAAGCTTCAGGGCTCGGGGACTCGGGGCCCTGCTCCGTGCGGAGGCGACCCCGCCGCGCAGCGTTCAGCTGCTCTGGTGCATCTCTCGCCCTCCATCTGGTCAGCTGTTTTGTTATGAAAACGCAGTTCCGTGTAGAGTGCACGGCCTGAGTGCTCCTGGGGGACCTAGTCTTCCTTGTTTTTCTTCTAGCGTCACTGAGCCATCTCCTCAGAGGGAAATCAATCTGCTCAGAGCCCATCTGTGCTCGCCCCCGGCCGGCAGAGTCCTCACACGGCCGTGCAGCCCACAGATGACCCAGCCGGTGGCTGGGAGCAGGGGCGGGGCCAGAGGGGTCCCCACGGCCGGCACAGGAAGAGGAGCTTGAGGTGATGGAATCCTGGGGCCAAGAGACGGAGCAGCAGGGGTTCCGAGGCCAGTGGCGCGTGGCCCCAAGAAGGAAGAGCGGGGTTGGGGTCTCTGGATGCCTCTGGGGCCTCCCGCCTGCCACAGAGAACAGGTGCGCTTGTGAGGACCCTCTGCTGAGGACACGCCGGCGCTCACGGGGACCCTCCGCGGACGACAAGCCTGCTCGCAGGGAGCTCACGGGGACCCTCCGCTGAGGAAATGTGTTGTGTTCCCAGGTGGGCACTCTGGTGGGCACGAACCCAGTGTGAACTTTGCATTATCTGTGTTGTTTCATCACAACCACACACAGCTCGGGGCCCGTGAGCCCAGCTCCCCCCGGGACAGCCTCGGGATAGCCGGCCTGCGCACGGGGCTGACAGGGCCTCCGGGCCTCTGTCTTGAGGGGGCGTGAGGTGCAGCCACCACAGGGCAAGGAGCCCTTTGGGCGGAGTGGGTGGGGTGGGGCCGGACAGCCCCCTGTGAGCAGGCGACTCAGAGGCTCCAGACCTGAGCTCACCCCCTGCCCCTCCCACCCTGGCAGCCCCAGGTGTGTCTCCCTGTCCCCAGTGCCCTGGTGGAGGCTGATGGCTCCCGTGGGTGCTGGCTGGGTGGCCGGGCTCTGCGGTCACTGCTCACGTGCACCTCTCCAGGCAGCAGTGGCCCCAGGGCCCCGTGGAACTCTCCGGAACAGCTGTGTAAACGGCGCGTAGGAGGAGGGAGGCTGCTCATGCCTCAGCTCCCCAACGGAAGGAACACGGGAACACACGGACCCAGGACGCGCTCCAGGGAGGCAACGCTCAGAGGCGGCCCTGGGTCTCGGGGCACTCGGCGGCCACAGGTGAGGGCGTGGCCCCGGCCAGGGCACTACAATGGTAGAGGGCGCGGGTCACTCTCAGTCCCACACCGCATCATCCCCCACACACCCTCTGCCCTGTACGCCTGTGGGGGCAAAAGCCCTAGCTGAAGACCCCACACTGCCTGCGGACGGGACAAGTGGCCGACCGTCCTCTCCTCTGAGGGGGACGCCAGGCCACGCTGCAGAGCACAGCCACCACCCCGGCTGCTTCCACCTCATCCTGGACATGGTGTGGGGCTGGAGAGGATGACACGGCCTGACCTCTGAGGCCTGGACGGGAGGCGCTGCCTGTGCTGGGTCTTTGGGGGTGGTGCTCAGAGGCCCAGGTGCAGTGAGACCCAGCTCTGTCCCCTCCCCTCCCAGCATCCCCACTGTCCACTGCCACTCCCCCCACCAGGCATCGGACTCCAGAACTGGGCCAGCACTGGCACTGAGGGAACCCGCAGCCCCGCCGTCATGCCTGGGAGGGTCCCTGTCTGCCTGCACCAGGGCCTGTTAGTCCAATTCTCATCCGACCCCCGGCCAGGTTCCTGCGTTCTGAATAAACAAGGATGTTTTTGAGGCCTCTGGTTCAAAGGTCACCTCCCCCATTCCATGTCATGGTAACTCAACCCTCAAGTGACTCCAACTTTCTTGATTAAGTAACTTAGCACCTTGCTTTTCATGAGAGCTTCTCCCAGCCAGCATCAGCTTATTTGGAGAGGGGCAGTGGTGGAACCGGCCACCACAGCCTGAGGCAGGGACGCTACATGGTACACGGGCCGTGGAAGAGGGAGGTGGGATCCTGAGCACCCCCCACTGCCAGGCAACCACGGAGCCAAGCAGGCCCACACTCCCACCTGGCCGTAGTCCAGGGGTGCCCTTGGACTGGCCTCCGAACCAGACCTGAGCCTGGCAGGGGCAGGCGGGAGCCTGGGGCAGCGCAGCCCACACGGGGGGTGCTGGGGAGTGGGGGGCATTCCTGGCAGTCTTCAGCCCGGCCCTCCTCCAGCGGCTGGGACCCCAGGACCACATGGCTGAAGACGGCTCAGGAGTCGCCCGTGTGCGGCCCCACCCAGGTTAGGAATCCTGGAACAGACCACTCCATTCAGGCTGGACACCCCTCCCTGGGTGGCAGTGGGACCCAGGCCTGGCACAGTCAGCCCTGGCCCCACGCCTGTGCTCAGCACAACCTTCCTCATGCCCCGTGTGGGAAGCACATGTGCCCGGGGCTCCGTCTGTGGCCCTTCCGAGGCTGAGTGGAGAAATAAACCGGGGTGCATGCAGACCACGGGGGTCTCAGTGCCGAAGAGAAACGGGCAGTGGAGGCTCTAGGAGGCGTGGGGAGCCCCCCGTGCAGATGCGGAGGGAAGGGAGCCAGTCCGTGGAGGCCGCACGATGCTTCCCACTCCACAATGTCCGGCAGAGGCAGCACCGTGGAGACGGAGGGCCGGCGGGGCACAGACGACTTCCAGGGCCACGAGCGACTGCGTGAAGCTGCGACGGGGACACGCGTTGTCGTCCATCGTCCGTTTGTCGGAGCTCACAGAATGAGCAACACTGCACATGACTCTCCTGTCAGCTGGGGACTCTAGTTGGCAACAATTTATCAGTCCTGCCTATCAATTATACAATGTCCCGGCCAGTGCAAGGTGCTGAGTGCAGGGAAACTGTTTGAGATGGGGATAAGGGAGCCTCTGTAGTCTGCACAGTTTTTCTGAAAACCTAAAACTGTTCTAAAATAAGTCTCTTAATTAATAAAACAGAGCTGAAACCCCGGAGGAATGGACGCAGGTGGCTTGGGGGGGCAGAGGCGGGCTGAGGACCTCAGGGGGTCATGGTGGCAAAGATGCTGCCCAAACTGAGACCTCCAGTAAGTTAACCCGGCTGATAACCACTGAGGAAACGGAGGGAAAATAACAGGAAAAAATGCGGAAGATACTAAGAACAAAGAGAAAAACACAAAGATGTGGCAATACGTCCAAGTACGTCAGTTGAGATGTATGGCCCTTTACTTAACAGAGACAGAGGGCCAGGCTGACCCTGAGCATGACCTTGCTCCCGCTGTCTCAGGAGCTGCATCGGTGAGGACACAGGCCTTGAGGCCGGGCGCGCACCTGCAGTCACGGCACTTTAGGAGGTCAGGCAAGAAGAGTACTCGAGCCCTTGAGTTCAAAACCAGACTGGGCAACATAGTGAGACCCCCGTCTCTACAAAAAATTAAAAATGGCTGGGCGTGGTGGCACCTGTAGTCCTGGCTACTCGAGAGGCTATAAAACTAACATAATATGATGACTTTTTTTTTGCCAAGATTTGAAAACAGATGAAATGAACAAATTCCCAGGAAAACGTTCACCACAAAAACTGCCTCAAGGAGTCGAAAGCCCACCTGTCCTGTGGCCCCCAAGGGTGATCAGTCAGAGACCCCGGCGGCACAGGCGGCCTCACACGGGAGCACTGCCAGGTGTGAGGATGGCCACCTTTGCTTTCCAGACGCCCGCAGAGGAAGAGGCTCAGCTGTGCTGGGAATGCGAACTTGCTTCAGCACCTGCAGCATGAACGTAACCTGCCACGTTACAGATGGAAGAACGAGCATCTCACGACTGATGGAGAAACACTTTCTACAACTCAGCATCCATTCATGGCTAAAAACCACAAAGGAGAAGTGAATAAAAGCAGCCACGAAAACAACCCACAGCTGGCATCGTGACAGACAGTGCGCAGGGCGGGGGCCCTCCCTGCTGTGGGACCCTAGACCCAGACGGCACTCAACCCCGCCCAGCAGGGGAGAAACGGATGGACGCAGAACCGGCAGAATCCCCAGATCGCCCACAGGACACGTCTGTGAGGGACCCGCGAACGGACAGGGTAGCACCAGTGCAGAGGTCGCCCGAGAAAGGCTGAGGTCACCAGAGTCCCACACTTAGCAACCAAGAGGAGGAAGTGTGAGTTAAAAGGGCACCATTTGCAACATCAACAAAAGAAGTCACCTGGGTGCTGCTGCCCCCGTGAGGGGCACGGCCACATGGAATTGACTGACGTGCTACCCCAGGAGCCCGCAGACACGCGAGGGGCACGGCCACATGGAATTGACTGACGCTACCCCAGGAGCCCGCAGACACGCGAGGGGCACGGCCACATGGAATTGACTGACGCTACCCCAGGAGCCCGCAGACGCGCGAGGGGCACGGCCACATGGAATTGACTGACGCTACCCCAGGAGCCCGCAGACACGTGAGGGGCACGGCCACACGGAATCCACTGACGCTACTCCAGGGGCCCGCAGACACGCGAGGGGCACGGCCACACAGAATCCACTGACGCTACTCCAGGAGCCCGCAGACGTGCGAGGGGCACGGCCACATGGAATCGACTGACGCTACCCCAGGAGCCTGCAGACACGCGAGGGGCACGGCCACACGGAATCCACTGACGCTACCCCAGGAGCCCGCAGACGTGCGAGGGGCACGGCCACACGGAATCGACTGACGCTACTCCAGGGGCCCGCAGACACGCAAGGGGCATGGCTACACGGAATCCACTGACGCTACTCCAGGGGCCCGCAGACACGCGAGGGGCACGGCCACACAGAATCCACTGACGCTACTCCAGGAGCCCGCAGACGCGCGAGGGGCACGGCCACACAGAATCGACTGACGCTACCCCAGGAGTCCGCAGACACGCGAGGGGCACGGCCACATGGAATCGACTGAAGCTATTCCAGGAGCCTGCAGACATGCGTGGCATATGGCTATTCCAGGAGCCCGCAGACATGTGTGGGGTACGGCTACACGGAACCAACTGAAACTATTCCAGGAGCCCTGAGCAGCTGCAGAGAGAAACGTGCGGTCCTGGACAGGGCTTGATCTGTGAGCAAGTCTGTTCTTCCCACTTAGATTCACAGTGACATCGATGCCCGCCAGAGAAATCACCCCACGGGTACCGGCACCTGCCTCCGAGCAGCTAACGTGGAAAAGACTGAGGGCGTCAGGAGCTGCTCAGGGCCCCTGCGACCACAGCCAGGGTCCTTGCTGCGGGGAGGGGCCAAGAGCGGCACAGCCACCCTGGGACAAGTGCAGCTTCCTGTAAAGTGAATCACAGGTCTGCTCACGGTACAGCAGAGCCCTTGAAAACACGTCCACGGGATGACGAGATCGCGTGTGTGCACGGCAGGCTGTGATGAAAACCGGAAACCACCACAAGTGCACAGACAGGACAGACGGACTGACCACAGGAAGCACACCATGAAACGGGGCCCGGCCAACAACCGTGGGTGCCCCCACGTGCACCAACGTGACGTAGCACCCGCGCCTGCTGACGGAGCTTTGCCCCTAGAGGCTGTGGTGCTCTGGCAGGGGTGGGCAGGGCAGGGGAAGGGCGGGCAGGGTGGGGGCAGGGACATGGGGCAGGGCGGGAGAAGGGGCATGGGGCAGGGCGGGAGAAGGGGCATGGGGCACCCAGGTCCATCTGTTTTCCAGGGCACGTGGAATGCCACCCCAGGACCTGTGCATTGCCCTGGATGTATGTTACACCTCCATCGAAACAATCAAGAGACAGAACCACCTTTAAAATCCCCACCACGTTTTCCTTGGGAATTGACAATCGGAATGTAGCGTTTATAGGGAAAAGCAAACGCCCGAGACTGGCCCAGCCCGGCCGGAGGCGGCATGGGGGTGTCCTGCCCTTCGAGGCGTCCTCAATGCAGGGGGCTTGTGGGGCAGGGATGGCAGTGAGCGTGGGCAGGACGGGGGTTCAGGGGTGCCTGGGTTCCGGGGGCAGGGGAGGCAGTCCCTCACCCACATGGAGACAAATGACCCTCGCCTCTCGCAGACCCTGGTTCCTGGTGGACTGACACAAACACGGGAAAGGAAACCTCTAGAATGGAAGAATCGTAGGAGAGGATCCCAGGAATGTGGGGGTGTCCACACAGGGCCTTGGCGTGCCTGACCCCGTCCCGCTGCCGAGCCCAGGACACGGCTGGGCCTCTTGCAGCTGCAGGAAATGGTCTTGGGAGGAGCCAGTCCTCGGAGGACGCCTGGGAAGGAGACCCTCAGCCTCCAGCCCGGGACAGGGCCGCAGTGGGGCCCCTGCAGGGGATGAGAAGGAGCTGGTGAGGCCCTGACACCAACAATGGCTGGGGAGGACAGGCTGTCCCCAAGAAAGGGGGCCTGTAATGCCCCAGGGGCCTCCCAGACAGCAGGGCAGCCAGAAATAGGGCGACGGACCAGCGTCTGTGGACACGGGGGCCGGCGGGCGGCGCGGGCTCACCTGGAACAGGATCTGCAGCGCCCCGTGGATGATGCAGGCCCGCCGGCCGAGGAAGAGGAAGAAGGGCACCAGGAGCTCGATGAAGTGGTTGCTGAGTGTCTCGAAGCGGTGGAACCACCAGGGTGAGTGGTGTAGGTAGTATGCCACAGGGTTGGGCACCGGCTGGGTCTGCAGGGACAGGAGGGGCTGTGAGGTGCCTGGCCGATCTCAGGGGGTGGGGCTAGGGATAGGCATGTGGGTCCCTGGCCCCCTGACCCTGACCCCAACCCCTACTGCACACAGGATCCCCCCGGCTCACCTGACCCTGCACACGCGGAGCCCACCTGCCAGCCTAAGAGCCAAGGGACACTGAGGGGAAAGCGAGTTTTTAAAGCAAAAGCAAAGTGTTTATATTTGTCTTAAAATCTTTACCATCTAAAAGCCAAGAATACACACCCTTACTGAAGAATACACACCCTAACTGAAGAATACACACCCTAACTGAAGAATACACACCCTAACTGAAGAATACACACCCTAACTGAAGAATACACACCCTAGCTGAAGGAGACAACACCTGGAACCGTCCGTGCCGAACGCGAGAACACAGGCGGTCGGAGAACGCGCTGCCCGCTGCCCACACCACCCCCAAGAGCTGGGGTCCGCAGGTGGCCCCTCAGGCTCAGGATGCCCTCTCCCTGGGGATGGGCATGTGGGTGGGGATGTGCCGGTTGGGGACCAGCAGGAATGGGGGCCTGGGCCCCGAGCCCAGCTCAAGGCTCTAAGCGCAAAACCTGGCTGTGGGGACCTTGAAGCCTCCCAGGCCAAGCCACAGAGGAGTCCGCACACCTGGGTCCCACTCGGCAGCCCTGTCAGGAGGAAGGGCAGGAACTTGCTCTGCACCATAACTGAAAACTATCAAGGCCAGGCCTGTGATCCCAGCACTTTGGGAGGCCAAGGCAGGCAGGTCACTTAAGCCCAGGAGTTTGAGGCCAGCCTGACAACATATCAAGGCCCCATTTCTATAAAAATAAAAAATTAGCTGGGCATGGTGGTGCATGCCCGTAGCCTCAGCCACCTGGGAGGCTGAGGCAGAAGGATCGCTAGAACCCAGGAGGTGGAGGCTGCCGTGAGCCATGACTGTGCCACGGCACTCAGCCTAGGCGACAGAACAAGACCTTGTATCAATCGATCCATCAATCAAATCAGAGCGGTTGTGCAGACTTGTCTGGAGTGAGAACGCCCGACTGGCAAACGGGGCCCAGGCCCCACACGCTGTTTCCTGGAAACCCCCGACGATGGGACCTGGAGTGGCACTGCCAGGGCCATGTGAGTCGGTGAGCCCAGGGTGGTGGTGGGAAAAGTGCCCGTGATGGACGATGCTGCACGCTCTGCCTGGCTTTGCAGAGAGGCCTGCCCGCATGCTGCTCAGGGCTGAAGGCCTTGCTAGCACAACCCGCGGGAGCCATGGGGTCCGGCACAGCCACAGAAGCCCCACTGGGGACAACAATCACAAGCCCTGCAGAGACGGAGGCAGCCCCCAGACGCTTCAGAGTCCGCACCCTGGTCCTGGGACTCCCGGGGTCCAGAGAGGCTGCGTGGAGGTCGGGGCCCTCGGGTGGCAGAAAGCGCACGTAGGGGCCGTGCTGGGCACTCGCTCCGGGGCGGGGGTGTGGGATGTGCAGGAGGCGGCCACGTGCACACCCGAGAGCAGCACTCGCTCCGGGGTGGGGGTGTGGGATGTGCAGGAGGCAGCCACGTGCACACCCGAGAGCAGCACTCGCTCCGGGGTGGGGGTGTGGGATGTGCAGGAGGCAGCCACGTGCACACCCGAGAGGGGGCGTCTGGGCACAGGGCCCCAGTACCCGAGAGCCGTGGGCTGGGGAGGGTCCTGAGGCCTCTGCTCATTTGCTTACAAGGCAAAGAGTTATTTTTGTTTACACTGAGGCTGGGAGAAAACATCATGACCTGAAACTCGGCTGTGAGCCATGAGGTGGGTGTGGCAGTGTCACACTGCACGGCAAGGCCAGGAGCTCCCGTGCGGCCGGGACACTCAGCGCGCGGCCAGGGGAATGGTGGGTCAGGGCATGTCGGGACTGCTGGCCCAGACCTTAGGAAACAGTCCGCAAACTTCTCCTAAAAGACAATTTTAAATAAGAAAAACATGAGGAAAGTGTGAAGGGGATGACACCTGTTTAGGGACTTAGAAGGCAGCAGATCTTGGGGGAGAAGGAGTGTTGTCTGTTGGGACCCACCCCCCAGTGCCCACAGTGAAAAGCCAGAGAAGAACCAGAACGCCTGGGCTGCCACTTCCCTTGTAGGCTGCTGCTCACTGTGTGTTTGGGGTTGTGGCGAGACCCACGCAGGAGGTGGCAGGCTTGGCCAGGTGCTGGGAACAAGCATCTCCAGGGCTAGGCCCACACCCGAAGTCCCAGCTCTCGGTCTGGCTTCTGGGGTGGGGGACTTGAACCTCTCCTTCCCTCCTGCACGCTGGGGCTGCTGACGTGTGGGAGGGGAGAGGAGGCTGCTTATGCTTATCAGGTGAGGGTCTTGGGATGAAGAAGGCAGGTCCCATGTGTTCCAGGAACAAGCCAATCACGAAGGTCCCTGTGGGAAGCGGCCCTTGGATGTTGCGTCCCAAAGTGGTGACTGCCACTGGCTGAGAACCTCACCTGGGAAGGGGCCACGGCAGGCGCACAGTGTGATGCCTTTGTGGACATGCAACCCCCCTTCCCATCACGGCAATTGCAGATGGAGGAAAACGACAGTGAGTGGCAAAGACGGTGACAAATGTGACAGAAACGGGGCTGATGTGACCCAACGCTGTGTTAAAACAAGAAAAGCCTCAGGCCCAGCTGTGGTGGCTGCTGCCCCCGCCGAGCGGGGTTCGCCTCCCCAGCTGACCTTGGCCCCCCCTGAGAGGGGTTTGCCTCCCCAGCTGACCTTGGCGCCCCCTGAGCGGGGTTCGCCTCCCCAGCTGACCTTGGCCCCCCCCGAGTGGGGTTTGCCTCCCCAGCTAACCTTGGCCCCCCCTGAGCGGGGTTCGCCTCCCCAGCTGAACTTGGGGCTCAGCTTTGGCCAAGAGAATGCAGTGAGTGATGTTCTGAACTCTCAAGCTCAGTCCTTGAAGAGGCAGATCCAGCCCCATGAAAGATCCCTCTACTCTGAGGCCACCAAGCTGTGAGGAAGCCCATGGTGGCCATGTGGCAAGGCCATGAGGAGACACACTAAGTTCCAGAACAAGTGAAGCCTCCCTGGACCTCTCAGCCTGGCTATCAGCTCGTGAATGACCCCACCTGATACCACGTGCAGCAGAAGAGCCGCCCGGCAGAGCCCATCACAGGACCAGGGGAGAGAGGAGCCGCCCGGCAGAGCCCATCGCAGGACCAGGGGAGAGAGGAGCCGCCCGGCGGAGCCCATCGCAGGACCAGGGGAGAGAGGAGCCGCCCGGCGGAGCCCATCGCAGGACCAGGGGAGAGAGGAGCCGCCCGGCGGAGCCCATCGCAGGACCAGGGGAGAGAGGAGCCGCCCGGCGGAGCCCATCGCAGGACCAGGGGAGAGAGGAGCCGCCCGGCGGAGTCCATCACAGGACCAGGAGAAAGATGCTGCTGCTCTAAGCCACTGAGGCTTGGGGTGTGTTGTGCGATAGCAGATCTCTGAAACAGCCTGAATCCAGAAGCCAAAGAGTGTGGAACTCTGATGTTAGTGGGAAAAGCCCATTTTAGAGAAACCAAAGTAAAAGTTTTTCTGAGTCTTTGGGTAACAGATACTTAGTACTGACTCACACACCCTCCACCCCAGACACGGCTCAGCACTCACAGCTGTGTAAGCCTCCTCACATCCTGGAGAGGTACAGAAACAATATTTGAAGAAACACTGGCCAAATATTTTCTGAATGTAATGACAATGATAGACCTATAGATTCAAGCAACTCAACGAACTCCAAGCACAAAAAACATGAGGAAAATGACACCAACTAACCAAATGGCCACATTTTACTGCATGACAGTATGACACTATCGATCACTTTGATTGTAGTTTGATTGACAAGTAATCAAATTGTCACAAACTGCCTATGTTAATTAGATCATATTGGTTGGTAGTGTTTTTCAACTCTTCTATATCCTTATTTTGTATCTACCTGCTTTATGTGTTATTGAAATCTCCAACTTTATGAATTTGTCTACGTCTGCTTACAGTTCTATCCATTTTTGCTTCATGTCTTTTGACGCTCTATTACCAGGTGCATAGATGTTTGAGAGTCTCCTGACCTCCTGATGAACACTGTGAAATAGCCTCTTTACTCCTGATCACATTCTTTGCTCTGAATTCTGCTTTGTATGCTGTGAAGGTGGCCAGTCCAGCCTTCTTGTCACTTGTGTTTGTATGGTATGTTTTTCCACCCCTTACCTTTCGGCCTGTGTGTGTCTTCGTATTTGAAGCGTATCTCTTAGAGTAGTGTTACAAACTACACATCATAATCGAATATTGCTCAAAACTTGTGAGAAAAAATCTTACATGCAAATAGAGAAAGATGTTACAGAGTATGTAGATAAGGAGTTGTCATAGGAAATAATGCAAATGAGACGAGAGTAGAGTACAATCTTTAAAGTACTAAACCTGTCAACCTAGAGTTCTATACCCAACAACAATCTCTTTCAAAAATGAAGGTGAAATAAAGACTTTGTTAGATGTTGACAAGCTGAAAGAACTTGTCACCAGCAAACCTATGCTAGAAGAAATGTCAAGTCTGTTAGGTGGAAGGAGAATGATCACAGATGGAAACCTGGGTCTCCACGCAGGAGTGAAGAGTCTGGAAATGTTAACATGAGGTGGAAGGAGAATGATCACAGATGGAAACCTGGGTATCCACGCAGGAGTGAAGAGTCTGGAAATGGTAACATGAGGTGGAAGGAGAATGATCACAGATGGAAACCTGGGTCTCCACGCAGGAGTGAGGAGTCTAGAAATGGTAACATGAGGTGGAGGGAGAATGATCACAGATGGAAAGAAGAGCTCTGGAAATGGTAAGTATATGGATACACAATGAGGCTATTCTTCCAATTGTATGAAATGTCTCTGAAAGATAATTGGACTGTTTAATCGAACTGTTTGGCAATAATAGCAAAAGACCGGGAGGAGAAAATACTGTTGGTAGAATATTGTTGTAAAATTCTTTCAGCATTTATGAAATAGGCTTAGTATAACTTGAAGGTGGGCTGTTATGGATTAAAGGTATGTACTATAAACCCTAAAACCACCACACAAATAAGACAAAAAAGTTACAGCCAAGAAAGAAAATAAAAAGGAGTCACAAAAATATTCAATTAATCCAGAGGAAGGTATAAAATACAGAACACATGGGAGAAACAGAAAAGAAATCGCAAGACAACAGCTGAAACCTTCCCCAGGAAAGACTGCAGTGGATGCCAACGGCCCAACACCCAGATAAAGGGCGGGACTTGTTGGACTGGATTGAAAAATAAGACCCATGCATACTCTGGCTCTAAGAGATCTGCTTCAAATACGAAGACACACACAGGCTGAAAGGTAAAGGGTGGAAAAACAGCATATAAACGTGAGTGACGAGAAGGCTGGACTGACCACCTTCACACCAGACAAAGCACAACTCAGAGCAAAGAATATGAGGAGGAGTTAGGAGGCCATTTCACAATGTTCATCAGGTCGGAAGACTCTCAAATATGTACGCGCCCGATAACAGGGCTTCAGAAGACATGAAGTGCAAGCAGACATAGACAAATCCGTAATTAGAGTTGGCGATCTCAATCTCCGTCATCTCAATAATCGATAACACAGGCAGAAAATGAGGACGTACAGGAGAGCTGAAAACACTATTGGCCAACTCGATCTAATGAACCCTGGCAGAACACTGTTCATTTTTAGCTCAAATGGAACTTTCACTAAGACGAACCACATTCTGGGCTACAGAACAAATCTGACTAAATTTTAAGACTCAGGGCAGATCCAATACATTCTGACAATAAAGCAATTAAATTAGAAACCAATAACAGAAAGAGATCTGGAAAATCCCCATCCCTTTGGAGCCTTTACAGAACCTCCGTTTCAGTGCGGGTTACAACATTTGATTCTCACAACCGCCTTAGGGTAGTGGGTGATCAGTTTAAAGCTGGAAAGACAGAACTTGCTCGGGATCACACAAGCCAGTAAGGGGGCGTGGAGGGTGGGCAGCACAGGGCTGCGTAAGAACAGGGCTCAGATGCAGGCGCTGCCATCCTCGGCTGCGTGGGTAGAAGAGCCGTGAGCACTGCTGACCTTGAGGTGGCACCCCTGCCTCCCATACCGCGGCTGTCCCTGGCAAGAGGACCCCAGGAGAACCGGGAAATCCAGGCCCAGGGAAGGCCGGTGTCTCCTCAGGCCTGTACTGGCCTGGTGTGCTGCTCTGCCGGGTGATGCCAGGGCATGGGCCTGGGGCTGTCAGCCGGGCCCTGCCAAAACCACCCTGCAGTGGGCCACCTGCCAGGCCAGGCCCCTCCCACCTGAGGCCCCCCACATTTACCAGGCCCCTCCCACCCGAGGCCCCGGACACTTCCCAGGCCCCTCCCACCCGAGGCCCTGGACATTCCCCAGGCCCCTCCCACCCGGGCTCCTGACATTCCACAGGCTGGCACTGCCCCTCCTCCCCAGCCCCCAGCACACACAGAAAACATTTTCTTACAATAACCAATAAAACAGCCAGGAGACAAGGCGAGAAGCCTCAGCTCCCAGCATGCTGGATGGGATTCAGGCACGGTTCCCCTAACAATGACATTTACAGTCTTTAAGGGTAACGCCAACCTGGATATATATTATTCCCACATTAGCGGGCCACCATATCTGAGGGCGCTTGGTGACTCACATCCAGTCACAGCCTGAGGGGGCTGGCAGCCCACGGTCCCTAGTCGTAGTTAAAGGCATTACAGGATCTCCTGGCCCAAACCCTTGCTGGGTGGGTCCTGGGACACAGGAGGAAAAAAGGCTGTGCTGAGCTTCCCTGTTGGGAGTCAGCCAGGGGCAGCCCCAGCCGCTGTGCTCTGTGTGAGCGTTGAGGGGGCAAGCTGGAAAGGGGCGCCTGCCTGACACGGGGACGCACCAGCCACAAAATACACTGGTGGAAGCTGGCCAGGCCAGGCTGAGCACGTCAGCACGGACTCCTGCACTCCTGCCGGAAGTGTGGCACACACGTGGCCTCAGTACCTGTGGCGGAGCTGGGCGGAGGGCGCATGAGCGGAGGCTTCTCTCAGCAAGGCTGCTCTGGGCAGCAGGGCCCTGTCCCCCGGGGGCATCCACAGCAGCTCTGCACCCCCCTGTCACTCCCACCCACACCCGGAGGCCCCGCAGAACTCTGGGAGCCCAGTCCAGTGAGGGCTGCTCTGTGCGGCCCGCCGCACGCAGACAGTGCGCGCTCCTAGCACGAATGGCCTCTGGTCCCCGTGAGCACCTCGGGGTGAGCAGGGCTGTCGCAGGCACCCTGGAAGGCATGGCCGTGGCCTGGGCCTGGAGTCAGGGTGCAGAGAGTGACCACGGGCAGGGGCAGTGCTTCCGGATCTCTCTAACCACTGGTCTAAAACTCCACCCGCATGTGTGGGAGCCAGAGACGCACCCCCAAGCCGCAGGCTGCCGGCCGCAGGCTGGGAGACCCTGGCTCCAGGAGTGTCAGGTGGCCCCGGGCAGATCCAGGGGACCCCCGCCCTGCCCAGGCAGCTCCCCGAGGGTCTGTGGTGCGTGGCCTGGTCCCCGGTAGTGAGCCGACTCTGGGAGGCTCCGTGCCATCTCGGGACCTGTCTGTAGCCCTGAGAGCGTCCTTCAGCAGACAGACTTGTCGTTCTCCACGACGTCGGCCCAAACTCACCGACAGGCCTGACCTCGGGCCAAGCCTTGGGGTGCAGGGGGTGGAGCTCAGTGGGGTACTCCTGCCGGCAGCAAGGGAAGTGGCCGTGGGTCCCTGCCCGCCCAGGCCCTGGCAGGGGCTGCCCTGTGCCACGTCTGGGAAGCAGCTCTGGACGGGGCGTGGAAGGAGCACCGTGGGACTGAATGATGGTGCTAGACTTCCCGCAGCTCTCTAGCAACAGAGTCACGTTCAACTCCCCTAAAAAGCAACGGAGACTTGTTTGCAACGTTCGGGGTCCATGTACGCCAGATCCAGTGAGTCTTCTCTGCATCAAAACCATCCGTGGGAGTCCTCACCCCATCCCTCTCGATGACAGCTGACTTCCTAAAACCCACGTGCAGACAGAGGACAGGCCTGGACTTTCCATTTCAGCAGCCAGCGCCATCCCTGCTGCTCAAAGCAGCTGCGTGACCCCCGCATTCACAACCTGCTATTGCATCCGTGTCGTCAGGAGACCACTGTGACGTGGGAACCGCAGCAACCCTCCCCACAGCCCGCGGCATTCCAGATGGCGCCCGTCCCCGGTCACCAACCCTTGTCCTGTGCTGGCCCTGGGATCCTGGGGGTCCTGGGGACAGGGCTGAGGACATGGTTCTGGTCCCTCTCCTGGCTGAGAGCAAGCAGCCATCAGTGCATCCCCAGTGTTTCGTGGGACCGAGCCCTTGGCCTGCAGGATCTGCACTCACTCTGGGTAGAGGGCGTCAGAGCTGAGTGAGCTGCAGGGCATCCTGGTGGAGTCTGCGGAGATCTGGGAACACCACGCGTGGAAGGCCACAGGGCTTGTCGGGAGTTTCAGGCAGAGCTGCCCCGTCGCCTTTCACCCTCCGGGGAACTGGCCTCTTCTCTTGGAACTTGGGGACGCCTCCCCCGCTGCTTCTGGCTTAACCGACAGAATTTGCTGGCAACTGCCTTTCGTTACCAGCAGATGAAAAAAGCGCGAGTCTGGGCTGTGAGGCTGCGGACGGCCACGGCCGAGCAGTTCCTTCGGGGGAGAGAAGTCCGCACACTCGGAGCTCCAGCCCGGAGGGAGAGTCCCCGGGGTGCATGGCTGCCTTTCGCTCTGTGCTGCTGAAACTTCCGGAGGTTTCCAGGCTCCTGAAGGGGCTCAGCATCCCCCACAGCATAGGGGCAACTCTCCTAGAAAGGGGCACCCCCCTGACTCCTTATCTGACCAGCAAGAAGCGGAAAGACAGCAAAAGGGCCTGAGGCCCCCACCCCTGATGCTGTGGGGCAGACGGCGCGGCTCGGGGGCTGCAGGCAGGGGCCTGCCACCTTCCGGAATCAGGTCCTCCTCGGAGAGAGGATTCATGCAGGGCCCTGGGCGCGCAGATGACACCCTGACTTCCTGAAACCTTCACCAGTGCCTCGTCCTCAACACACATGGGAGGGAGCATCCTTGTCTGAGAGACAAGTCTGAGGTGAGAGGGGGCTGCGGCTCCCGTCCCAGCTGAGGGCCCCTCTGCCTCATGGCCGCCGCCCACCTGTGCATCCCTCTCCCAGGGCCCCCATGTAGCTGTCCCCAGACGTGATGTCCTCGCTCTCCCCACACACTGCCCCTGTACCTGGCCTTAGACTGGGCATGGGCACTGCTCCGTCTGTCGAGTGGAGTCCAGGCCCCTGAGGCCGGTACGTGGGCCATCCCTGCCCCAGGGGACACAGTGAACCGCAAAGAGCCCTGTCACGGTGGTCCACCCGCTGCAGGCACGGCGCCGCACTGCTCTGAACACTGGCTACTCCAGGTACTCGCTCCTACAGCCCCAAGGGGCCCCCTTGGGGATGTAAGAAAAGGGGTTCCTGGGCCTTCTCCCAGCTCAGTGGGGCTCCCCCATGCCTCTTCAGGTGATGGTGGGACTTGAAACGCGATTCCCCGAGGACAGTCTCTGCAGCTGGGCGGGGAGGGGGTGGCCCCACCCGCTGGGACAGCAGCTGCCGCCAGAGCCTCAAGCTGCCCAGCTTGGCCCTGGACCCCATGTGACCATCAGGACATTAGGCTCGAGGCTCTCCGTGAGCCAAGGCTCAGCCTGTCCTGGGATGTGGATGAAAAGGGCCCTGACCTTGCACACCCTGCACTGCAGCCTCAGTGTCTGGAGAGGGGAGTGGCCCCAGCCACAATCCAACCTCCCGGAAGCTCAGCCACGTGGGTACAGGACCCCCATGTGTCTGGGCCTCCTCTAAGGACACAGTCGTTGGATTTGGGGCTCAGCACAGTCCACGCTGACTTCATCTTAACTAATCACAAGGCGGTCCCAGATAAAGCCACGCTGCAAGCTACAGGGAGAGTGGGTTTGGGCCCTGCCTGCAGGCCCTGTCTGTGGCCCGGACACCGCTGCGGCCGACCCTCCGGGTGGCAGTGACACCGAGGGTGCCTCGAGACATCCAGGGCCATCCCTCAGGCCCGGGCCGCCCCTGCCTCTGTGCTCTAGGCTGGGCCCACTCTGTCCACTGTCTCGGGCCATGTCTGAACTGGTGGAGTTGGCGGTGGACGCAGAGCACTCCTCACACACAACATAGCAGAGAGCTCCGGCGAGGGGCAGTCCTGGGCCTCTGGGGCACAGGAAGAACTGGGTGCTCACAGGGGCGGGAAGGGACCCACCGCATCCCAGCTGGCCGCGTGGACACAGGGGAAGGCAGTGCTGACAGGCAGCTGTGGGGCCCCCCAGCCAGCCTCCCCAAGAGTTGCGACCTGCGTCCTCGCTGGAGCGCAGCTGTGGCGTGACCCGCCCCTCAGAAACACCACACCCTGGTGGTCCTGACCGGGAGAGTCCTGCGGATCCTGAGACCCTCCCGGGCCCAGAGCAGCCACGATCACTGAAGAGACACAGCCCAGGATGCCTGACACCAGCTTTAAAATGCAGCCGCTCCGTAGAGAAGGCATCAGAGTGTTTATGGGGACACGGGTGGGCACCTCAGTGTCTCTCGCCAATGGAAACCTGCATGGGATGGTCCTCACCAGCCCCCAGCCTTCGTGGACCTGAGCCCAGTGCACCACCGCTGTGCCCCCCTGTGCTGAGCCAGCGGGCTCCGTGAGATGCGCTGTGGAGCTTCTGGGCTGGAGACAAGGGGCCCACCCAGCTTTCCTGACCTGTCCTGAGGGCTTCTGGAGACATGGGACCTCCCCACACTTTCCCAACCTGTCCTGAGGGCACCTTACAGGGCCCCTCGGCTCTGCTGACCTGTCCTGAGGGTGTCTGGACACACGGGTCCCCTCAGCTTTCCTGACCTGGGCTGAGGGCGCTGGACCTTCTCGGGGGCAGGGTGGCTGGCGTGGGCTGCGGTGTGCAAGCTTTGTTGGCGATAGCCTCTCACGCATGTGTGCTCTGCCGCTGCTGCCTGTCACGGCTGTGTTGGGACTATCCAGCCACAGAGCTGAGAGCGTTTGCTTTCTGGTATCTCACCGACCGTCAGCAGAACCTGGTCTCAGACCGAGAGGAGCTCACAGGTCCTCAGCAAGGCGGAGCATTTGATGGGGTATGGGGAGATCTCAAGAGCCTGAAGAATAAAGTCAGGACACAGCCACTAAATGTAAATGCAGGCATAAACGCCCGTCCCAGGCTGGCACGTGGACCAAGACACAGAACCGCAGCAGGGGTGCCACGTGAGAACGGCACCAGCTCCACGCGTGGAGGCGGTGAGTGCCAGAGCAACCCTGGCAGAAAACGCAAAGGCAATGAGACAGTTGCCACTGGCTGTCGGCGGCACGCGGACAACGACGGCTTCCAGTGCAGGTGTGAGCATGGCCGGACGCAGGAAGGGGTGTCCGGGCCTGAGATGCTCTAGGTGCGCTGTGGCCACAACCACACAGGCCCAGGGTGGGGATGCTGCTACCAGGAGGCTCCCACATGGACTGAGAACAAATGACTATCCAAGCTCCAGGCCCCAGGTCATTCCCAGCCCCTACATGAACTTGTGAGCAGTTGGCAGGAACCGGGGTGTCTGAAGGGACTCAGCCTGGGCCTGGGGGCCAAGCACAGTGGAACTATGCTGTGGTTCACACCTGCCCTGTGGGACACACCTGCCCGTGTCCAGGTAATGATGGAGCCACAGCTCCGCATGGCAGGGGCTGGGCACACAGCCAGGAAGCCCCCAAGAGGCATCTGCCAGGACGGTGGGGAGCTGTGGACTCCAGGAAGGAAGGGCTGGCCTGGAGGCCTGGGCAGGACCGAGGACAGCAGCAGAGGGTGCCGGTGCAGGAACCAGAGCAAACCCGCTGCACTCGAGACCATGGAGGGCCACGGACCCCGTCCCCGCGGCCCCAACAAGTGAGGGGCGCCTGCAAACCCCCGTGTGACCACCCCACCCGGAGAAAGGAAGGAGAGGGTGTCCTGAATCAACTGGGGGTGACCCTGTGACGCAACCGCTCACCAGGGTGTGCAGGACTGCGCCCACCAAGAGTGGGAATGGGATGGCGTGAGGCCGGGTGCTCTGCCCTTACCCTGCACGGCGCGCTCACCTCATAGTGGAAGTCCATGCAGGTGAGGTCCCGCCAGCACCGGTCCCCCCGGATCTTGATCAGGCCCTGCAAGGAAGACGGCAGAGGGAGAGTCAGTCACGGGGGCTGGGGACGCGGCGGCCCCAACAGAAACAGCTTCCCGGGAAGACGAACCGTCCACGAAGGCCGTGGATCTGGGCTGCAGGTGCCGTGAGGGAGGGGACCTTACGTATGAAACACTTGGGAAGGGGGAATTTGGGAAGGGCAGATTCAGGGCTGCTTTGATGAACAGGAGTTAAGTGCACACCGCGGGCGTGAGCAACGGCGGCTTCCTTTTTATAGTCAGCGCCTGGTGCGCCTTCCCCAACACTCATTCTCAGAGCTCCACGCCTCATCACGCTACAGAAGCTGCGTGTCTTTAAAGAGCACAAATGCACCATGCGCTGCACAGACCCCACGGACAGTGTCAGAGGGAAGCTTCTCAGAGCCTCCAGGATGAGCCCAAAGTCAGGAGGGAGCGCCCAGTGCACACGGGTCTCAGCCACGCCCCCGCGGCACAAAGGGAGCCCAGGCGCAGGCCCCGTGTGTCTCCCACACACTGCAACTGGCTGCTGTGAGGATGCCTGGGGCACGGGAGAGGCTTCCAGGGGCCTGCAGAGGGAGCCGTCAGCACTGGGGAAGGTGGGACTTGGGCAGGGAGGCTGTGGGGGTGCAGGGAGGCTGTGGGGGTGCAGGGAGGCTGTGGGGGTGCAGGGAGGCTGTGGGGGTGCAGGGAGGCTGTGGGGGTGCAGGGAGGCTGTGGGGGTGGGAGTTCTGCAGTGCTGGGCCACAGTGAAGCATCCAGGGAGGGGTCGGCTCCCACACCCATCCGCTTTCCCTGGGGCACTCATGGCTTCAGATGATTCCTTCACAAGTCAGAAACAATTGCCCCCTCCTCCCGCCCACCCTAAAATCACCGCTGAGACAGATTCACATCTAGCGTCTCTCACACGCTGGCTGCGTCCGAGGTGAGACTGCACAGACGCGGAAGTGAGCCCTCCTCCATGACGGCGGTTTCTGCTGCTACAACCACTCCTGGCCAAATCCCCTGGGCTCCATCCACCTCTCCACTGGACCATCCGTCCGCCCACCCGTCCCCTGTCCACCGGACCGTCCGCCCACCCGTCCCCTGTCCACCGGACTGTCCGCCCACCCGTCCCCTGTCCACCGGACTGTCCACCTGGCACATAAGCACTGAGTGCCCATGAGGTGCCGGGTCCCGCTCCACCCCATAGAGGCCGTGTGCTGCAGGCGCAGGTGCGACAAGGTGCAGAGAGGCAGGACAGCCACCAGGCGTGGCAGACGCGGCGGCACATAAAGGACAGGAATCCATGCCGCAGGTTCAGAGCCGACGGCTACGGTCGGTGTAGCATGGTGGGCTCCAGGGCAGCTGCATTGGGCTGCAGGTGGTGCTGTCTCGCTGCTGCCCACATGGTGGGGAGAGGGTGAGGGTCTCTCTGGGGACACTTTCGTAACGGCTGCCTCCCATCAGCCAGTGCTCCCTCTGTGGGTGTGCTGGGGTGTCGGGCCTGGCTCCTGGTACCATGACACTGGGGTCAGGGTTTCCATGTGAAACGGAATTCAGGGAACACAATCTGTTCACAGCGGAGGCTGGCTCGTATCTGGACAGAGCTGACAGGGCTGGCCTGGGCGGGGAGCCCCGGGGCAGGGTGGGCATGGCCACGAGGGAAGAAGAGGAGGGTGAGGGTGCACTCCTCAGGCAGGAGCATGAGGCACAGCAGGGCTGAGGAGGCCGCAGCGGGAGGCCCAGGAGTCCCTGGAATGCAGGGTCCCTTCTACCACGGTGCCAGTCACGGTCCCATTGTGGGAGACCGGCCTCCAGACGGTCGGGGGTGCAGCCTGAGGCCTGTGGGGGCCATCAGGACCTCCAGGGCAGGGGCCGGAGCTGCTGTTGGGGTGGAATTTCCTCCTCTCCAGGGAGCCCCAGCTCCAGCCTCGGTCTCCTGCCCGGTCGGGTCAGCCTCAGGCTCCCAGTAGATTCCTCCTCTCCAGGTCAGCCCATCACGGGCTGGAGCCACGTCAGCAAAACATTAATACCTCCCAGCAGCACGGAGGCCAGCATTTGGTGATGGACCAGGGACCCCAGCCCAGCCAGGCTGACACAAAACCGACCACACACGGGAGGGCCTTCGGGGTGGCTGCGGGCTCCAAGCCAGGGCCAGGCAGCACGGGAGCCGCCGGGTTCTCTGGCTACATGTGACCGAGAAGGCAGCAGGCTCTGCTGCTATCTGTGCAGGACGACCTGGGCAGGGGAGGGGCGTGTCCAATTCCGACGAATTTGGAACATGGGGCCCGTGGGACTGGCGGGGGAGTGGGAGAGCCAGGAGAGGCTGCGCTGCGCCCTGAAGGACGGCACGTGGCTGAGAGGGACACGAATGAGAAACGGCAGGGGAGTGGGACCAAGAGCCCAGCCTGGCCTTACAGGAACACCAAGCAACAGGCACCTGCTCCGCGTGTGAGCCAGATGGGACACCACCTACACGCAGGCTGCACCGTCCACAGACGCGCCTCAGAGGGGTTCTCAGGCTCCGCCACCCCGCACACTGTGAAGGCTGCGTCTGAGGGGGGCACGTCTGGGTCCGGCATCACCGCCTCTAGGGTCTCGCTGCACGCCCCCGCCCTCACACGCCCTGCACCCCCAACGGCAGGGAGGGCACCAAACACCCAGGAGTGTTACTGTTTAAAGACCTGAAGGGTGAACTGCCTTAAAAATCGAGTCAGGTCTTTTGGAAGCTGGGTTTGCTCAGATCACAAAAACACCAGAGACTGTTTCCCGCTTGGGCTCCTGTCCTGCAAACGTGCATGAAAACAGCCGAGGGTGTTCAGCTGACCAGGTGGAGCAGGCCCCACTCCTCAAGGCACTGCCCATGCCCAGGGCAGCTACCGCTTCTGATGAAACGCACAGCTCCACCGGGCAGGGGCACAGCCACCGCCCCCACTCCTCCCACATGAGCACCAGCTCTGCTCCCTGAAGAATCCGAGAGTGGAACTCTATGGAGATTCAAACCAGGAAAAGAAGAAAAAAACAAAATAATTAAAATGTCATTCAAATTCTAAGCTGATATGAGACACTTAAAAATCTGAAAAATTGTTTCAGGAGTGGAAGATAATTATATTCCTCCCATCTATTGATTTATCTCTACATTGCAGATGTCAGATTTTCCACGGATTTTTTTTTTCTTCCAGAGCAAGTGTCAAAGGAACAAAGCCTTCTTTGAGGCTTTTCAGCCCAAAATTAATTCTTAAAAAAAAAAAAAAAAAAAAAAGGCACAGACAGGCCGATAAACGCACCAGACCCAAAGGGAGCCGGGGACCCACTGCCTGTGCCACCCTCCCGCTCTGCTCGGGGGACCCACTGCCCGCGCCACCCTCCCGCTCTGCTCGGGGGACCCACTGCCCGCGCCACCCTCCCGCTCTGCTCGGGGGACCCACTGCCCGCGCCACCCTCCCGCTCTGCTCGGGGGACCCACTGCCCGCGCCACCCTCCCGCTCTGCTTGGGGGACCCACTGCCCGCGCCACCCTCCCGCTCTGCTTGGGGGACCCACTGCCCGTGCTACCCTCCCGCTCTGCTCGGAGCGCTGGAACTTTCCAGGCCCGTCGGCGACGTTCCAGCCTTGCAGTGTGCGGCTGCAGCAGCTCCTCTCCCGGTGCCCGTGTGTCCTGGGACACAGGTCCCCAAATCTGCCACCTGGAAACTCGAAGCGTCTGACGGTCTTATGCGGCAGAAGGAGATGCTCTGTGGATACCCCGTTTCTCTCCCTTGGCCCCCAGAGGCCTGCCGTCCACCCTGCAGTGATAGCCCCCTGCACAGTGCTTCAGGACAGACCCAAGCCCCCAGTACCCGAAAGCACCGGCTAACGTGGTGTTTCAAGGAGGCGGCGCCGCCAGGCCTCCCTCCGAGCCACAACCTCCTCCACCCTCCTGGCATTACGGTCCCCTCGCCCACATCAGTGGCCCTTCCCCCCCACCTGTAAACACAGGGAATTACTCGCGACAGGTCCTCCCTCCGCAGGAGAAAACTCAAAGGGGAGAGCTTCGCCCTGGAGCCGGGTCACAGCCTGGTGCCCCTGTGAGCAGCTGCAGGGGTCTCAGGCTTGTTACAGCAGCCACTGCTTCTCCCCAAGTGCTTTGAGAGCTGGGGGTGGGTGGAAACCGTGTCTCAGGGTGAGGGTGACCAGCAGGCTCCGTGGGCACAGGCACTGTGGGGTCTATCAAGGCCCTCTCGTCTCCATATCTGAGGGTGGCCCAGTTGCGGCAGGGGTGGTGCCTGGGGTCCCGCCTGGCTCCGTGGCTCTCCCGTTTTCCTGGGATGGTATCCGCACTTTCTTGCCCTCATGCGAGAGAGAACTGGCATGGGAGGTGGGCTGTGCCCCCGAGCGCTTCATTTCAGCATGCAGACTTCCTTGCACAGCTGCACCAGGAGCTGTGTGCATGGCAGGCATCCTCTGCGTGGCGGGCATCCTCTGCGTGGCGGGCATCCTCTGCGTGGCAGGCATCCTCTGCGTGGCGGGCATCCTCTCGAGGAGGGGCCTCGCCTCTGGGCCACTTCACGCCTCAGAACAGTGGTCTGAGCATCGAAGTGTGGTGGGCCAGGGTTTCTGTGGCTCCTGACGAAGGGGACCCAGGGCCCCCGTGGCTTCACACTGAGGACAAAGCTCTGCCCTCAGACACGCAGCTGACTGGCTCATTGACACTGACTGGGCTCCAACTTGCAGACCAAAGGACCCGGGCCTGGACAAACTCCTTGGGCTCGCTTGCTGCCTGGAAGTGAATTCCCATGAGTTTGAGGGCAGCTGTTTGCTCCCCAAGCACCTGGAAAAGGCTGTCCCAAGCTGACAGTCGGGCCGCCGCAGAGCCTAGGGGACCCACACTGCGGGCAGGGGTACTGACTTCCTGACCAATGCCAGCCGGGAGAGCCTGGGCTTCCAGAACCTAAGGCCTGTTCGCAGAGGCTTGTCTGTCTCAAAACACTGGAAGTGCTCCTTCCCCTGGCTCTGGGTGCCCTTGAGGCCTTGGCTGCTGGGGCCCAGAGCAACCCAGGTGGGGGCAGAGCCAAGGGGTGGCAGCTGGGGCCCAGAGCAACCCAGGTGGGGGCAGAGCCAAGGCGTGGCAGCTGGGGCCCGGAGCAGCCCAGGCGGGGGCAGAGCCAAGGGGTGGCAGCTGGGGCCCAGAGAAGCCCAGGCGGGGGCAGAGCCAAGGGGTGGCAGCCAGGCCATGCAGGTGCCAAGACTTGGGGCATGAGCTTTCAGGTCACCAGACACCACGAAGACCCCAAGAATCACCACGCCTTAGGAGCTTAGCCAGGGGAGGGGAATTAAGAGGAGGGCAGTTCTCGCCGTGGCGTGGCATCTCCGAAGCACGAGGTCTGCTGTGGACTCTCAGTCGCCTGTCTCTGTGACGGGATCGGTCTGCCTTCCGGAAGTTGCTGCTCTAGTCACTGTACCACGTGAATTCCTCTTGCTGTGATCACAGTTTTCACTAGAAATCAGACAGAAGAGATTCTGGACTTACGGTGTTTTTATTTTTGTTTTCTGGCAAACAACGTGCACTTCAATAGAGACTTCCGGCGTGAACCCAGAAAGGCGCGTGCGTGGTGAGCACGGCGGCTGGTTCTCTCACTGGGAGGTCACCTGAGCTGGACTGTGCGGCTGGGAAGAGGAATTATTAGTGCTCTTTTTAGCATAGTTTTATTTTGCACCCACAACCCAGGAGATCCTTTGAAGATTACAGGAGAGCATGTCCTGTGTGATCGTCCCGGGGGCTGCGCGGGGATCTGAGACACGCTCGCCCTGGAGGCTGATGTGCTTCAGCTGCGAGGAGCACCCCGGCTCCTGCCCCAGCTCTGCCCACAGACGCTGGAGGTCAGAGGCACAAAGCGCTTTCGAGGACTCCGGTCTGGGCCTCAGCCTCACAGGGGGTGGCAGCCGGGGCCAGAGGTCAGGATGCCATAGACATCATTTTCTAAAAATTCCCACAATGCCTCCGTGCTGGAGTCAGAGGTCGGCCCCTTCCGGGTGGTGCCCTGAAGGCGATGGGCCTGAAAGCAGCCCCTTTCCTCTGAGCTGCCCCCATACTGATGCAATAAAGCCATTAGGATAATCGCTCTGGTTCTGGAGTGTGGCTGCCTAGGACCAGGGCAGGCCTGTCGCCCCCTCCATCCGCCTGATCCTGGCCTCACAGGGCTGCATGCCGATACTGATTCCGTTACGTTTAATGTGATTTCACCAGCGGCTCTGATGCCAGGCAGCAGCCTGTGGACTTCAAAGTCAGCTCTTCCCGGGTGCCGGCAGCGCCTTTCCACATTGGCCTTTCAGTGCTGCCCATGACCCACACTTCCCATGGGCTGCGGACCCTCTGGGACGCTTGGGGGTGAAGCACGCTCAGCATCAAGAGCTTTGCAGACAGTCCTGGGCCTGTGGGAAAACAGCAGACATTAAAGTGCAAACCTGTTGAGCCCCTGGCACCTTCCTTCCGACCCCATGAGGCCTGGGGCGGCAGCACACACGTGGGAGGCACGGGCCCTGGACGCGGGAGACCTCCTGCCCTGGCCCGTGAGGGTCGGAGTCTCCACTGCACGATGCCGCACACTTGGGCCTGAATCCCACAAAAGGTGAGCAGGTCTGGGTGTAAAGAGAGACGTGGGGCTCAGCTCTGACGCGGGTCCCGAATCCCGGCTTTCCTTGAGAAAAGAAGTCACTGTGCAGGGCACTCCCCCTGCACCTTTTTTCAAGGCTTTTGTCCATCTGATCTAAGTGGTCACATTGACTGGCCTAAGGCTTCTGTAATATCCCAGGCAGCTCTTCATGGCGGCATCTCAGTTACTGGAGTTTCCGCGGCACCTGCAATCATACAGCCTGGCTATAGCTCCCTGGCCTTTGCTCGATTCTGACCTAAAAATTGTGGACACTGTGGGCTTACATATTCCACATTTCAGTTGTTGCTTTTTCTTCTTGTGTTAATGAGGACAAGACAGTTTGCACATAAGGAGCATTAGAAGGCCCTACCTGTGGGTGCTGTAGCCAGGTGTGGGCCCTCCAGAGCCGTGAGCTGCACAGGTGTGAGCCCCATGGAGCCGTGAGCTGCACAGGTGTGAGTTTGGACATCATATTTTATTTTATTTTTTTGAGCTGGAGTCTCACTCTGTCGTCCAGGCTGGAGTGCAATGGTGCGATCTTGGCTCACTGCAAGCTCCGCCTCCCAGGTTCAAGCAATTCTCCTGCCTCAGCCTCCCAAATAACTGGAATTACAGGTGCCCGCCACCATACCTGCTAATTTTTATGTGTGTGTGTTTTTTAGTACAAACAAGATTGCACCACGTAGGCCAGGCTGGTCTCAAATTCCTGACCTCAGGTGATCTGCCTGTCTCAGCCTCCCAAAGTGCTGGGATAACAGGCGTGAGCCACTGCACCCGGCCAGACATTATGTTTTAACTTGGCCAGTTTTTGGAATGATGAGTTCTCTGGCTTCTCTTTATCCTCCTGTGGGCCTGAGATGCCTCTGCCAGGCAACTCTCACGCCAAGGTGGGCTCCAGCAGGAAGCGGGAGACAGTGGCAGTGGGCGTCTGCACCCCTGCAGCCACAGCAGGACAGCCCATGCAGACGCCCCTCCACACAGAAGCCAGGTGGGGAGTGAGGGGAGGGCTGGGAGCGGGAAGGTACAGAAAACACATTTCCAGCTTTTCAATTCTCCAGGGGTCAAACTAAAAATCAAGTGGTCTCCTCTCTAATATTGTCCAGGTCTGAGAATTCCCAGCAATAAGGACCCCAACTCAATTCCCAGAACGTTCGCAGCCGAGAGCTCTGCACCCCAACACAGCCCAGGTCACCAGCAGGAAGTGATCAAGGGAGGCTTTGGCTCCAGGGGCCTCCCGGAAAACCCACCCTCTGCCCCATGCAGGTGACACAGAGATGTTGGGACACAGAGCTGCGGGCTCCACCAACAGGTGTCTGCTGCCTGCTGGCCACAGAGTATGCAGACCCACCCCCGCCCCGAGACACAGATGCTCTGTCCTCACAAAACCAAGAAGGGAAAAGAAGGGGGAAATTATTTCTTTATATAGCGTCATTAAAGGCCATCTGTTGCCCTAAACACTGTGACTTGACGGCAACGCCATTGATCACGTCCTGAGGAAAAGAGACCTTCACTTTGACACGACTGAAATAAACTCATTTAAAGCAGAAAACGCAGACAAAACACGAGGGAAATGTTCCAGGGCTCCAGGAGAGGCCGTCTGTGTGTACAGCCCGGTGGGATGCAGGCTGGAGACGGCCCTGAGTCCGAGTCGGGCGAGGCCATCTGGGTCTGTGTGGCTTCTCGGTGCTGTCCCTGCAGCTTGAGGCAAGGAGGGTGGAGGGGCGCCGCCAGCCCCGCCTGTGTCCGTGAGGAACCATGGTGACTCCATGATGGCTCCAGCCCGGCCCCAGGAAGCCATGACCCGCACAACCTGAGGATCCACAAAGCCCAGCCAGGGCCGGCCCAGAACCGGGTGGAGAGCAGCGGGGGTGGGTGGGGGTGGTTCTTGTTCCAGCGCAGTCAGGTAACAGTCGACCCACACATACAGCCAGCCTGGCCACCAGCACCTGGGCCCTGTTTGTTGCCCCAACCCGCCGACACCCTGTGGCAGTGGCAAGCTCGGCTATCCTGTGCATGGCACGGCCATGGGTTGGGATGAGGATGCCCGCCACCTGCCGCTTCAGGGCCTGGGGGGAGCTCTGGGAGCCAGGCTTGCTCTGCCACATGCCTGGGGTGGGCAGGCCTGGGCCAGGGCTGCAGCCGGAGTGAGACGGAGCAAGGACAGTGAGTGCCAGGCTCTGCTCCACCCCCACAGGCCGATGCGTCTGGCCTGGCATTCTCCCTGACTTGCCAGCTTCCCGGCTCAGAGCCCTCACCTCACCTCACACTCCTGGATGTCAAGGGACACCAAGAAGCCATTGAGGGAACACATCGTCCCCCGCCTTGTTCGAGCCCACGAGAGGATGCAGCTTCCTGCGGCTGCGCCCTGGGGGCCGCCTGTCTCAGGCTCTGGCTCTGACTGGGCTGATTGTCTTTCCAGGGTTCAAAGCACATGGTTTTCATCTGGTGCTGAACCCAGGGAAGGCCGAGGACAGTCTGGCTCGGTGTGGTGACCTCTGCGCTGCCCCCAGGGACGCCTGTCTCTGCTGCGTGGCAGTGACGCTACTCATCCTCCCCAGTGCTCCTGCCGGCTCCTCCTCTGAACCACGGGCTGACCATCGAGACACAGAACACTCCCATCGCTCCGAAAGTTCCCAAACTTCCACCCCGTCAGCCCCCACCTGAATCCCAAAGGCACCTCTCTGAGCGCGTCCCACGCACCGTTTGCCTGTTCTGACCCTCCCACGAAGGGACTCGCTCGGGGCACACTCCTTGGTGTCTCGCCAGCTCTGAGACCACCGCACGCTTTCCACATCCGTAGTTTCTTCCTCTTCATGCTGAGGAGCCACAGCCGTGTTGGGAATGTGGCCCCGTGTGTTATCCGCTCTCCTGCTGACGGGCTGTGGCCGTTTCCAGTCCTTATTCTTGTGGACAGTGCTGTTACAAGCGTTTCGTTTCTCTAGGGTAACTGTTTATGAGTGGAAACACTGGGCTGCAGGCTGGGAGCAGGTGAACTCTCTCCTAGCATGCTAGAGCCCATACCTGCTCCCCGGCAAGGCGGCACGTCCCCCGCCTCTCACCCTGCTGCGATGGGCTGAATGCCTGTGTCCCGCTCAGTTCACAGGCTGCAGCCCTAACCCCCGTGATGGGACTGCTAAGGAGCTGATTAAGGTTAAATGTGGTCATAAGGGGAGGCCCTGATCCGACAGGGTTAGTGTCCTTGCAAGGCAAGGCCACGTGAGGACACGGAGAAAGGCGCTTTCACAAGCTGCGAGGACATCGTTGCTGAAAACCAAATCATCTGGAAGAGCCTCAATCTCGGACTTGCAGCCCCAGCGACTGTGAAAATCAATCCCTGTGGCTGAAGGCCCCTGGCCCGTGGTATTTTCATGGCCGCCTCAGCATACGAACACAAGTGCCAGTGCTGACTCGCTAGCCTCTGTAACTTCAGCCGTTCTTGTGGGGAGGAAGTATCTCAGCGTAGATTTGCTCTGCATTTCCCTAATAGCCAATGCATCTGAGGGATTTTTCAAGTGCTATGATAGCCATTTGCATATTTCCTTTTGTGAAGTGCCTGCTAAAATCCTTTCCCTCTTTAAAAAATCAAATTATCTTTATTATTGAACTTTATGAATTCTTTATGTATTCCAGATACAGGTTCTTTGTCAGGCATAACAGCATTGTGAATATTTTCTCCTGATCTGTGCCTTGCCATTTTCTCGATGGTGTCTTTTGAAGAACAGAAGACTTTAATTTTAAGGAAGTCCAATGTATGTATTTTTTTTCTTTTTCTTTAAAGACAGGGTCTCACTATGTTGCCCAGTCTGGTCTTGAACTCCTGAGCTCAAGGGACACTCCCGCCTTGGCCTCCTGACATGCTGGGGTTAGAGGTGTGAGTCGCTGCGCCCGGCCATTTTCTTCTTTTATGGTTAATGTTTTCTGTGTCCTAAGAGACTTTTGCCTATCACAAGATTACAAAACATTCTATGTTACCTTCAAGCAGTGTTAATAGTTTTAGCTTTTATGTTTGCAATCCATCTCAAATTAACATTTGTGTGTGGTGATGGAGGGGGTTCACTTATCCCAGATGGATATCCAGGACTTCCAGCACCAATTGTTGCACAGGCTTCTTTCTTTCAGTTGAATTGACTTGGTGGCTTGTCCAAAAATCATTTGATCCTGACTTTGGTGTGGGACTGTTTCTTGGTTCTCTGTTTTACAGACGCGGCTCTCTGTCCTCACGCCTTGTGATGGTTACCACTGAGGGTCAACTTGATTGGGTTGAAGGATGCAAGGTACTGATCCTGGGTGTGTCTGTGAGGGTGTGGCCAAAGGAGACTAACACTTGGGTCAGGGGGCTGGGGAAGGCAGACCCAAGCTTAATCTGGTGGGCACCATCTCATCAGCTGCCAGCGAATATCGAGCAGGCAGGAAAAGGTGAAGAGATGAGACGGGTGTCCCCGCCCAGCCTGCATCGTTCTTCTGTCCTGGACACCTCCTGCTCTCGAACGTCGGACTCCAAGTGCTTCCACTCTGAGACTCGGGACTGGCTCTCCTGGCTCTCCTTGCTCCTCAGCCTGCAGGCAGCCTATTGTGGGGTCTTGTGATTGTGTGAGTTAATACTCAATAACTCCCCTTTATATATATATTCATCCTATTAGTTCTGTCCCTCGAGGGAACCCTAACAACGTCTGTGTCACACTGTCTCCATTATTATCATTTTTCAGTAAATCTTGGAATCAAGTAGTGTGACTCCTGCATCTTTATTCTTCTTCAAAATTGTTTTGGCTATTTAGGTCCTTGGCATTTCCACATACATCTAAGAGTCAGTTTACCTATTTCTGGAAAAAACAATCCTTCTGGGATTGTCTGGGATGTCATGGAATCTATAGCTCAAATTGGCGACGATGGACAGTTTAACAATATGAAGACTGATTCATGAACATGGTATACCTCTCCATTTACTGAAGTGTTCCTTACTTTCAGCAATGTGTGGTATCTTTCGAGGCATACAGGCTGCATTTCTTTTGTTAAAATTTCCTATTTTATGGTTCTGAATGTTATTATAAATGCTATACTTAACGTTTTCATTTTGACATTTTCTCCTAGCATATAGAAATACAACTGACTTGCTGGGTACGGTGGCTCACACCTGTCATCCCAGCACTTTGGGAGGCCAAGGTGGGCAGATCACGAGGTCCTGGCCAACATGGTAAAATCCCGTCTCTACTAAAAAAATACAAAAAATTAGCTGGGTGTGGTGGCGGGCACCTGTAGTCCCAGCTACTCGGGAGGCTGAGGCAGGAGAATCACTTGAACCTGGGAGGTGGAGGTTTCAGTGAGCTGAGAATGCACCACTGCACTCCAGCCTGGGCGACAAGGCGAGACTCTGCCTCAATAAAAAAAAAAAAAAAAAAAAAGAAATACAACTGACTTTTGTGTGGTGGCCCTGAGGCCTGCAGCTGACGTCCAGCTCAGGCGGGCACAGAAGCTGTGGCTTCTCCTTCCCTTCTGCTTGTCACCCTCACCTGGAGGGCCATGGGGCTCCCCCTGAGATGGCTCTGAGGAACCCAGTGGTCAGGGCATTTGAAACCCCCCAGGCCACAGAACCACAGGTGCTGGTTTCTGAGTGAATCTGCCAAGCTGACGGTGTGGCGCTGGTTCTGACCCAGGCGCACAAGCCGGGGAAGGGTGTGCCTGCCTTCCTAGCTGGCTCTGTCCACAGGGCAGTTCCTCATCAACAGGTGGATACTCTGCTGCTATCGCTCTTTCTTATCAACTCACCCTCTGCTTTCCACCAAAGGAACATTAATCACACCGATGTAAGAGTCTATCAAGTAATTACACCTTTTAGTGCACTGATAATTTTTTCTCCAGCTGGCACTAACAGTCAATCAAAATGCCATAAAAGGTGCTTCCGATGAGCCGATGAATCCCTGCATCCACCAGGCATTGTGGGAGCTGTTCAACTCTTGGCACCAGGAGCTTTCATACAAGCGCCTGGCGGCTCCTCTGTGGGGCTGGCTCCTCTCCCTGGAGCTCTGCTTCTCTCCCAGGGCTTCGGCCTGACACTGCCGTGCACAGAGCCCTTTGAAATGCCGCATATGCTTCTGTGTATATTCAAGTCAGCAGAGGGTGGAACCTAAAACTAAGTCCCGGACGGATCAGGACCCACAGCCTGTGAGAGTATCTGTACTCTGGCTGGAGACAACGAAGCATTTCAATGTCCCGTGAAAAGGAGCCATGGAAACATTTCTAGTCTTTCTAATTAAATGGAAAAATAAACCCGGAGTCAGCATCCCACTTTCCTGTGGGATCTGGACGCTGGCTGCAGCTATGCCCTCCTCCAACAAGCCATGGCCAACTGTCCGCAGCCACTCACCCACCCCTCCGCCAGGACCCGGCCTGCACCACTTCCAGAAGGCTCTGCAGCCACTCAGCCACCCCTCAGCCAGGACCCTGCCCGACCTAGAGTAAACACCCAAGACTCCCCACAGCCCCAGAAAACCAACCTGTCAGGGATGCCCCGGTACCCACCATCCACAGGTGTGCAGTGACGTCATGGACGGGTGCCCACCACCCCTGTGAGGCTGGGGCAGAACACCTGGGTTGAAGCTGGCATGGCGCAGAGGGCAGGGAGGAAAGCGGGAGCCTCCCTGCCCGGGACAACCCTCCGGACACCTTGTCCTGGGGGGTGAGAGGGGCCCTGGTGCTGAGGTCCCTCTCTGCGGGTCTCCTGCTCGTGCAGCTGAGCCTGCAGTGACCCCTCCCAACCCCGGCAAGTGCTCATCATGAGATGCCATGTAACCCTCCCAGAAAAGGAATAAAGGGAATCAGGTGCTCGCGTACCACCAGGGAGCCCCATTTTCCTCAAGAAACGGCCGGTCCACTCCATGCACAGCTGACGTTTCTGCAGCACTGGTGAAGGGCTGGTGCTGGTGAGACACAAGGTATGTGGGTGAGGGGGGCAGAAAAGGAGGGCGTTGGGGAAGATGGGAGCCGCAGGGGGATGGAGCTCTGAGCTGAACGAGACAAAAAGAAGAGCTATGCCCAGACATGGCATCATGGTGCAGGGAACACATGGTGAGGAATGGGCCCAGACAGCCCCTCACAGCGCACCAAACCACACTACCCGCTACACCAAGCTACGCTACACAGAACCACGCTACACACTACACTGAACCACACTAAAGACTACACTGAACCACACTACACACTACACTGAACCACACTACACGCTACACTGTCACGCTACACCAAACCACGCTACACACTACACTGAACCACACTACACGCTACACTGAACCACACTACACACTACACTGAACCACACTACACGCTACACTGTCACGCTACACCAAACCACGCTACACACTACATTGAACCACACTACACACTACACTGAACCACACTACACACTACACTGAACCACACTACATGCTACACTGAACCACACTACACACTACACTGAACCACACTACACGCTACACTGAACCACACTACACACTACACTGAACCACACTACATGCTACACTGAACCACACTACACGCTACACCAAGTCACGCTACACCGAACCATGCTACACACTACACTGAACCACACTAAAGACTACACTGAACCACACTACACACTACACTGAACCACACTACACACTACACTGAACCACACTACATGCTACACTGAACCACACTACACGCTACACCAAGTCACGCTACACCGAACCATGCTACACACTACACTGAACCACACTACACGCTACACTGAACCACACTACATGCTACACTGAACCACACTACACACTACACTGAACCACACTACACGCTACACTGAACCACACTACACACTACACTGAACCACACTACACGCTACACTGTCACGCTACACCAAACCACGCTACACACTACACTGAACCACACTAAAGACTACACTGAACCACACTACATGCTACACCGAACCACACTACACACTACACTGAACCACACTACATGCTACACTGAACCACACTACATGCTACACCAAGTCACGCTACACCGAACCATGCTACACACTACACTGAACCACACTACACACTACACTAAACCACACTACATGCTACACCGAACCACACTACACGCTACATTGAACCACACTACACACTACACTGAACCATGCTACACACTACAGTGAACCACACTACACACTACACTGAACCATTACCCACTACACCAAGCTACACTACACAGAACCACGCTACACGCTATAGCAAGCCACGCTACACACGACACTGAACCACACTACATGCCACACTGAACCACACTACACTGAACCACACTACCCGCTACCCCGAACCACACTACACGCTACACTGAACCACACTACACAGTACACCAAGCTACGCTACACAGAACCATGCTACACGCTATAGCAAGCCACGCTACACACTACAGTGAACCACACTACACGCTACACCAAACCACACTACACCGAACCACACTACACGCTACACTGAACCATACTTCATGCTACAGTGAACCATGTTACATGATACCCCAAGCCACATGAGGTCGTGGCTTCCTGAGTCCGTGGCTGGTGCTGTGTCGAGACTGGGTGTCCGAAGTGTCTGAAGCTGCCCCGGGGGACAGGGTGAAAGGGGCTGCCCAGCATTCGGGCCCCCTACCCGAATGACCTGCAGCTGAACCCAGGCACAGCAGCCACGCCTCAAAGCCAGGGAGAGAAGAGGAACATTCCGGACTGAAGGAGTGGCTGAGATGGCGGCACGCTCTGGCCGTGGCCCTGGCGTGAGCACGCGCTGTTGGGTGGGGCGGGGACAAGTTCCTTGGGGCTTTGCCCAACTCTTCTGTACGTCTTCAGCGGATCCTCCACGAAACACTTAAGCGAACAGATGCTCAGAGAGTGTATCTGTATGACGTGGTTTCCAACACAAAAACATGAAGATTTTATCATTCCAGCACAAAATTAATATCTTACTAACAAAGCATGTGAAGTGGAAGAGACAGTGAGAGCTGCGTAGCTCTGGTCAGTGCAGCAGACGTCAAAAGGGCCACGTCACTCCTGATTTTAAAGTGCAAATCATGTCTTTGTGAACTCAGAGGTCACATTACTGAAGCTGAACTCAGGGCTGGCATGTGTCCTCACCGTGCGCAGGGCAGACGCAGATGGGCAGCCCCTGGCTGGGCAGGAAGCACACACAGCCCGCCACCCCCACGCCGGGGCCCCGCAGGGAACTCGCAGGGAACGCACCACCCCCACGCCGGGGCCCCACAGGGAACGTGCCACCCCCACGCCGGGACCCGGCAGGGAACGCGCCACCCCCACGCGGGGACCCGGCAGGGAACGCGCCACCCCCATGCCGGGGCCCGGCAGGGAACGCGCCACCCCCACGCCGGGGCCCCGCAGGGAACCCGCCACCCCCACGCCGGGGCTCGGCAGCAAACCCGGACAGTCTGGCTGTCCTAAGAGATGCCAAAGCCCAGCAGGCCAGGCACCCAGGAAGGACGCAGTTGAGAGACCACACGCAAGGAGGCCGCGCTTTCTCTGAGCATCAGGACGGCGGGTCTCATGCCTCCTTCACCCTCGAATATGTCTGCCAACGGGCCCACCATGGCCTGAGACTCTGTCATTTAAAAACGAGCTCTGAAATATTTCGGACACTCCAGCAAGCACAGGAGGGCTGGGGGGAAGCAGGGCGCCCAGTGCTCCTGAGTCTCCTGAAATGGACTCAGAGGTGTGGTTCTTTCCCAGAAATGGTGACCATGAACATGCCTGGGAAAAGCCAGCGAAGCCCCCAGTGTTCAAACACAGGCCCCTGAAGGGGCAGAAGAGCGGGCTGTGGGCCAGGCCATGCCGACGGGAGGACAGAGGGCGGCGGGGGAGGAGGGAGACAGGCTCAACTCTCCTAGAAGCCGCACAGGTTAAAGAGCCACCGTTACTCCCCAAACACCACACAGAAGAGCTCCACTTACTGCTCCGAGCATGATCCTGAAGATCAGCCACCGGAAGCCCCACAGGACAATCCGGGATGTGGGGGTGTGCTGGGGCAGCCTCGACAGCGTCCACAGCGGGCACAGGAAGATCCCCAGGAACCCTGTTTCCAGAAGCTGGGACTCCCATCCTAAAACGACAATGAGACATACCAAGGGTGAGTTAATGGAAGCCACACATTTCACAAAGAAATCATTTCAGAAACTCAGTTTAATGGAAACGGTCCTTAAAACAGGGCTGACCTTACTACGGAGAGGCACCAACCCCCACGTATTAGTCTCAGCACCGACATGCAAGCTCAGGTCTGCAGGAGTGGGAGCTCTGGTGTGGGACCCGGGGCCCAGGTCAGGGCTTCCCGTGACCTCACAACCCTTTGCCCTGGAGGGAAAGGCCCCGCTCTGAGGGCCGCCACCTGCCACCCCGCAGGACGCTGCACAGACCTGACATCTGAGAATGCGCCCAGCACACGTGCTGCCAGCGGATGTCTGGGGGAAGCCTTTGCCCTCCCGTAGGTTTCCATGAAAACAGCTTTCACCTTCTCCCCAGCCCGGAAGCAGCACTGGGGCAGCAGCCCGGCCTGTGTGAGGCATGTCTCTCTCTGGCCCTGTCCTTCCCAGGCGGGCATGGAAGCCAGGCAAAGATGCAGAGGCAGGTCATGGTCCACATGGAACCAACACTGGTCAGTCCCTCACGGGCCCAGGATAAGGCAGCAGCTCTGCTGCTGGATGTGGGGGACATGTGGGGGCCCAACAGATCCTTCTCACTGGAAACCCGGCATAAGAATGCAGATGCGGGTCGCCATCCCAGTGCTGTTCTCAGAGGTGAAGCCACCATGAATGTGGATGCTGGAAACTGCCCACAGCTCACGTCTGTTCATGGCAGGTCACATCCCAGGGGCCCGGAGACCCCACAGGCCAGGCTCCCTCCTGGGCTCTGAGGATGCCGGATGGGACAGAGGCCACCCACCGCCCAGCATGACAACGATCACACGACTCACACCGCCACAGCATCTACGCGCCAGAGTGGAGGGGAGAGTGCGGAGGGATGCGGACGGAGGCTTGTGGGGGCAGCGTCTACGCACCACAGAGGATGGGAGAGTGCGGAGGAGAAGCGGACGGAGGCTCATGGGGAGCTTCCTCCAACCACTGGTGCAACTCGTCTGTATCTGAGATATTATGGTAAAGTCAAAAGCCTGTGAAGAAGCTGCTACAGCAGCACTGGATTGTAACCCAAAGTACAAAATAAACGCCTGCAAGTCCACACTGATGTGTGCCAATTACTGAATAAACAGATGGGCGTGCATGGAGGCAGCGCGGCCCTGGTCTCTGAACGGACAGACGGTCAGTCCTTATGCTGCCCCGGCTTGTGGAGGGCACAGGCTGCCAAGCTGACGCCTGCTGGTCTTGCAGCGGGACCCCCTCCACCTCGCCTACGCCCCAGGCTCGCTGGGCTCCATCTTCCCCATGGAAGCCAGAGCTGCCCAGCCGGCTGGGCCCTGCGAACGCCCCGGGAAGGAAAGGGTTGCCCTGAGCCCACCTGCTTCTGTTTTCTTTGCTTGGGTCTTGTGGAATTCCAGCAGCTGCGCGGCATGCACAAGGGCTGCCATTGTTCTCTGCCTCAGCGTGGCGGACGACGCGTCCCCAGGAAAGTCAATAAGCAGCACGCTGCCAGGGCGGCCTCAGCGCCAGCACCAGCGCCAGGGCCAGGGCTCTCCAGGCAGCTCTCACCCAGCAAACACCAGCGCTGCATGAAGCGAGCCTGAGGCACCCGAACGAGGTGGCAACATGCAGGGCCACAGCAGACGCTGCTGGTGAGGGCAGTCCTCGCCCCCTCGGGGCCTTTCCCATTGCGCAGCTGCACGCACTGCCCGCCGGGCATCAGCATCTGCACGCCCTGCTCTTCCCCAGGGACCTCCCTTCCCTTTAGCAGGGGGATGGCTCCAGGAGGGCCCCTGCTCCACTCCACTACCCCGGCGACGTTTCCACCACGTGCTGTGTTGGGCCTTCCGGGAGACTGAGCACAGCCCCAGGAGGAGCCTGGCACGCCCTGCCTGGGGAACTGGGCAGCAGCTCTCGTGGGGAACGTTCACTTCCACGGCCACTGCTCTCCTTCCTGTGACACAGAGAGCACTGGTCCAATCACCAGAGAAGCTGCCTGTGCAGGGCCCAGGGAGACGCTCCTGAGCCCTGCCCGCTGGACAGGGTGCGACGCCCCACTCCTGCCCTGGCACCTCGCCTGGTGCACCATATTAATTGCTCATTGCCTGCTAGATGCCCCGATGCTGGTGCAGAGGAGATGCAAGTGCCCCAGCACCCAGGCACAGGTGGGCACCGGTGCCTCTCAGCTGCCCTCCGCTCAGGATTCACACAGATCCACAGCCAGGCTGGGGCCCAAGGCAGGAGCCTGTGGCCTGCAGGCCCAGCCAGCGCTGCAGGTAACCGTACTGTGCCATTCATAGGCATCTCAGGGCATCAGAACAGGCAGAAACGAGGATGCAGCCTCATAACTGCCTTGCTGGAGACGGTTTAGGGTTGAAGGCTCTGCACGTCAGCTCTGGAGCCACAGGAGGTGTGGGGCACACAGAAGAGAGAGGATTCGCCGTGGGGCACCCCAAAATGCTGGGAAAAGAAAATCTGCAGACAATGGCGACTGCCACACGGTGCCTCTCGGAGCGGCTCCCCAGAGCTCTAGACTTGGAATCAGTTCTCACCATCGCTGACGGGGCACGAGGCCTGGCGGCTGCAGCTGCACATACTGTCTTCCGAGGCCCCACGAGATGCTGAGCCCCGGGAACACGGACATCCCCACCACTGCGCCCTGGGCTGCCCCGACCCCTCCTGGGAGGGGAGCAAACGTCTCCACATTTAAGGGGGACTGCAGGTTGCTTCAGTACCAACCCTTCTGGCACCCTGTGAAGACAGCCCTGACCCAATGGGTAGAGGCCGGGCAGGCCAAGACCCAGGGAGGCTCCCCACACCCGACCTTCCTGCTCTGCAGGACACAGACCGGACGCTTGCTCGTACAGTCCACAGGAGAACGCACACTGCTATAGGCCCTGAGGCCCACGATCGCTCCAGTTCTCCAAGTGGAAAACCAGACACACTCTCTCCCACCCTTCCCGTGACCATTGGTGACACAATTTCACTGCCCTGGAATCAGATGGAACTGTGGTTTCTCTGAACTAAATCTCCAAGTGCGAATCATTAATGTTAAGTAGTGACTGACGCAGAGGGCCACACAGCTCTCAGCCCTAAATCGGTGGCTCTGAGGACCCTGGCCTCGCTGCTGCCTGCTTGGCTGGCCCAGGAAGGGTGTCCCCTGAGGCCTGAGGGCTTGTACGGTTTTCACCGTCCCATGCTCGCCTCCTAGATTGCAGGGTCCTGTGCTACTTGTTTTAAGAACACCGCTTTAAAAACAGCCAAAGAAAAACTCACCCTAGACCTGGCTCTGCAGAGCCAAGGGGCGACCGAGGGGCGACTCCCGGGGACATTCAGTCTGGGGGGGCCCTGTGTGCACAGGTGTGAGGAGGCATGGGTATGGACGGGTCTGAACCACCAGAGAAGCCAGGTGCAGGATGGGGGCAGAGGGCAGGCAGAGACCACAGGGTGCAGCAGAGAGCCCTCCTCATCCTCACAACGGCCGGGATCCCTCAGTCTGCAGCTAAGCTCCTAGGCACCTGCTCCCCAAATAAAACCCAGGCAGAGGTGCATGCTGACATTCCTTTTCCATTTATGGGAATCAGAGGTTGAGGAGGGACCCTCTGCCACTGAAGAACCAGAAGATTTGCCACCAAGAGGCGCGATCTGTGCCTGGCAGCCCAAGGCACGTGGGAACACGTGGAGAGATGCCTGGAAGATGCTCTGGGCAGGGCTAGGCTGGGCGGCCAGCAGCACACTCATGCACCACCAGCCTTGGGGACCTCAATCAGAGGATGGAGAGTCCCAGGCCAGCCTAGGGACACGGTGCATTGCTGGCCAGGCAGAGCGCTGGGGTGGAGCCTGAGCTGGGGTTTTCCAGATGGAAGTCCTGTAGGCCAGCAGTCATGTGGGACGAGAGAGATGCAGGGTGGGATGACTGCGGTAGCTCAGGCAGGTGAGACGAGCACCATCACTGGGGGCCAGAGCAGGTGAGATGTGGGGATGGGGCACGTGGGATGTGGGGGGCCGGGGCACGTGGGATGTGGGGGGGGCCAGGGCAGGTGACAACCAGGTGCTGCTCGGCCACCGGTGAGGGGCAGAGGCTCGGAGGGTGCAGAAGGTGTGCAGGGCGAGGGCAGCCAGCCTCAGGCACAGGGAGGGATATGGGGCCAGTGGGTTGTGGGCTGAGCTGCCTCTGACCAGGGAAGAAACGTGATTTAACACATTTTGGAGGTGCAAGTCACTGCAATGGCCACTGTAGGAGAGAATGCCAGTTGAGGCCTCATTAACTCTGTGGAAACTATTTGAGTTACTAAGAGAGAGTCATTAAATATAGCACAGATGGATCCTTCAAAAATGACAGCCACCATCCACGTTAGAAATAGGAAATCCATTAAGTTCGCTGTTAAAATCTGGGACGAGGGAGCAAAGCGCTTCCCTCTTGACTGCCTGTCACTCAGCTCTGCGCCGGGCCGCCCTCTGCCACCCCAGGGGCTTCTAATGGCGGCCCCAGAGAGAGCTGGGAGCTTTTAAAAGTTTCCTTCGTTTTCACAGGTTATATTTGAGGATGAAAAGTTATGAAATAGCACTGCAAATCTTACTTTGCACTATCACGGAACAGAAGGGCTGTGGGCTACAGACACCCCTGGGGCTGGATGATGGCGGCTGGGGAGATCGGCTCTGGCTGCGAGCCAGTGGCGGGGGTGGGCACTGGTAGGCCACACCCACATGGCCCTGGGACACCAGGTGGCCTTGTCTGTGACCCACCCACATGCAGAGCCCCAGACCCCACTTCTCCACGTCTCCGGCCACAGGGAAAACATCTTTCATGACCATGTTTGAAAAGGCTTCAGAGGGACAAGCGGAGGCTCTGCCACTGAGGCCTGCGGCCTGGGGATGCCTCGTTGGCTCCCCGGCAGCAACTGAAGGTACGTCAGGAACACCCTCTCCTGGCAGCTGGCTGTGTCCCGGTGTCCCCTTGCAGACCCTCTGAGTGTTGGGCTCTGGGTCTGTTACGGCGGTTGCTCTGCAGCCAGCTCCGAGAGCATGACTGTGCTCAGCGCTGGGGATGGAGACGCCACCCAGGGGCTGCCACGCTGCAAACTCATCCTGAAGGCAGAGCTAACGTCACACGTGTGGGCCCATCCGCAGCCCAGCACACAGACGCAATCCTGTGGGGAACCAGGCCCAAAGCCCACTCTCATGTTGGTACCATGGGGATGCGTCGTCACCACCTCACCTGCCCCAGGCACACGGGCCACACACAGCCATGGTGTCGTCACCACCTCACCTCCCCCAAGCACACGGGCAACACTCAGCCATGGTGTGGCCGCGCCAAGCATATGCTCCGCAAGCCCATGTGAAGAAATGCCGCACCTGTGCACTGTGGGCAGGGGCCATTCTGGGGGCTTGGCCAGGCCTGCTGATCCCTCCGGCTCACTGGAGATGACCAGGCAGGGCTGCCCTCCCCTAGGAGACATGCCCACCCCTGTACCGGGGTTGTCTGCAGGGGTGCTGGGGGGTCCTGATGTTAGCCCTACCCCAGAGGTGACCCAGGGGACAGGAGTGCTGCTGTGCTCACCCAGCACCCCCAGCCCCCTCTGGACCGTGGGCTCCTTCCCTCCTCTGGGATTGGCCAGGCTGTGTCTGGAGTGGGCTGCAGCTCCCTGGCCTGCGGTCACCCAGAGCCAAACTCTGCACAGGAACTTCCAGAACCGGCCTGAGCTGTCACAGCTGCATCTGCCCGCTGGCCACGTCTCACGTCCTGAGGACGTTTCATGGGAGGGCCGCCATTCTGCTGCCCACAAGACATATAGGTGCAGAGCTGGGGACGTGGCATCGGGCCGTGGCGCGGGACGGCTGGCTGGGTTAAACCAGAGATCAGATGGCAAACGGGAGTGCATTTTCTAGCAAGCAGACATCTCCGAAAGCGCTGGTTGAGGGCTTTCGTGCTTTAGATAAAATTATGTTAACTACACACTCTCAGTTACGAGGAGTTTAGTGGACTGTTACATATTTTAAGGCTATCCGTGGGCGCTGCTGAGAAACAGGAAGTGGCCTCAGTGACCCCTGCACCCAGCCGCGCGGCTTGTTCATACTCGGTTGCCGTGACAACCAGACTTCCCAGCCCCAGGTGTCCCCGTGGCTCAGCTCTGTGCAGGTGTCACCAGCTCTCGGGAAACAAATTCACACTAACGACCTTAGCTATCTTTATTGGTTTTGGATAAATACGAAAATGCTTCCCGTCCACGGAAATTAGACTTCGCGGCAAAGAGTGTTTAGGATTAATGTATTCCAAGTATTTCACCTACCTCAGGCTGGCAGGCACCACACATGACCATTTCTTTGTTTTTTGTGTCCTGGGAGTGAAAAATGGCTGAAATATGCCGAGCCTCCAAGTGACTCATGAGACCCCAGAAAAGTGCTGGCCATCGTGGGCTGCGGGGACGCTGTGCCCACGGAGCTGTCCTGGTCCCAGCGTGCCTCAAGGGCCCCGGCCCCTCAGGCCTTGAAGCACTCAAAGGCAGCCCGCATGGCTGAGAAGCACATTTGACATTGCATTTAACTTTGGTTCAGTTGGATGTGAATTTAAGTGACCATGTGAGGCCAGTGTCCTGGGGTGCACCCCGACTCTCACGCGGGGCCAGTGTCCTGGGGTGCACCCCGACAATCAGCCAGGGCTGGGGTGGGGCCCCTGTCCCGGGGTGCACACCAACTCTCATGTGGGGCCATTGTCCCGGGGTGCACCCCGACTCTCATGTGGGGCCGGGGTCCTGGGGTGCACCCCGACTCTCAGCCAGTCCTGGGGTGGGGCCCCTGTCCCGGGGTGCACCCCAACTCTCATGTGGGGCCACTGTCCCGGGGTGCACCCCGACTCTCATGCGGGGCCGGGGTCCTGGGGTGCACCCCGACTCTCAGCCAGTCCTGGGGTGGGCACCTGCTCAGAGACACCTGTGGGATGTGGGTCTCACTCCCGAGCAGCCGTGGGACCAGCTCACGGCATCTGCCTGCCCCTCCCATGGGGGCTCCTGGGCTGGAGCTTCACAGCCCAGCAGTGTCCATGTCCCTGCTGTGACACCCACGTGGGCTGTCAGAGTGTCAGCGTGGGCCCCCAGACTGAGAAGCGGGTGATCCCCTCACCACACAGTCTTGGGGACGGTCTGTTTTCACTCGCGGCTTTTCCAGACCCTCCCCTGACACGGCGGTCGGCATTTCCAGCTGTGCTCAGTGTGGCCAGGAGGCAGGACCCACCCTACGTGGAGGCAGTGTGTTCGGGGGTTGTGTGAGTTCACACACTCAGAGAAGGAACATGGGGGTTGGCACACCTGGGAAGTGGGCGGGAATCACCCGACATGCCCGGGGCAGGGGTCAGGGCAGCCCTGTGGCCTCTGCCTCATCTCTGTCAGGACCTACACACAGAGCTCCCCGCTCCACCTCCATCACCGCTGAGCCCCCATGGGAAAGCGCACGTCTCCAGTGCTCCCATGAGGACAGCAGTGCCCGCAGCACCAGGGCACAGGCCCGACAGACAAGGGGCCTGGAGGCTGCTGTGGGCATCCCACCCACAGACCCGCTCTGGACAGTGTGGGCCCCTGAGGGCAGGAAGGGCGTCTGGGCCGCAGTCTCATGTGGGTCACTCTTGGGGGGCCTCAGTTAGCAGCAACTGAAGGAGGCAGCGATGTCCTCAGGCCCACATCCTGGAGGTACTGGGGAGAAAGACACAAGTGTTTTGCTAGAAACACTGGCATGTAGAGAGGACTGGGTTTCAGCTACGTCAGGTGGTAGGGCCACCCTGGTAGGAGCCTCACGGGGACCCACAGTCAGAACTTGGGGGCAAGGGTGAGGCAGCCAGCACCCATGCTGGGGTCCCCACCCCACGGCTTCGCCCCGGGACGCCCTTCCTCCAGGCAGCCAGCACCCATGCTGGGGTCCCCACCCCACGGCTTCGCCCCAGGACGCCCTTCCTCTAGGCAGCCAGCACCCATGCTGGGGTCCCCACCCCACAGCTTCGCCCCAGGACGCCCTTCCTCTAGGCAGCCAGCACCCATGCTGGGGTCCCCACCGCACGGCTTCACCCCGGGACACCCTTCCTCCAGGCAGTCAGGCTCCTGCCCCCAGCACCATCCTTCTGGCCTTGGTCAAGACTCTGTTTGGACGCCACCTCCACGGCCTTGCTGGACAGGACATTCACACCGGCCCCGGCCCACCGGCTCAGCCCACAACAAGGCATCCACACTGGCCCCGGCCCATCGGCCCCCACAGCACGCACTGCGTGTCCACGTTCCCCTCTCTAAGCAATGCACCCCAAGCACCGGTTCCACACGGACGCAGGAAAGCATCAGGATGAGGAAGTGGAGGAAAACGCGCTGCTAGGCAGGCGGGCCGGAGAGCTCAGCAGAGACGCACAGCCTCGGAGGAAGGCCAGGCCCACTCCAGAGCGAGAACGAAAATCTCCAGAGCACAAATGCCCTGGATGAGCTCAGCAGCAGCGTGGAGAACAGAAAGAAAACGCAGTGAACACGAAGACACAGCAGCCCCAGTGACTCACTCTAGAGACGAGAGGCTCTTAGAAAACAGCAAACAGAAGTACAGGGCCCGGGAGCTGGTGAAAGGCAGGCAGAGGCCTGATGTCCACGCTGGCGGAGCCACAGGAGAAGAGACAGAACATGGGGCAACCCCTCCCCCAAATATGGGCAAAAATTATCCAAATTTGGTAAAAAGTAGGCCTATCGTAGTCAAAAAACTGGCAACCGAAGATAAAATCCCCAAAGTCATCAGAGAAAAGTAACACGTTACATTGGAATGCTAGGAATGACGGTCGCCTTCCTGTCCGTCGGAAACAAGGGACAGATGGAGAGAGGGAGCCAGGCGCAGACCCTTCCCAAGGGGCCCCCCCGTGTCCAGAACGGGCATCTGCAGGCGTCTCCAGCAGCAAAGGACGCTGCGTTCTCCCCGGGGAGCTTCCAGTGTCATCAGAGCCTGAAGGAGGAAGCAACTCGGCACACGTGGCCCAGTGCAGGTGTGGCGGGAGCTGGCCTCAGTCAGCAGGTTGCCCGGGTCTCTGTCTCAGTGCTCAGCAAGGCCAGGACAGGACAGAACGGGCCCCATCACAGACTGCGCTTAGAAGGCACTCAGTGAAACAAGGACCATTTTCTTCTGGAGGTAACTCAACAAGGTAAGACTGTGAGTCAGATGCCTTGGATGATAAGAAGTCCAGGTAAGTAGAAGACAGGAGGAAGCTTCCCTAATATCACCTACAAATCTGCTTCCACTGGGGCAGTCTCTTCCCCTTTTCAGACAGCGCAAAGCCCTCCTGTGGTGAACACAGTCACCATAGCCCTTCTTGAGGGGCCGCTGGGTCCACGACCTCCTGGGTGGGCACATGGATCTGCGCTTCCTGCAGAGATGCTGACCAGATAGGCCCTGTGCAAAGTTCACCTGCGAGCCAGGCACTGGTACAAAGCCAAACCCCCGGCGGAGTGTGTGGGTGCGGAGACAAAACGCTCCACAAGTGCTCACAGGGACTCAACCTTAGAACAAGACAGTTTTATCTTCGTACAAATGGGAGTGGTGACGAGTGAGGATGACGGGAATTTCTGGGGCGACGGCCACTCTCTATACCTTGATGGGGCTCATGCAAGTTTTTTATCAAGGGAAAGACGCAATGTGCGGTGAGTTCCAGCTAACGATGTGCAGGCTGAAGCACCTGGGGAAGCGTTGATGCCAGCCCCACCCTGACGTGCACTGAAGCACCAACGCAGGGACGGGGGTCACGGGCGAGCAGACCCACTAAATAATGACGCAGCAAACCCCGTAAACAGAACCCACAGCATCCAGGCGGTTCCCATGCGGGTCTTACTATACAGTTCTTAGGAGAAAAACAATAAAGGTTAAAAGGTTTGAAATGTAAAGAAGATTAACTACATAGAAAATTTAAAAACAAAACACAAGTAAGAGAATCTACAGAAACAGGCTCAGCCACTGAGAGGTGTCAGCAAGGTCTGGGTGGAACATTAAAAACCCTGCGGGCAGGCCTGGAAAGCAGCGTTCCCCCGCAGCTGAGGAGTAAGGGGAGAGAAGCAGCTGTTTATCCCAGATGAGGTCCAGAGCGACACATTCCAAACAGCCGACATGGGACAGAGGCGACGAGGGAGGGTGGCCTGGACAGAAAACATCCAGGCAGCCCGGGGCACCCTGTCCCGCCCAGCCATGCTCCTTGGCAGCAACCACCCAGGGGCTATCTCACGGGCAGATCAGGGAAGCGCTGGTCCCCGCACAATCTCACCTCCACGGCGAGGTGGGAGAAGGCAGCCACCTCGCGAGGGGGCCACAGAGTGGGTTCTGATCCAGCCGTGAGCTCTCCCCTCCAGCCCACAGTGACCGGCAGCCAGGCAGGCAGAGTGGCCACGGGAGAACTGACCCAGCAGGACCTGAAGCGGGGAGACAGCGTGTGGGCGTCCACCCAACGCGGCCAGCCCTCGTGTGGACAAACAGCGGAGAAAAGGCATTACTAACATGGACGTGAAGAAAGTCGCTCGGTTTTCAGGTGTGATGTGGTGGTGGTTGTGTTGTTGCAAAGGCCCTGTCTTCAGGTGTATGAGGAACGTTTCCCAATGCGGGAATGTGATGCCTGGAATCTGCTTCATGATAAAACAGAGCAGGGGCGAGGACGACGCGGCAGCTGCTGACACCGGCACGGCGCACTGTGGCCTGCGAGGGTCCCAAGCTGTCCACAGTTCATTCCTCCCCATCGCGTGGCTTCCTGAACAGCCACGTATTTCCTAACTCTGCCCGCTGAGGGGCCGAGAAGCCGCAGCTCCCCAGTAGCAACAGGCACCCCAGCACCCACATCTTGGTCTCTGAACACCCTTCCCCACTAGACTTCTCAGGGAGCTTGATCCAGGGCTGGAAAGACAAAAACAGGAGATGGTTGTCTGGCAGCATCACAAAGCAGGAGGAGCACAGGACGGGCGGCAGAGGGTGCAGGGGCTGAGTTAGGGAGCAGGGGGAGCGCAGGACGGGTGGCAGAGGGTGCAGGGCCTGAGTTAGGGAGCAGGGGGAGCGCAGGACGGGCGGCAGAGGGCATGGGGCCTGAGTCAGGGAGCGGGGGGGCGCGGGACGGGTGGCAGAGCGCATGGGGCCTGAGTCAGGGAGCAGGGCGGGCGCGGGACGGGCGGCAGAGGGTGTGGGGACCAGAGTCATAGAGAGCAGGGGAAGCGCGGGACGGGCGGCAGAGAGCGTGGGGACCAGAGTCATAGAGAGCAGGGGAAGCGCGGGATGGGCGGCAGAGAGCGTGGGGACCAGAGTCATAGAGAGCAGGGGAAGCGCGGGATGGGCGGCAGAGGGCGTGGGGACCAGAGTCATAGAGAGCAGGGGAAGCGCGGGACGGGCGGCAGAGAGCGTGGGGACCAGAGTCTGTATCTTTGTCTGTCTCCCCTGCCTGGGGCCATGCACCGAACCTGCACCTGTGTCTGCGTCTCCCCCAGCTGGTGGCCACAACAGTGTCTGATGGGACCAAAAGAGCTTCTGGCCTCTCTGCTGCTCGCACAACTCCGGACGCACAGGCCTTTGCCTGGCAGGGCAGCCCCACAGGGCCGTGTGAGGACGACAATGGCTCACCCTACCAGACAGTGACCACCACGGCTGGACAAGCCGAGAGAAGGACCCATCTCAGCAGCTGCTTTTACATGTCTTTCTATAAATGTGATCACGCAAAGAGTTTAAAAAGGATCCTGGTGGTTTGCACGGACAGTCCCTGCTACTCGGGAGGCTGAGGTGGCAGGACAGCTGCAGCCCAGTCGTTTGAGACTAGCCTGAGCAACATAGCAAGATCCTATCTCTAAAAAAAAAGAAATCCTCCATAAGAACACTGCTTTAGAAGGAAGCGGAGGAAGGGCTGTGGGCTCTGAGGCTCACCCTCAGTGCAGTGAGGTCACCTGCTCCGGGGAACCATCTTAGGATCCCTGGGATGGGCAGAGGGACAAACTCGTCAGTGGCACCCCATCTGGCAGAGAACCTGCCCCACAATCTCCAGATCCACAGACCTACAAAGCATCTGCTCCAAGCAGTAATAATGAGGTCCCGAGTGGAAATCTTCAAAGTGGAGAGAAAAAAACTGATGGATTGTCTAATGTGTTTGATTCTGTAAAAACAACAGTATTGGAAAGGGTTGACCAGTTGCACTGGTACGGGTGGAAGAAATTAGTGAGAGATGATCAGCGATGAAAAACCAAGCCAATCAAAAAAGAAGAGGCAACTATAAACTCCAAAAAAAAGGAAGCGTTATTAGAAAAGAAGTTATTATAGTTCACTACTTGGCTCAGCAGTCACAATATTTACAGAGTCAAAATAAAGACTATTAAACTAATAAAAATCGTATTTGTGACATAGCTTACTAATGAGAAGAACATTAGGGTGTGTGAGGGCAATCCCTGTCATTCATAAGAGGACACGTATACACAGTGTCTAACTGTGATGTGCGAAGAATAATCCATATAAACCCATCAGTCAGAAAGACAGATAAATACCGGAGTAAGTGCTGGAAGTGATAAAAGGGTTGTCTGGAGAACAGCATTTGGCTGAGAACTGATAAGACAGGTACTTCTGTTAGTATTATAAGTCAGGTAATACAATTGGACTAATCATACACATGCCGAATTTTTTTTTTAATAATTAAAAGAACAATCATCAGGCCACATTGGCCACAGTGTAATAAAATCAAAGTTAAGAAACAAAAGGTCACCTGTAAAACCCTGAGCGTGTGGCATTTTCGAAGCATTTCTCCAGGTGGTCCTTGGTCTAAAGGCATCAGCGCTGAAGGTTATAAAACCACATCATCGGCCACTGTCGGGGCAGCACGGGGCCTCAGGTGGTGGGGTGGGGCAGGGACACAGCCAGAAGAGGGTGGCCGCCCTCCAGTTGGCTTTCATTAGCAGAGAAGAAGAGATGGAAAACAGCTGAATCAACCAACTCCAGGCAGTGGAAATGATAAACCCCTTTCTCCCAGAAAAAGCAAGCAACCTACAAAAGGCAAAAATTAATGAGCTCGAGTATATTTTAAAATTCTGATAGATAAAACCAGCTCTTTGAAAAGACCCACGAAGGGGATGATCTACGGCGGTTCTGGCAATGGGCAGTGGGGAAAAGGAGGAAACAAGTATTAAGCCCCAGGCGGGAGAACGGACGCAGGCCTGCTAGGGGGCGGCAAGGCCACCGCACAGACTATGCCCTGTGGCTGGCAGCGGGAGGGTGGAGGGGAGGAGTGCGCGAATCAGACCCTCATCCGTGGGATGCTGGGAGCAAGTCCCTGAACGCCTGCTGGGCTCAGCTGCCCCCTGCAGAACGGGTGGTGATGAAACCGCCCTCTTCAGCCACCACAGCGCCACATAGGAAGCTCCAAGCTCACTGTCACTGCCACTAATCCACAGGAACGAAGAGCGATGCCACCAAACATCCGGCATCCACACAGTCTAACATAAAAACAACTAAAAAGCGATGCGGAAGATTCTAGATTAAAGCCACCCAAGCGGATTCAGGACTGGAAGTATGAATTACAGCGACAAAACCGCTCCTCAGGAGCTGAGAATCCTGCATAGTAAAGAGAGAACCATGGCTTTGAAATAGCAATGGATAACAACGTGATGGGAGAAATTCAAAACCAACAAAAAGTTAACGTTCACGTGAATGAGACAAAACGGACTTTAAAATCTGTTTTCTCGGTGGGTGTGGTGGCTCATGCCTGTAATCCCCTGGAGCACTTTGGGAGGTCAAGACAGGAGGACGGTTTGAGCCTAGGAGTTCGAGACCAGCCTGGACAACATAGCAAGACCCTGTCTCTATAAAAATGAAAATTAAAAAATTATACGTGGTGGTTCATGCCTGTGGTCCTAGCTACTTGGGAGGCTGAGGTGGGAGGATCACTTGAGTCAGGGGAGGTCAAGGCTGCAACGAGCTGTGATTGTGCCACTGCAGTCCAGCTTGGACAACAGAGCAAGGCCCTGTCTCAGAAAAAAAAAATGTATATATATATATAATTTATATATACATATATACATCGTTTTCTTCTAGGTTCAACTTAATAATTTCCATCAGATACTAGTAAATGGAAAAAAGGCAATGAAAGAAATGTATCTAATATGGCCCTGTTTGAGTAAAGCAAACATTTACCCCTAAATCCTGTGTGTGCATCTGCATATGTGTCTACGTGTGTGCATGTTTGCACATGATCTACATATGTGTCTCTGTGTGCACATGTGTGCACGTGTTTGCATATGATCTGCATGTGTGCATGTGTTTGCATGATCTGCATACATGTGTCTGTGTGCATGTGTTTGCATATGATCTACATACGTGCCTTGTGTGCATGTGCATGTGTTTGCATATGATCTGCATACATGTCTGTGTGCATGTGTGTGCTGTTTGCACATCATCTGCATATGCGTGTGTGCATGTTTGCATATGATCTGCAAATGTGTGCACGTGTGTGCATGTGTTTGTATATATGTATATGTGTCTGCATGCATGTGTGCGTGTTTGCATATGATCTGCATACGTGTGTGCGCATGTGTGCACTTTTGTATATGATCCTCATATGTGGGTCTGTGTGCATACGTGCACGTGTTTGCACGACTGGCATACATGTCTGTGCGCATGTGTGCACGTGTATGCATATGATATACATGTGTGGGTGTGTGCACGTGTGCACGTGTTTGCATATGATCTGCATGCACCTATGTGCATGTGTTTGCATATAATCTGCACACATGTCTGTGTGTGCATGTGTGCACGTTTGCATACGATCTGCATAAGTGTGCATGCGTTCACGTTTACATGTGGTCTGCATGCGTGTGTGTGCATGCATTCAGGTGTGTTTGCATATGATCTGCGTGTCTGTGTGCACATGCATGCACGTGTTTGCATATGATCTGCATACGTGTGTCTCTGTGTGCATGTGTGCACGTGTGTTTGCATATGTCTGCGCTTGGGTACAAATCTGAGTTGGCATAAAGATAAGGACAGACAGAACAGCAGGTTAACATAGGGTGGATGAAAATTAGATGAAAAAAGACTACACTGAAAACAAGTGCCCACCACAGATGTGCACGCACACGTGTGAAGAAGGTGGAACCCGGCACCACGGCACACACCCTAAGGGGCCCTGGCGTCCACCCAGAGGCTTCCTCTTCTCCTTCACTGTGCTGGCTGCATGTAGCACCCCAGGGAGCCTGCAGGTCACGGCCAGGATGCCAGTTGCTCCTCAGGTCCCCATTTGCCACCTCTCCTCTCCCCGAGTCCTCCCTAGGCAGCACCCTGGGCCTACGGTGGTGTCCCAGTAGCCCAAGAAGACAGACAGCCTGGCAAGTAGTGACAGAGAAGCCACCAGGCGAGAACACCACTCCTGGAGCCAAGAAAGACCCCAAGACCCCAGTGGAGAGCACTGGAGGGTCCAGAAGGGCTACTGCATCCAGGCGGAGACTCAGGCCCAGAGGCCTCCAGAGATGGAGTGCAGTCTGAGGGCAGCCTCTCCTTCTCTCATGCCAACCAAGGGCCACTCGTGGTGAGGACGCAGCAGAAGCCGGTCAAGAGCCCTTTCTCATCTTGGAAATGGCCCGTGGAAATGGTTCACGGCTAGCTCATGTCACGTGGGGGCTCTAAACGTCACCCAAGTGGGCTTCCCTGTCCTTCCTATGAAGAACACAACCAGACATTGAGACCAGAGACACGCAGGACCACAGTCACGCCCGCCCCAGGTGATGGGGAAGGGCTCTGCCTCGCGGTTTGCGGGAACCCTCTGGAACCACACTCTACAGGACGCTTCTCCCCCAGGGAGGGGCCGTGCAATTAAATCAATGCAGGAGTACGAAGGAAAGGACCCAGAGAGGGGCTGGCTCAGCCCACTGGTTGCAGCCTGGCAGCTGGGCCAGTTCCCGGCAGAGACCATCAAGGCTGCCACTGATTAGGGAATAATTTAATTAAAAGAAACTGCATTCCTGACCCTGGGAGCTGGGAAGGGGAGGGAAGGGCCATCAGCTAAAGGGGCAGGAGGGCTCTGCATGGCGGGGACTGGGGCTGCTTAGTGGAGCCTGGCGCAGCCCAGGAGGCTCAGAGCTCACCCAGCAATCGCTTCCTGCAGGCAGGCTCTGCTCCAGCACTAATAGGGCTTAATAAAAACTTCCACTTGGGCCAGTAAACCCCTCATTACGCTGTTTTTAAAGCATGAATTTAAGAGCGGCAAGGGTGAAGGGTCACACGGAGCATTTAATTCACAACGGCTGGCGAGAGGTGCTGCTGCAATGGAAAACACCCTAGTGTCTGGGGTGTCTGGGGCCCCGCACACGCCTGGCGACACTCGGCCTGCGTGGGGACAGCCCAGAAAGCAGACCTGAGAGGTGGGGAAGTTTCCCTCTTGGCAAGAGCACAGCAGCAAAACCCAGGAGGGGCCCGGGGCACTGGGAAAGCCTCCTAACGTAGCGACACACAGCTGAGTTCCAGCACAACCTGCAATGAGACCCGGCCGCTGCCCCGCACAGGCACCGACGCTGGGACAGCCCCCGGTCCTGCCTCCACGGCTCACACAGGAGCACTGCTGCTGCTGAGAGTCGTTCCTCACACCCGCTACGTGGACGTCCCCCCACGGCCTCCACGTGTTTTCAGCTTAACCGCAGTCCAGTCCCAATGAGACCCGGGCCGCCTGTGTGTCTGTGCGGACACCTGGCCCAGCAGAGACGAACGCCCCAGACCAGCTGGCATTGGCCTTGCAGAAGATGAGGATAAACCAGTCATTCATCAACGAAGCTTCTTACTCCAAGGACCCCAAATTCCCCCAGGCCCTGACGTGTCCAGCGCTCACCTGGATGGGACTGTAGTAAGAAACAGAACCCACTTCCTACAAAGGAATATCCTGGGAAGGTGGAGACTTCCAGAACCCTTCCCTGGATCCCAGGACCCTCACTCCTGTGCACGTCCCCAGCTGACACCCTCACTTCACCCTGAGGCAGCAGCGGGGCAAGGTGTCCAGCCCCTCCCCTCAGGCAGTCACCACCAACCGCCTGGTCCCCTGCACGAGCCCATCCCCATTCCCCACGAGCCACCCCGTGCCCCATGAACCCACCCCCGCGCCCCCACGTGCCCACCCCACGCCCCACGTGCCCACCCCATGCCCCCTGAACCCACCCCCGCACCCCCACGTGCCCACCCCACGCCCCCTGAACCCACCCCCGCACCCCCACGTGCCCACCCCACGGCCCCTGAACCCACCCCCGCGGCCCCACGTGCCCACCCCACGCCCCCACGAGCCCATCCCCATGCCCCATGTGCCCACCCCATGCCCCATCAACCCACCCCCACGGCCCTACGAGCCCATCCCCACACCCCACGAGCCCACCTAATACCCCCAGGGGACCCAGTGGTGCAAGATGGGGTAGCATCGCCTGGAGGCAGACACCTACAAACACCCAAGTCCATCAGGCTAAAATCACAAATAAATTACAAAACCATTTTGGGGGCCTAAAACACTCCAAAGGCCTTGGGAACCTGTTGGTCTTCCTCTGGGACTCTATCTGGGCACAAGGACCCTGCAAAATGGCCCGGGAGCTGAGCTGGAGGAAGCCCTGCCCTGCCGCGGCCCCTGTGGCCTCTGCCCCCTCCTCACAAAAGGCTGCCCCCTGGTTCCAGGACCCCTCACCATGAGTCTCTCCTTCCCCTGGTCACATCCCAGCGGCCAGTGGGGTCACAATGCTGTCCCATCCCGTGCCCATGCCTGAAAGCCCGGCCATCCCTTCCAGCTGCCCAGGCCTGGGAGGGGCCAGAAAGTGTCTCCAGAAGCACTGGGGACCGGCCCTGGTCTCAGTCCCAGAACAGCGGCTGTGGCCTTTGCTGTTTCAACCTCACCAAACTCTGCAGACGGGAGCCCCTTCCTAGAGCCTGCTCTCCTCACAGAACCAGGCGCTAGGCATGGTGCCCCATGTGGGATGGGAACAGTGCTGGGGGGACAGGGACCACGCTGGAGGACAGGGCCCACACTCGGGAGATGGGGCCAAGCTGGGGGGACAGGCCCACACACTGGGGGACGGTGCATTGCCGGCAAAAGCGGCCTGGTCCTGGAGGGAAAGCAGCCGCCCCACGGAGCCCCGCCACCCACTGCTGCGGGTCCTCTCGGGTTCCTGCATCCTTTCCAATGCACAAGGGCGGCTGGAGGCTCCAGAGACTCCCAGATCCAGGCTCACTGAATATCAAAAGGTGCACTCGCCGCAGGCGGCAGGAAGCAGCCGCGCTTGGGGCTGCAGAATTCATTACCGTCAGGCTCCTTCTTTGAAGTGAATGTTACCAAACTCAGCAGCCCTCAAAGCTCAGCTCTATCTAAACTCCAGCAGAAACACGGACGGCAGAATGGGGTTTAACAAATATTGTGGTTTTCCTGTGTCCTGGAAAGCGCAGCCCCGACGAATGTGGCTTCCTCCTGCCCAGCAGTCGCGTCCGTCTGAATGGGGCGCAGGGCCCTGGGACACAAAGCCCAGGACAGCAGCAGGCGAGCTCACCGGAGGCGCTCTTACAACAGGAGAGAGATGCGAACAGAGACCCAAAGACCAGCCTGGGCAGCACAGTGGGACCCCGTCTTGACAAAAAGTTTAAAAATCAGCTGGCCATGGCGGTGTGCCTGTAGTCCCAGCTAATCAGGAGTCTGAGGCGGGAGGATGGCCTGAGCCTGGGAGGTCAAGGAGCTGAGATTGTGCCATTGCACTCCAGCCTGGGCGACAGAGCAAGACCCTGACTTGAAAAGAAAAGAAACGTAAACGTTCTGTGGATGGTGTGGTCATCCTGAGAAAAAGGAAGACACTAGCGAAGCGGGGTGTACAACTCCCCAGCCGGCAGCCATTTCACTAACAGCGGCTGTGTGTATTTCAGGCCGGTCCCGCTCACGCCCACAGCATCATGAGAGCATGTCCCGGGGAGCCCACACCCAGCCGTGAGCCCTCAGAAGATAGGATTTGCTGCTGGTGAAATGTTAGGATCTTTGACTGGCAGCTTCTGCAGACTGTGCTGGGTTGAGAATGGTCTGGTGCCAGGCACAATGGCTCATGCCTGTAATCCCAGCACTTTGGGAGGCCGAGGCGGGCAGATCACCTGAGGTCAGGAGATGGAGACCATCCTGGCCAACATTGTGAAACCCCATCTCTACTAAAAATACAAAAATTAGCCGGACCTGGTGGCGGGTGCCTGTAATCCCAGCTACTCGGGAGGCTGAGGCAGATAATTGAACCTGGGAGGCGGTGATTGCAGTGAGCCAAGATTGCCGCCATTGCACTCCAGCCTGGGCAACAGAGCGAGACTCTGTTTCAAAAAAAAAAAAAAAAAAAAAAGGCATGGGACCGCCCAGCAGGGAAGCCACAGCTATATGCAGAGGATGTGAGGTGCGGCCAACGCAACCAAAGACTAGAGGTTTTCATTTCACTTAGCTTTAATTAATTGTAAAAACATGTGCCAGTGGCCGGGCTGGGTGGGGGCCCTGGGAGCCTGGACCACCTGGAGCCAGCTGGCTGCTGCCTGGGGGCGCGTACTGCCGGAGGATGCTGCTTTCCTGGCCGCAGGGTCCCGGGAACTGCCCCCACCCCCCACCCCCCCATGCCCAGAGCCACCTGATCTCCACTAAAGCCCACTGTGCAAAATGAAGACAAGGACGGCATGAGATGGACACAGAAGCACACGTGGCTCGGATGAGGTGAGGAGCACAGGCACAAACTGCCTTCTCCCAGGCCGCCCCGAACAGGCCACAGGGAAGGAGCCTCCCCAGAGGTCTCAGGTCAGGAAGCCTGACCTCCAGTGCCTTTGGTTTAGCTGTTCTGAGGCCCAGCGCCCAGCGTCATACCTCAGTAACTGGCAGCTCTACGTTCTCCAAGATCAGGGAAGAGAGTTCAAAGATGCGTGGCCGCTCGGAAGGCAGGGAGAGCTCTGCCGAAGCTACTATGAGTCTTCCGAATTTCTGAGCGACAGTCCAAAGTGACGTGCTGAGCCGCTGCAGGGTCAGACACAACATGAAACTCAGGCTCACGAGGGCTCCCAGGCGGAAAACATTAACATTAACGAGTCAACGATTCGCTTCTGAGTCCCTACAACGACCACCTGCCACTAAAGAATCCGTTAGAATGTGTGACGCGCACCTGAAAACACCCAGGGAGACGCAAAGAATTAGGTAGACTATGCGATGTGCACCTGAGAACGCCCAGGGAGACGCGGGCACAGAAGATGGGCTTCCGTTGGCTGGGAGCGCGAACACAGCCCCTGACGGCGGCCCCACAGGCTCACATCCCACCCCCCATGCACACCCCATTGCTTTTGCTTCAGCAAGTGGTTGGGGACACGGGAAGGTGGCTCCAGAGTCACCCGGCCCCTGGACAGCCTCTGCCGCTCCAGCACTGCCTCTGGGAGTCCACTTCCCCAGGCGCTTCCCCCACACCCTACTGAGAGGCTGTGTTCCCCAGGAGGCCTCACAGGCGAGGGCACGGGGAGGGTGGGCTCCAGGCCTCCTCATCCTCAGCAATGGGTCCTGTGGCCTCGGTGCTGAGACAGGGCAGCACTCGCAGGCCCATCCCCCACAGGGAACACACACGCATGGGCTGCTGCTCCCTGAGCCTGCCCCGGCCCACCCACTCACGGGGAACACACACGCATGGGCTGCTGCTCCCTGAGCCTGCCCCGGCCCACCCACTCACGGGGAACACACATGCATGGGCTGCTGCTCCCTGAGCCTGCCCCGGCCCACCCGCTCACGGGGAACACACAACCTTCAGCCGCTGCTCCCTGAGCCTGCCCCGGCCCACCCGCTCACGGGGAACACACACGCATGGGCTGCTGCTCCCTGAGCCTGCCCCAGCCCACCCGCTCACGGGGAACACACAACCTTCAGCCGCTGCTCCCTGAGCCTGCCCCCGCCTGTGCGTGGCGCCAGCGGTGCTGGCCATGTGCACTGGCCTCACAGGACTGGGTCTCGCCATCACTGCTCAGGATTCACAGCATCAGACAGCAGGGACTTCTCCTGCTAAATACAGGTGTCAGGACCTAAAGGTTTCGCTGCTCATAAGAACTGGGAAAAAATAGTACTGTTATAATTTACTATTTTAATTTTTTAAAGTTTTTTTGTGGTGACAGGGTCTTGCTACGTTGCCCAGGCTGGTCTCGAACTCCTGGGCTCAAGTGATCCAGCTTTAGCCCCTAAACTGCTAAGATTATAGGCATGAGCCACTGCTCCTGGCCTGCTATAATTTTAAATAAATAAAATTTACTAAGAAAAGATTTGTTTATCTAAGTGTTGAAGAGTATAGTTTTCTCTGTGGGCATTTTGGTATTGAATGCATCCTAACGCACTCCGGGGGAGGCCCGGGACTCCGGCTGCCGCACACGCTTCCTTACATCTGCTCGCTCCTCCTGACGCACTCTGGGGGAGCCCGGGACTCAGGCCGCTGCACATGCTTCCTTACGTCTACTGGCTCCTCCTGACACAGTCTGGGGGCGCCCGGGACTCAGGCCGCCGCACAAGCTTCCTTACATCTGCTCGTTCCTCCTGGCGCACTCCGGGGGAGGCCCGGGACTCCGGCTGCCGCACACGCTTCCTTACATCTACTGGCTCCTCCTGACACAGTCTGGGGGAGCCCGGGGACTCAGGCCGCCGCACATGCTTCCTGACATCTACTGGCTTCTCCTGACACAGTCTGGGGGCGCCTGGGGACTCAGGCCGCCGCACACGCTTCCTTACATCTACTGGCTCCTCCTGACACACTCTGGGGGAGCCCGGGGACTCAAGCTGCCGCACAAGCTTCCTTACGTCTACTCGCTCCCACACTCGTGGGCACTCTGCTCCCTTGATGCAGCCACGCAACTGGAGGGCACAGAACCAGCTGGTTCCGACCAGGTCGTGTCAGATATGCAAATTGAAAAGGAATTCCTGAAATAATTCATTGCTTCTTGCTTTAAGAAAAACACGGAAACAACGAACAGGTGTAAGCATGCAGAGCCGCACGCCCTGACGGTGCACACTGAGCCAGGTAGCACCCAGCAGCCAGGAAACCCATGAGTGACAGTGGCCGAGGTGGCCTGGTCCTCTGCAATGACAGGTACCGGCCTTTTAAGGTGATTAAAATCAGGAATAAGGTTCTTTTATATTTACATTTTAACAGATTCTGATGTTCTTCCTTTCTTTGATTCGAACCAAATTTCCAGCATCTCTGGTGCTCAAAAGGAATGAAAATATGTGAGGAATAAAAGCATGAAGACAGTGACCTCTACCACAAGGACACAGGCCCTAAGGCCTGAGACAGTGAAAGGGGCAGGCAGAGATCCATGCCCAGACAGGCCGCCCCTGCTCTCCCAGGAAGGGGCCGAGAGCCAGAGAGGTCAGGGCAGACACAGCCTGAGTGAGAGGCCCAGGCCAGGGCCTTTACCAGCAAAGACCGGCGCTTCCACCTGCGCCCTGAGGTCAGGGAGAAAGGCGGGGTGGCAGTGGTCATCCTTCCCAAGGTCCTGGAATCAGGTCCACTTATCAAGCCACCATGTGTCCCATGACATTCTGGAGGTCTCTGGGCCCAATGGAGGGTGCACCCACTGTCCTCTGATCCTGTCCTGCCCACTGGACAGCTGCCCTCTTCCCGTCCTCCAGTATTGACTGCGTTGTGTGGATGGGGAGGACCTCCGATCCCCTCCACCAAATGAAGCACAAGCCAAAGTGCCCCCCAGCGTTAGCGCCGTGAGCAACATGAACCTTCTCTATGCCGAGGTGCACACAGCCTGAGTGTCCACGGGGGATGGGCCCGTGGGTGCTCTGCCTCTGCTCCAGGGCAGCGGTGGGGAGACCACACCTGTGAGATTCCTACGATCACACGTGCGGCCATCCGTCTGTAGGTGCCTGGGACCTGGAAGCCCAGGAGCTCCCACATCCAGGAAGGAGGCACGGATCAGATCACAAGCGCTCACCACTGCCATCCGTGCATACTGGGAAGGCTGATGGCAGAGGCTAAGGAACGGGAGAGGCCAGGAAAAGTGTGTGAAGATACATACCAAACACACAACGCTCAACTCTCGCAGAGCTTTCTCTAAATGCATCTCACTTACCGAAGGAGTACCTGAAAAACGAAAGAAGAAACGTGTATTAACACTTTGGCTTGTCTCGACCAAAACCCAGTTTCCCCCCCGAGTGAAGCCCACTCCGGCACCCAGGACAGTGTGGGGTCAGGGAAATCCTGCCGGGGGACCTGCCCGCCGGGCATTAGGGGAACAGCAGCCCCTCCCCACGGCCCGCATACAGGCAGGCCCAGAACAGGCAACCAAAACACATTCCCAGATACACCTACTATGTACCCACAGAAATTAAAAATACGTATTTTGCGGATGAGTGAATTAATGCTTATTTTTTTGCAGCATCAATTAAATGCCACAAAAAATGTCACCCTTTGGAATCTGAAAATTTAAGGACATCACATGACGTCGAGCGCAGATCATTAGAAAATGGATCTTAAATGAAAGGAATTGGTGGGAAAGGCTGGGAAAGGCCTGAATCGCAACCAAAAGGGGCTTCAGTGATGCTGTGACCTGCTTCTCACCCTCAGACAGCGGAGCTGCAGGCAAGTAGCACGCGTGTCTAGAGGACCCCAAATCACAAACGTGGAGCCCCCCGACATGCACCGAACACACAGCTTCCAACACATCCCACACCTGCCTCAGCCTCTGGCCTCTCTAACCCACCCCACCTCAAGACCTACCCTTGGACTCTAGAAGAAACCCCCTCTGCCACCTATGGTCCTGCAAGAGGCGGGCAGGACGCACCGATGCCCGTGTGAGGAGCCCTGCCTCAGGTGCTCAGTGCCAAGCCCAACGCAGAAGGCACAGTATGTGGCTCGTGGACATGAAATGTACACAACAGGCCAGTCCACAGACACAGGCCGTAGATCGCCAGGTTTCTTCTGGGGTTGATCAGAATTTTTTTTTTTGAGACACGGTCTCATTCCATCACCCAGGCTGGAGTGCAGTGGTGCATAAGCTCACTACAACCTCAACCTCCTGGGCTGGAGCAATGCTCCCGCCTCAGCCTCCCGGGTTGCTGGGACCACAGGTCTGCACCATGATGCCCCACTAATTTTTGTATTTTCTATAGAGGTTCTGCCATGTTGCCCTGGCTGGTCTAACTCCTGGACTCAGGCGATCCTCCTGCCTCCGCCTCCCTAAGTGCTGGGAAGACAGGTGTGAGCTGCCCCGGCCAGAATGTTTTAAACTTGGTGCTGATGGCGTCAGAGTCCATGAATATGTACATTGACTTGTACACTTTCTATCAGGGCTGTCTAATCTTTTGGCTTCCGTGGGCCACCGTGGAAGAAGAAAAATTGTCTTGGGTCACACATAAAATATACTAACACTACTGATGGCTGATGAGCTAAAAACAAAACAACTAATGTTTTAAGAAAGTTTATGAATTTGCTTTGGGCCGCATTCAAAGCCATCCTGAGCCGCGTGTGGACAAGCTTGCTTTAAATGCAGTTTTACGGTATGTGAATTACATCTCGCTAAAGACATTAAGCAGCAACGTTGCCTAATGAAATCTGTAGGAATGAAAGGCTACAGGGTGTGGGACGGCCCGCAGGGCCCACTGCCCGTCCCAGGGCTCCCTACACCATCCGACCTTTGGATATGTCTGTGATTTGCCCCCTTGACATTACAATAAAAGCACAGCGAAGGCCATGACAAACGACATCTGAGCTGTGAGGGAGGTGGGCGGGGACAGAGCGCTGGAAGGCTCATTCTTCAACCACATCAGGTGTGTGGCTGCCTCAGCGGCTCTGATGTCTTTTTAAACCATCCCTTACCCGGTAGAGATCCACACTATTTATAGGTAAAAGAGGATTAAGTCTGGATTTGCTTTTCACTCCAGAGGAAGGAGGTTGGGAGGGAGAGAGGGCACCCCGTGGGCTGAGGAAGGAGGCTGGGAGGGAGGACACTCCGTGGGCTGAGGAAGGAGGCTGAGGAAGGAGGCTGGGAGGGAGAGAGGGCACCCTGTGGGCTGAGGAAGGAGGCTGGGAGAGAGGGCACCCCGTGGGCTGAGGAAGGAGGGTGGGAGGAAGAGAGGGCACCCCGTGGACTGAGGAAGGAGGCTGGGAGGGACAGAGTGCACCCCATGGGCTGCAGGATGCACTCCCTGCCCCCATTTCCATGACCAAAACCTTCCAAGCAGCCGCTATACATACTGGCTAATGCTAGAAATAAATTTATCCCCAAAATGTTCCCAGTACATAACCTTAGTTGAACAGAGAAAGGAAAAGGAGCTGATTTTTAAAATCCATAAAGAATAAAAGCTTTGCTCTTTTATTAGCCAGGTGTGGGGACGCACGCCTGTAGTCCCAGTGGCTTTGGGGCCGAGGCTGGAAGATGGCTTAAGCCCAGGAGTTCCAGACTGCAGTGAGCCAAGATCGCGCTGCTATTGCAGTCCAGCCTGGGCGACAGGGCAAGAGACCCGATCTAAAAAGATGCAGCCTCACGCTTTTATCAGAAGGGACCAAGGCCTGGAAGAGTTTTAGTGACTCAGTGCCACCAAAATACAAGTGTTGAGTGGAGAAGGGGTGAGCCCAGATGCAGCTGCCTTCACGTCGGCTGAGGGTGTTTCAAAACGCATTCTTCTGTCACTTCACCTGCTTTGAATTTTGAATTTCAAGGCTGCCTGATAAAAGATTCTTTAAATAGCAGGTTTGAGCTAAGGCAATGACATGAAAAACTAAAACGTCTTATTACTTTCACAGCTTTTATTATATTCTCAACAGCTGGGACTTACGTTAGCAGACACCGACTCCATGCAGTTCTCTTGGGGTTTGTTCTGCTGTTTTGTTCTTTAAAGAAACTCAAGTCCTTCCTCGGACGGTGGGACGTAGACTTTGCTTTTGGATGGTCGGGGTTAACGCGCTCCCTCTGACCGCCTTGTGAGGTCAGGAACCTGCTTCCCTGTGAGCCCCCACACCCGACTGACAGGCCGTTGGGGTCTCTGTGCTAGGGAGGCAGCCAGACCCCGGATGGCCTGCAGATGCTGCACACGGCCCCCGCACAGGCCCTGCCCCCTTGCACTTCACAGGGCTCCCGTTTCTACAGGAAGCCTTTGATTTAAAAGCACATTTGGTTCCAGCTATTTATCATCTGTAAAAAGGCCTCATGTAAATATTTGTTAAATTTTATGCTCCCCATTTTGGGGCAGGCTAGTTGTAAGTTTGTAAGAAGTCTTCCACCTTCTGGCCTAGCACAAAGAACTTTGCTGGAGGCCTGTGTAGAAAGTGTGTAGTAGGAACTCAGTCATGAACCATGCTCTCCTGAACCACGCCCGGTTCCTGACTTGTGTCTGCAGCTGACCACATCATCAGGACTGAAGTCTTTGTCATGCGGTGAAGGCCAAACGTGTGGATTTATTTACAGAAGTTACCAACAAAAATACCACAGGAAAAGAACAGCACCTTTGGGTGAGAACAGCTGGGGGGCTTCCATGTCTACCCGCCTCACAGGGGAGGGGGTGCAGCACCCACCAGACTGCTGTGCCTCCCACCCAGTCACCAGGACGGGGTGCCAGCTAGCACTGGCAATGTCGGAACGCTGGGTCCCGCTGTGCAGGGCCATGGCTTGCCTGGCACAGGGAAGTGCTAGACTGAACGGTGGCTTGCAGGGACGGCAAGGACGGCGCTGGACGGCGGCTCATGGGGATGGCGGGGGCAGGGCTGGACGGCGGCTCGCGCGGACGGACGGCAGCTCGCAGGGACGGCGGGGATGGGGCTGGATGGCGGCTCGCGGGGACGGACAGTGGCTCGCGGGGACGGCAGGGATGGGGCTGGACAGCGGCTCGTGGGGACGGCGGGGACCGGGCTGGACGGCGGCTCGTGAGGACGGACGACAGCTCGCGGGGACGGCGGGGATGGGGCTGGACGGCGGCTCGTGGGGACGGCGGGGACGGGGCTGGATGGTGGCTCGCGGGGATGGGGCTGGATGGCGGCTCGCGGGGATGGCGGGGGCGGGGCTGGACCACACGTACCAGGCATCAGCACCAGTGAGGCAACTGGCTCACTGCAGACATGACCGCTGCCACCCCAACGTTTAAGTTCATACAACAGAGAAAATAAAATGGTAATAACAAGAGGTGTCTTCACAAACATCTGTTGCCTGTTGCCACTTACTGGAGCTGCCAAGAGGAAGTCCAGGTCCCAGGGCTGTTGGGAGGACCCAGGCTTTGAAGCCAGGCAGAGCAGGGAGCACCCAGTGCGTGTGCGGCTCCCATGGACAGACGGACGGATAGACAGACGGACAGATAGACGAACGGATGGATGGGCGGTGCTGCCATTACTGTGCGAAAACCAACCTCACAGTATATATTCCATTCACTACAGGTGAGCACTTTAAAACAGGATGTAAATAGCCCTTAAAAGTGTAAGGAAAAAGTGCTGGAGGCTGTTTGGACGCAGCACCAAAGGCAGCAGTGAAAATGGGGAAAGACGGTAGACTGGACTCCACAGAGGAACCCCGTGTGGAAAGCAAAGTCCGTTGCATGCAGAATGGGATGCGGCCGAGGGCTCACACCTTCCACGCGCGTTTATCTTCTGCTGGAGGCAAAGGCCCAATTCCCGGACAGCAGGGCCTCTTACAGATGGATAAACAAAGAACGTTCACACCAAAGGGAACGGCAAAGGCAAAACACAAATCCCCAGAGAAACAAAAAAGAGCAAAACCAAGAAAAATTCCTTGGCAGAGAAATGTGTATTTAAATAACATTATTTTCACTTACAAACGCTCTGGTTTTTCGGAAATGGGATGTTCTGAGTAGGGAACAGGACAACAGCACGCTGCCCCCGCCGTGAGCGTGCAGCCCTGGGTAAGGGCTGGCGGCACCCCGTCCACCAGGCACCACGCACACCCTGACCCAGCCGCCCACCTTGGGAGCTTAGTTCACTCCGTAAGTCACAACCCTGCAAAATATCCCCGCGCCACAAAGCCGGCCACTGAGGCGCCACTTCCAGCAGTAAAAAACCAGGAGCCACCACCGACGTGCCGGCCAGTGGGCTTGGCGCAATGAGCAAACTCATGTAACAGACCGCCCTGTGGCCACCACACGCTCCGCCAAGCAGCGGAAATCCAGATGGGCGCGTGGCATCTGAGGCCCTGACCGGTGCACTGCTGAGGCTGCCAAGCGCCAGGCCTTGGCCCTGCTCTCTCTGCGGCGACCCGGACCGCTCTCCACGTGGCCTCTGCCTCTGTCGGGAGCGGGACACGCTGCCCAAAGCTGCTGTCAGACAACGTCGGTGAGATGGGAAGATGCTTGCCATTTGATGGGAAGTAAAAAAAAGTTTAGTTATTTCCAATATTGTCATAAGGACTAGGTAATGAAAATTAAGTGAATAGACAGGGAATAAAACAGGATGTGCCATCTGCACCCATTTTTGTTACAGAGAAGCCCGAGGCCGTGGGCTAAAAGGAGGTCCCCAGAAAGACACGTCCACATCTTAATTCCTGAACTCCGTCTTATTTGGAAAAGGCGTCTCTGTGGAGGTAATTAAGGATCTCGAGGTGAGGGCCTCCTGGATTATCTGATCACAGGCGTCCTTATCAGAGAGAGGTACCAGGAACCCTGAGACAGACCAAAGAGGAGGAGGCAAAGCGGCAGGGACTGGAGTGATGTGCCCACAAGCCGGGGACGCCCGGAGCCCCGAGGGACTGGAAGAGACGAGGAAGGACCCTCCCGTAGAGACTCGGAGGGAACTGGCACTGCCGACACGCTGATTTCAGACTTCTGGCCTCGAGAACTGTGGGAGAGTAAATGTTTCTTATTTGAAGCCTCCCCACGTGGTCACTGTCATGGCTGCGGAAGGCCGCCATGCGTCTCTCAGGCCATGGGAAGTGGTGTGGACGTATCTCCATTCCCGGATGACCACGTCGAAGCACAGGCTCACCCACCGGGGACCAGTGTCATGGAGGACAAGGCAGGTGGCGTGGGAGGGTCCTCCCCACAAGCAGCACCCTGCCCGGGACGACAAGCACAGGAAACAGCGGGCAGACCCCGAAGAGGAACACCGTTTATTTAAAGGGATGCACAACTTTAAAATATCAGTGTCATGAAAGATGGACGTCCCAGAAGACCGGACAACTAAACCCAGCGCCTAACCCTGCTCTGGAAAGTAAATGCTGTGAAGATTATTCTTAGGTCAGATGACAAACTGGAAAACGAGCGGGAGATGCGGTCACAGAACGGCAACCACGTTAAACTTACTGCAGCGGATCCCTGCGGGAATGGAAAGAACCCTCTTCTTAGGAACGCACTCGGAAGTTCTTCGGGGTAAAGGGGTTCATCGACTATGTCAAAGTGGCTGATAGCATCGTTCTGACCTTCTGTGTCCTCATTTTCTTTGTGTAGTTATTTCAATTATTGAAAGTGACTGATGTTAAAATCTCCAAACAGAATTGTGAATTTGTATACTTCTTCCTTGACTTCTGCAATTTGTGCTTCATACATTTCGAGCTCCAGTATGTGACGCCTTTATGTCTTTGTGATCAATGAACTCTTTCATTACCACAAAATGTCTCTGCACGCCTCCGGTAATACTCCGTGTCTTCAACTTAACTTTGTCTAAAGTTGATTCAGCCACTCCAGCTTTCCAGTGCGTTTATGTAGTCTATCCTTCTTTATCTTTATCCTTCCTCTTTCAACTAAATTTGTACCTTTATATTTAAAGCATATCTCTTGAAAACTGCATATACTTGATTTTTTCAAATTGATTTTTTTTTTTTTTTTTTTTGAGACGGAGTCTGGCTCTGTTGCCCAGGCTGGAGTGCAATGGCCGGATCTCAGCTCACTGCAAGCTCCGCCTCCCGGGTTCACGCCATTCTCCTGCCTCAGCCTCCCGAGTAGCTGGGACTACAGGCGCCCGCCACCTCGCCCGGCTAATTTTTTGTATTTTTTAGTAGAGACGGGGTTTCACCGTGTTAGCCAGGATGGTCTCGATCTCCTGACCTCGTGATCCGCCCATCTCGGCCTCCCAAAGTGCTGGGATTACAGGCTTGAGCCACCACGCCCGGCCTTTTTTTTTTTTTTTTTGAGACGGAGTCTCACTCTGTTGCCCAGGCTGGAGTGCAGTGGCACGATCTGAGCTCACTACAACCTCTGCCTCCTGGGTTCAAGTGATTCTCCCTGCCTCAGCCTCCCGAGTAGCTGGGATTACAGGCATGAGCCACTACGCCCAGGTAATTTTTGTATTTTTAGTAGAGACGAGGTTTCACCATGTTGGCCAGGATGGTCTTGAACTCCTGATGACCTCAGGTGATCCACCCGCCTTGGCCTCCCAAAGTGCTGGGATTATAGGAGTGAGCCACCGTGCCTGGCCTGATTCTAAATCTCTGTCTTTTAAATGGAAGATTTAGTCACTTACATTTAATGTAATCATTGATACGGCTGATTAGTTATTTTTTTGTCTTCAGAGTCTCATCTGGTTTTTCGTCCGCTCCTCTGTTCCTGCCTTCTTACTATAAGCAAATGTGTCTAATACTCCATTTCAGTCACTCCACGGGCTCCTCAGCTCCATATCTTCGCACTACTTTGAGTGACTGCCCGAGGGCTAACAATAGGCATTCTCGCCTGCTCACAACAGACCTGGGGTTAATATTTTCCGCTTCATGTAGAATTTAGAGAGCCAGTGACGTTACAGATTCAGGAAGGATCCCCTCCCTCCTTTGTGCTCATGTCGTGTATATTACAGTTTTTGCCTCAGTTGTGTCTATAATAAATTAAGAAAAAAAGAAATAGAGAACTTTTCATATTTACCTACCTTTACCATTTCCAGTGGATTTTACTCCTTTCTATAGATGAGTTTCTGCCTAGCAATAATTCCTTCAGCCTGAAGATATTCCTTTAACATTTCTTACAGTGTGCCTGCTGGCAAAGCTTTCTCTCAGTTTTCAGTTATCTGAAAATGTCTTTATTTTGCTTTCGTTTTTGAAGGATATTGTCACTGGACAGAACTCTGGGTTGACAATCGTTTTTCTTCAGAACTGGAAAGATGCCAGTCCACCGTCCTCTGACCTCCAGTGGTTATAAGAAACCAGACGTATTGGAATCTTTATTCTCTGAGTGTAACGTCTTTTTTTTCTGGATGCGATCAAGAGGTTGTCTTTGGTGTTCGGTAGTTTGACTACAATACGCCCAGACAGGGTTTTCTCTTACTTCTACTGCTTACCGTATGCTGAACTTCTTGGATTTATACATCTACATAGTTCAGCTATTATTTCTTTAAATACTTGTTATGCCCCATTCTCTGTGTCCTCTCTCTGTGGGGCTCCAATCACATGTATGTTAGACCACCTGGTGTTATCCCACGTCACTGATGCTCTGCTCATTTCAATCTTTTTTTGTGTTTTTTCTTTAGCTTGGATAATTTCTAAAGATTTCTGTTAAAATTCATTGAGGCTTTCATCTACCATCTCCAACCTGTTATTAAGCCCATGCAACAGATTTTTCAGTACAGATACTGTACTTTTCAGTTCTAAAATGTCCAATTGGCTCTTCTTCAAAGATTCAGAGACTCCGCTAAATTTCCCATGTGTTCGTTCATTAAGACTGCTACTAGGCTGGGTGTGGTAGCTCATGCCTGTAATCCCAGCACTTTGGGAGGCCGAGGCGGGTGGATCACCTGAGGTCAGGAGTTTGAGACCAGCATGGCCAACAATGGCGAAATCCCGTTTCTACTAAAAATACAAAAATTAGCTGGGTGTGGTGCCGCACACCTGTAATCCCAGCTGCTTGGGAGGCTGAGGCAGGAAAATCGCTTGAACCCAGCAGGTGGAGGTTGCAGTGACCTGAGATCTCACCACTGCACTCCAGCCTGGGGGACAGAGTGAGACTCTGTCTCAAAAGAAAAGAAAAAGAAAAAAGAAAAAAAGAGGACTACTTCCCTTGAGCCCTTGTGTGTACCCATAATGGCGGCCTCAAACCCTCTTTTCTCTTTTCTCGGCTATCCCAGTCAGTTTCTCGTGACCTTTTTAGTTTCCTGTATAGGGATCCTATTTTCCTGTTTCTTTCCCTGTGAAGTAGTTTCTGATTCTAGCTATCATGAAAGATCATAACATCATTGAGAGGTTAATTTTGTCTGCTTCCTTTGGAGAGTGAATGAATGAGTCTGTCTGGTGAGCAGTTGAGCTACTGGAAGACGAACTTGGTCTTTCCAAAAGCTCAATTAGGGTCAGTCTAGAACAGAGCTTTTCTAGGGCGAGAGGAACCCTCTTCCTAAGATGTGGCCTTTCTGGGGGCATGGGCTGAGTGCCTAGGGTCTTACGCAAGTCGCCTCCGGACCGGCTGATGGGGAGGCTTATCTCCCAGCACTGTGGGACCCTCAGACTCACCACTAAGGTCACCACTCCCTACCTGCCGCTTTCCACCAACCCTCAAAGACTCTCACTCTCCATGTTCATAGCTTAGAACAAACCCAAAAACTTAGGGGAACCCGTGTAGGTTTCTGTGGTGATGTCTGTTAGCTCCTTTACTCTGGTGCCTTGCCGCACAAACGCAAGCGACCCTCAACTCTGACCCCTGCCTCCTGAGCTCGGAGACGCCTTGTGTTCTGCTGGGTGCCCTAGCTGCGGTGTACAAGGCGTTCAGGCAGAAGGCTGGGGCTACCAAGGCCACGCTGTATGTATCTCCTTTCCAGGGACAGCAGTCCGGGGCACCTGTGCCACCTGGTATTTCACTTGCTGACGGTTTCATAGTGGGGAGGCTGGTCCTGCACCTGCCACTCCGCCATGGACAGGCATGGAAGCCATGAAGACAAATCTCTTATTTTAAAGTATTGTTTCAATGTGAGACATCCTCTCCCTCAAACTGCCCCTGCCAGTGTGCCCCACTATCCCAGTCCACAGGACCACAGCCACCCCGCGTGGGCAAAGGCCAGATGTCAGTTGTGTTCCCCACGTCCGCCCCTGGCCTCCTTGCTGCCTGCTGAAGTCTCGCCCTGTCTACGGCCCCAGCGCCCCGAATGCCCCATCTCTTCTCAAGCGTCATCCCTGCCCCTTTAGTGCGCCCTGATGATTATGGGATGTACTCCTTGGAGTCAAAGAAATACATATCTCTTGTTAGGTTAAAAAAAAATTAGGGGGTTGGGCACCGTGGCTCACGCCTGTAATCCCAGCACTTTGGGAGGCCGAGCCAAGTGGATCACTGGAGGTCAGGAGTTCGAGACCAGCCTGACCAACATGGTGAAGCCCCGTCTCTACTGAAAGTACAAAAATTGGCCAGGTGTGGTGCAGGTGCCTATAAGTCCAGCTACTTGGGAGGCTGAGGTGGGAGAGTCACTTCAATCCAGGAAATGGAGGCTGCAGTGACCTGAGTTCACACAACTGCACTCAAGCTTGGGCGACAAGAGCAAGACTCAGTCTCACAAAAAAAAGAAAACAAAAAAAAAACCCCAGAAAATATTTGGCTGGGCACGGTGGCTCATGCCTGTAATCCTAGCACTTTGGGAGGCTGAGTCAGGAGTATTAAACTTTGAGCCCAGGAGTTCAAGACCAGCCTGGGCAACATAGTGAGACATCCATCTCTACAAAAAATAAAAATATTAGCCAGGTGTGGTGCTGGGCGCCTGCAGTCCCAGCTATTTGGGAAGCTGCGCAGGGAGCATTGCTTGAGCCCGGGATGCTGAGGCTGCTGTGTGCTGAGACTGCCAGCAGACACACACAGGCTCCCACATGAGAGACGCTCACCCACCTGCCGGGCTCTGGAGACTAACCCCGTCTAGCCGGGAAGGTAACTGCTGTTTCAGAGGTCAGCTCACAGGCAGGAACCGAGCGCTACGCAGGAGTCAGACACCGCAGACAAAGACACCCAGGGTCTGGCTTTTCCCACGCCATTTGGAAGCAGGACACGACCATGACCCGGCTGACAGAGGAGACGCCTAGGGTGGGCTCTCTCAGTGCCTGGCCTGGTGTGGCAACCGCCACCCCTCCCACTACGGGGTCCCTGAACCTTGTGAAATGAAGAGGACGTCACTTTTACCATCAAATACGTCTACGCCTTGTCAGATCCCTTCCCATGTGCTAACACAGAGACACTGGCTGCAGCCCAGCCAGGGAGGGCCCCACCCACCCAGTCGGGGCGACGCAGGGGCAGGTGGTGGAAAAGGTATTGCAGGTACTTGTGGAACCTCCTTACATCGAAGTCCTGGAGTCCAAACATGTGTTAATCATCAGTGAGAAATGGAGCACCGAGGGCGGTGTCCCTGGGCGCTGGCGGCCTCCCAGCGTCCCCTCCAGCCCTGGCGCTGCTCTCAGCACTCTTTGAAATGGAGCCGCCATCCCTCCTGCCCAGGAAGGAAGCTCCAAGGGCAGCTCCCTCCACAGGAAGGAGGACCCCTGAGGTGTCCCCACTTTGGTCCAAGTTCCTGGAGAGAATCTTTCCTTCCTTCTGGGGTTGAGACGGTGGGGAAGGGATGGCAGTGCTGCCGTACTGAAGGGCAGCAAAGCAGCCCGCAGGGCCACTGCCAAAGCCAAGTGCAGACGACAGAGCCAGAGCCAGCGTTTTGGAAAAGCTGAAGCGACTTCAGACACTGCAGCAGACGCTGTGCTCAGGGCTCCGGCGTCCTGCAAGGCTGAGTGGCTTTATGTGACACGAAGGCCAGCTCTGAGCAGAGTCAGAGTCCCTCTCTAAAGTCACTTAGAGTTTTATGCAACAGTTATTAAGCTGTGGCGCTCTGTCATAAATGTTGCCAAACCCCTAGATGTTTAAATTTCTAGACCAAGAAGACAGACCCCCAAAGTACCAAACCAAAAACGTGCAAGTCCACGCTGCCACAAGCCACGCTCAGGCGAACGATAAACAGGGAGCAGAGAGAAGCCTCCTGCGCAGGCGGGCTCGCGACTCCTGCACCCCCCAGAGGCGGGTGGAACCCCACTCCTCCAGTGAAGCCTGCACAGTGACGTCCTCACCACGAGCGAGGGGGTGAAGGGGAAAAGCCGCTTCACTGTCCAGACGCCCTACAAGTACAGCCCCCACCAGGCCACCCTCGCAGAGACGGCTCAGGCCAATGACATGTGTAGGGGACGTGCGTCACAGGGCCTGAGGCTTCAGGGGCAAACCACAAACAGCCATATGCATTGCACGTGCCCCAGCCCTGCACACTCCCGTGACAGCGCCTGACCCCAGCACACCACTTCAGCCTGTGCTGACAGCTCATGGGCCCTCGGCAAAGTCAGGCCTGTGTGCTGTGGAGGGGCCCCGAGGCGGAGCCACGTCGTGGATGCCCAAGGCGTCCCCAGGCCTCCTGCCCTGCCCTGGTGACACTGTCTGACCTGCTTGTTGAATGAGGTGACACACTCAAGTGTAGCTGAGACCTGAGGAAACACCAGCAACTGGACCTGGCAGCAGTGCCCACGCCAGCACAGCCACACAGTGGGGACCCTCCCTACAGGTGCCCCGATGCCAGCTGCAGCCCTCCCTGCACGAGCCTGCAGGGCCTGGGCTGTGCTGCCAAGCCCAGATCACAGCGACCCGAGCCTCCGACCGGGGAACACCAGAGCCACAGGAGCTGGGCTGGAGGCAGAGCATTCAGGCTCCCGGAAGCACAGCCGGCCCCAGACACTCCAACCTCAGCTCAGCCGTGCTGACCAGGATGGAAAACACAGGCCCCAACGCCCAAGGCTGAGCCCTGCCTGCGCCAACTCACCATCGCAGCCTTCCATCCTGGGACAGGGTCCTGGTTCCGACCACTCAGCCCTGAGCTGGCCGCCTCCTGTCTCCCGCCCACAAAAGACACAAGAGCCGTCCTCAGTCTCCATGCAAAGCCCGGCTGTCCCATCGAGAGTGGAACCAAGCTGGGCACGCAAGAGCCAGCGCACTCCCTGCTTCCTACATGTCCACACAGACACCCACCCCAAACCAGCCTCCGACACGTCCACACAGACACCCGCCCCAAACCAGCCTCCGACACGTCCACACAGACACCCGCCCCAAACCAGCCTCCGACACGTCCACACAGACACCCGCCCCAAACCAGCCTCCGACACGTCCACACAGACACCCGCCCCAAACCAGCCTCCGACACGTCCACACAGACACCCGCCCCAAACCAGCCTCCGACACGTCCACACAGACACGGACCCCAAACCAGCCTCCGACACGTCCACACAGACACCCGCCCCAAACCAGCCTCCGACACGTCCACACAGACACCCGCCCCAAACCAGCCTCCGACACGTCCACACAGACACCCGCCCCAAACCAGCCTCCGACACGTCCACACAGACACCCGCCCCAAACCAGCCTCCGACACGTCCACACAGACACCCGCCCCAAACCAGCCTCCGACACGTCCACACAGACACGGACCCCAAACCAGCCTCCGACACGTCCACACAGACACCCGCCCCAAACCAGCCTCCGACACGTCCACACAGACACCCGCCCCAAACCAGCCTCCGACACGTCCACACAGACACAGACCCCAAACTAGCCTCCGACACGTCCACACAGACACCTGCCCCAAACCAGCCTCCGACACGTCCACACAGACACGGACCCCAAACCAGCCTCCGACACGTCCACACAGACACGGACCCCAAACCAGCCTCCGACACGTCCACACAGACACGGACCCCAAACCAGCCTCCGACACGTCCACACAGACACGGACCCCAAACCAGCCTCCGACACGTCCACACAGACACGGACCCCAAACCAGCCTCCGACACGTCCACACAGACACGGACCCCAAACCAGCCTCCTATATGTCCACACAGACACGGACCCGCTGCTTTTGCCTCCCTTTCTCTGTGCCTCTGGCTCCAGCAGGATGGCAATGCAGTCCTTTAAGTAAAGACGTGCTACTGCAAAGAGGTGGGGTTTTAACCCTGAGGATGGGTGGTGGCTGTGGCTGGTGGACTGGCTGCTCTGAGGTAGCCTCAGCAAAATGATGATACCCTCCTGAATGAATTTAAGATGAATGCTCGTCCAGTCTTTCCAAGTGCCAGGAGACCTGCGGCGTGTGTGCTAAGTGACAGCAAGCCCTGCGGTCCCACTGCCGTGTTCCTCCTACTCACCAGACATGGCCCACATTGACCAGGGACATGTAGAGGCCCCACAGGGCAGCCATGAGAAGCATGTTGGCACAGCCCGTGATCAGGACGAAGGACGAGATGCCCAGTCCGAGAAGAGCGAGCGAGTCCAGGGTGGAGTTCGTGTCTGACCAGTCCGTCAGCCAGAGGATGGTGGGCATGTAGCTGAAGACTTCCCAGCTCGTCTTGTCCTGGAAGTACTGCTGGAAATTCTTCAGGAACACTCGGCAGGGCAGCAGCCCCCTGTCACCGATCAGCTGCTTGTTCTGATGGAAAGCCACCAGGAATGCCACGACTGGAAGGACAGGAAGACAAAACAAGCGTGACTAGGAACAAACCACATGTGGACACCGTGGGTGTGGCTCAGACTTGCCGGGTGAGGCGGGGAGGGAAGGGGAGGCAGAGTCTGGCCAACGGCTTGGGGTCCAAACCCCAGACTCAGGAGTTTGAGTACTTTCTCAACATCTTGGGGGAAATATGGGAAAACCCAACCTGCATCAGACGCAGGGTGCGTATACACGCACACACACAGAAGCAAGCAGCGTGTGTACATGCTCACACATGGATACAAGCAGTGTATGTATACACGCATACACACAGACTCAATCAGTGTGCAAACAGTGTGTGTATACACGCACCCACACGGACGCAAGCAGCGTGCATATACACGCATACACACGGACTCAAGCAGTGTGCAAGTAGGGTGTGCATACACGCACACACGGACGCAAACTAGACGTGTGTATAAAAGGCGTGCCTGGCTGCACACAGACAGTCGGCTGACCATCCAGACGGCACTCTGCGTTCCCCATTATGAAACACACCCTGATGACCCCGCTCTGGACAATGGCGTCACTCCCAGCACACGCTGCAGGGCTTGACACTTACAGCCCACAGGTGAGCCACGCTTAGCCTCCACACAAACCCCACAACGGCACGCTCACATCCACAGGTCTCCGAGTCCATGTCTCACGGTGCCCACCCCACACCGGCTCTCTCACATCCTCTGGACGTCAGCGTTTGTAGAACACTGAATGTTTACCCAGAGATGACGACAGGGGAGAGAACCACACTCCCATGTGTAAAGGTGAAGAATGAAAAAGTAGGTTAAAAGTAAAAAAGATACACCATGCAATGTGAATCAAAAGAAAGCTGGATCTAGTTCACTATGGCTGAAAAAAATTAAAAATAAAAATAAAAAAATAAACAAAAGAAAGCCGAAGTGGCTCTACTAACATCATAAAAAGTAGATTTAAAAGCTGGGCAGGGCCGGGCATGGTGGCTCACGCCTGTAATCCCAGCACTTTGGGCGGATCACAAGGTCAGGAGATCGGGACCATGGTGAAACCCCGTCTCTACTAAAAATAGAAAAAAAAAATTAGCCGGGCGCAGGGGCGGGCGCCTGTAGTCCCAGCTACTCGGGAGGCTGAGGCAGGAGAATGGCGTGAACCCGGGAGGCGGAGCTTGCAGTGAGCCGAGATTGCGCCACTGCACTCCAGCCTGGGCGACAGAGCGAGACTCCGTCTCAAAAAAAAAAAAAAAAAAGAGCTGGGCATGGTGGCTCGTGCCCCTAATCCCAGCACTTTGGGAGGCCAAGGCAGGCGGATCACCTGAGGTGAGGAGTTTGAGACCAGCCTGGGCAACGTGGCAAAAACTTGCCTCTACTAAAAACACAAAAATTAGCTGGGCGTGGTCTTGCATGCCTGTAATCCCAGCTACTCGGGAGCCTGAGGCAGGAGAATGGCTTGAACCTGAGAGGCGGAGGTTGCTGTGAGCCAAGATCACACCACTGCACTCCAGCCTGGGCGACAAGAGCAAAACTCCATCTCAAAAAAAAAAAAAAAAAAAAAAGTAGATTTAAGGGCTGGGTACAGTGGCTTATGCCTGTAATTCCAGCACTTTGGGAGGCCAAGGCAGGTGGATCACCTGAAGTCAGGAGTTTAAGACCAGCCTGGCCAACATGGCAAAACCCTGTCTCTACTAAAAATACAAAAACTAGTTGGGTGTGGTGGTGCACCCCAGTAGTCCCACCTACTTGGGAGGCTGAGGCAGGACAATCACTTGAACCCAGAAGGCTGCAGCGAGCCGAGATGGCGCCATTGCACTCCAGCTTGGGCAACAGAGACTCTGTCTCAAAAGGAAGAAAGTCGATTTATGAACAAGGAATGACACGGAGATGAAAGAAGATATTGCACAATGATAAAAACACCACAAGAGCAACCCCAGAAGCACACGCGGCTTCCCACTACGCGTCGGGAGCTGGCTTGGGGTCCGCGTCTGCGACTGTGCGTGCTGGTTCAGAGCGCTGTCTGTGTAGACAGGGAGGAAGCTAGTACACGTACTTTTCCCCATGCGTTTATAAATCTAAAAAAGTATAAATGGAATCTGCACATGGAAAACTACAAAACACTGATATAAAAAATGAAACAAGATCTAACTACATGAAAAGACAGACCATGTTTATGGATTGGAAGAATCAAAATCATTAAGGTGTCAATTTGATCCATAAATTCAGCACAATCTGAACCAAAACACCCAGTCAGTGCTTCTGCCGAGGCTGACAAGCTGATTCTAGAATGTATATGGGAGGGCAAAGGGACTAAAACAGCCAGAATCATTTGGAAAAGAACAGAGGTGGAGGACTCACGTTACCCAGTTTCAAGACTTACTAAGAAGCTAATCAAGACCACCTGAGGCCGGGCGCGGCGGCTCAAGCCTGTAATCTCAGCACTTTGGGAGGCCGAGGCGGGCGGATCACGAGGTCAGGAGATCGAGACCATCCTGGCTAACATGGTGAAACCCCGTCTCTACTAAAAAAATACAAAAAAAAACTAGCCGGGCGAGGTGGCGGGCGCCTGTAGTACCAGCTACTCGGGAGGCTGAGGCGGGAGAATGGCGTAAACCCGGGAGGCGGAGCTTGCAGTGAGCTGAGATCCGGCCACTGCACTCCAGCCTGGGCGACAGAGCCAGACTCCGTCTCAAAAAAAAAAAAAGAAAAAAAAAAAAAAAGACCACATGAAGACAGCACAGCACTGATTAAAGAAGAGCCGCAGAACTCAGGGGAATGAAGACAGGGCCCAGACATAGCCCCGCTGTCCCAACCCAACACACAGAGTGAACAATGCTGACAAAGGTTCAAAGGTCACTCCACAGACAAAGAGCAGCTTTGGGCCGGGCGCAGTGGCTCACACCTGCCATCCCAGCACTTCGGGAGGCTGAGGCCTTGGGCCGGGCGCGGTGGCTCACACCTGCCATCCCAGCACTTTGAGAGGCCGAGGCAGGAGGATCGCTTGAGCCCAGGAGTTCCAGAGCAGCCTGGGCAACAAGGTGAGACCCAGTCTCTACAAAGTAAATAAAAAAACAAAGACTAGTCCTTTAACAATGATGTTGGAACAAATGGATGTCCACATGCAAAAAGATGGACCTGAACACACTTCACACCTTACACAAAAATTAACCAAAAAGGATCATAGGCCTAAAAGTAAAACATAAAAGCATAAAACTTGTAGACGGAAATATAGAAGAAAATCTATGTGACTTGGGTTTGGCAACAAGTTCTTAGATACAACACCAAAAGCATAATCTATGAAATTAAAAACTGTAAATTGAACTTTATCAAAATGAAAAACTTTTTTATTTTTATTTATTTTTATTCTTTATTTTTTTGAGACAGAGTCTCGCTCTGTCGCCTAAGCTGGAGTGCAGTGGCGCGATCTCGGCTCACTGCAAGCTCCACCCCCCGGGTTTATGCCGTTCTCCTGCCTCAGCCTCCCGAGTAGCTGGGATTACAGGCACCCGCTACCGGTGATTTTTTTTTGTATTTTTAGTAGAGACGCGGTTTCACCGTGTTAGCCAGGATGGTCTCGATCTCCTGACCTTGTGATCCGCCCATCTTGGCCTCCCATAGTGCTGGGATTACAGGCGTGAGCCACCGCGCCCGGCCAAAATGAAAAACTTTTGATCTGCAAAAGCTACTTTTTTGTACATATATATATATTTTTAAGTAGAGACGGGGTTTCACCTTGTTAGCCAGGATGGTCTCGATCTCCTGACCTCATGATCTGCCCGTCTCGGCCTCCCAAAGTGCTGGGATTACAGGCTTGAGCCACTGCGCCCGGTCAAAAGCTACTTTTAACAGAATGAAAACACAAACCACAGATTAGACGAAAATACTGGCAAATCACACATCTGATAAAGGATTTGTATCCAGAATATTTAAAGAACTTCTAAAATTCGATAATTAGAAAACAAACAACTTAACGTTAAAGGTGTGAAGAAAAACACCAGGCCACAAGATCTGAACAGACACAGGAAAGGTGCACGGTTGGCAAATAACACGTAAAAAGATGCTCAACATCATTCATCGTTGGGGAAATGCCAATGAAAACCACAACGTGCTGTCACCACACACGCGTCACTGTGGCCAGTGTTTGAAAATGGACAGTGCCCAGGCCGGGTGCGGGGGCTCACGTCTGTAATCCCAGCACTTTGGGAGGCCGAGGCGGGCAGATCACCTGAGGTCAGGAGTTCAAGACCAGCCTGGCCAACATGGTGAAACTCCATCTCTACTAAAAATATAAAAACTAGCCGGGTGTATTGGTGGGCGCCTGTAATCCCAGCTACTCGGGAGGCTGAGGCAGGAGAATCGCTTGAACCCAGGAGGCGGAGGTTGGAGTGAGCCGACACAGTGCCACTGCACTCCAGCCTCGTCGACAGAGTAAGACTCTATCTCAAAAAAAAAAAAAAAGAAAAGGAAAGAAAATGGACAGTGCCTAATGCTGTGGAAGGTTCAGGACAGCAGGAGTGCCCTCGCTGTGCTGGGGATGCTGTGGCATACTGCTGTGGACGGCAGACGGTGGCGTCTGACCCAGGTAATGAAGGGTTACCTTACAACCCAGCTACTGCGCCTCTCAGGCCTTCAACCTGAAAACGTGCTCACACAGAAGCCTCGTGCAGATGCTCGTAGCAGCTCTGTTCATAGTCACTAAAAACTAGAAACGAGGACAACGTCTTTCACGGTGGAAGTAGATAAATAACCAGAGGTGCACTTGTGCAACAGAAAAATAATCAGAGGTAAGAATGCAGGAGCTGTTGGTTCAGGCAACAACACGGATGAATCTTAAGTGCATTGTGCTAAGTAAGAGAATCTAGACCCAACAGGCTACGTACTGCATGATTCCATTCATATGGAATGGAAAAGGCAAAATCAGAGGGATGGGAGACGGACCCGGACGTGTCAGGGGCTGGTGCGGGGGACGTGGTCACTCCCATGCACAGGGACTTAGGGGCTGGAGCTGCGGTGATGGAGCAAAGCCCACAGCACTGAGCATGACACCAGATGAACTTTAATGCGCACAAACTACTGGGGGAAGACCCAACCAGGAGGTCAGCGGATGCAGACGGAATGCAGGCTCCACACACACGAATGTAAATCAGAACCACGCTGGCCAGAGGGCAGGAGCTGCCTAAGCAACTCCGCAAAACGTTCTGAGTGGAGACCGCAAGGCCAGAAGGAGCCGCACACAAACACTGCGCTCCAGGGCTTTTCCCCCTGGCCTGGGAGGACAATCCTCACACGTGCACCAGGGCTGAGCAGACGCTAGACGAGTTGGGGGAGCCAGGTTCTCACGAGCAGAGAGGGAGGATTCAGATGGGCCAGGAGGGAAGACTGGAACACACCGTGTGTCAGGACAGACGGCTGAAATACACCGTGTGCCAGGTGAGAGCCAGAGTCATTGGCATGGACCAGGTTCACCTTCGTGTACTTACGGATGGATGGGTGGATACAACAGAGAAGCAACCACATGTGTGAAATGAGACAGTGACATACAGAGCCTAGCTCTGCCCAGCAAGAGGGCCAGCAGCCATGAGACCCTGGGAGCAATGGCCCTCCCAGTACCCAGATCAGAGTTTCTGTGCTCCCCGAAAGAGAACCAGGGCTCCTTGGAGAAACAGCTCATTCTAGGGCTGGGGCAGAGAAACAGAAGCTGGGCCTGAAGCATCCCTGCGGGGAAGGACAGGAAAGCCACCAGTGTTCAAAGCTGGAGAAGGTGAGCAGCAAACTCATAGTCACAGCACTGGAATATAACCCGGACACAGACTCACGGTGACAATACTGGATCACAACTTGGACACAGACTCACAATGACAGCACTGGAATACAACCCGGACGCAGACTCACAGTGACAGCACCGGAATACAACCCGGACACAGACTCATGGTGACAACACCGCATCACAACCCGGATACAGACTCACAGTGACAATACTGGATCACAACCCACCACATCACAACCCAGACACAGACTCACGGTGACAGCACTGGAATACAACCCGGACACAGACTCACGGTGACATCACCGCATCACAACCCGGACGCAGACTCACAGTGACAGCACTGGAATACAACCTGGACACAGACTCACAGTGACAGCACCAGAGTACAACCCGGACACAGACTCATGGTGACAACACCGCATCACAACCCGGATACAGACTCACAGTGATAATACTGGATCACAACCCACCACATCACACCCCGGACACAGACTCATGGTGACAGCACTGGAATACAACCCGGACACAGACTCACGGTGACATCACGGCATCACAACCCGGATGCAGACTCACGGTGACAACACCGGATCACAACCCGGACGCAGACTCACGGTGACAACACCGCATCACAACCCGGACGCAGACTCACGGTGACAACACCGGATCACAACCCGGACGCAGACTCACGGTGACAACACCGCATCACAACCCGGACGCAGACTCACGGTGACAACACCGCATCACAACCCGGACGCAGACTCACGGTGACAACACCGCATCACAACCCGGACGCAGACTCACGGTGACAACACCGGATCACAACCCGGACGTAGACTCACGGTGACAACACCGCATCACAACCCGGACGCAGACTCACGGTGACAACACCGGATTATAACCCGGACGCAGACTCACGGTGACAACACCGGATTACAACCCAGACGCAGACTCACGATGACAACACTGCATCACAGCCCAGACACAGACTCACGGTGAAAACACTGGATAACAGCCCAGAGGGAAAATAAATGGGTGTAGGTCCATAGAGACAAAATCAGTGACCACAAACAAGTAAGTAACAAGATCTTCCTCACAGAGGAATTCCACATAATGTCTGCGGACACTCCCTCCGGGAGGCGGGGGCAGTGAGTGGCTTCCAGAGGACAGAAAGGGCGGGAAAGCAGGGACCCGACAGAGGGGACTCCTGGTGGACACACCTCGGCCAGGTGATCAGAAAGCCGTGCGGACGTCAGGACCCTGATACGGTGGGACGGAAAGGGCCCCACACCTCTGTGGGCGTCTTCCCAAAACCCACACCCAGTCTAATCGCAAGAAAACACCAGGCGGACCTACCGTGAGGGATGCTCTACAGACACCATGACAGGCCGGCTGGACACTGCCAAGATTGGACAACACAGGAAAGGCTGGGAGACTGTCACAGACAGGAAGGGAGGGAGGAGACGCCAGGACAACACTTTCTGGGAAAAGGCATGGGTGGAAAACCACAGAGGCTGCAGTTTTAGCTAATAGTTTTATTTTTAATAAAAAAAGTTTTAAAAGTAAAGGTTTCTTGAAGACTCTGCACCACTCAGTGCCCAGCATGAAGCGCTGTGAGCAGCCTCCCTCCAGGGCAGCGGGAGCAGGGCCACAGGCAGAGCACCGCAGGGTCCTGGGCGACAAAAGGGCCAGCGCTGGTGACCTCTAAAGGGGCTGGGGATGGCAGGTGGGAGGGGGCAGCTCCAAGTGAGGAGGAAGAGAGTGGACACAGGCGGACACGGGGCAGGACACGGGATGGACACAGGGTAAACACGGGGCAGACACGGAGCGGGACACAGACTGGACACAGACGGGCCGGACACAGGGTGGACACGAGGTGGGACACAGAGTGGACATGGGGCGTGACACAGGGTGGGAAACAGGGCTGCAGCAGAAGACTCCCCACACCCCTCCTGCCTCCACCTCCAGGTGGAAGGGACCTGAGTTGCGAGCGCTGACCTCCTAGCAACATCGAGGACACCTTGCAGCAGGCCCTCAGCCCCAGCGGCCACATGCGCAGGGACCCTCAGCCCCAGCGGCCACATGCGCAGGGACCCTCAGCCCCGGCGGCCACATGCGCAGGGACCCTCAGCCCCGGCGGCCACATGCGCAGGGACCCTCAGCCCCGGCGGCCACATGCGCAGGGACCCTCAGCCCCGGCGGCCACATGCGCAGGGACCGCACCAGCAGCTTCCACAGGAGCTCAGGTGAGTGTGTGTGCATGTGGGTATGACATGCCTGTGTGTACATGTGTGCACAGGGGTGTGTCATGTGTCTGTGCACGTGTGCACATGTATACATGTATGTGCGCATGTTCAGGGATGTGCGTATGTCCTGGCACGTCTGCAGGTGGGAGAGACACAGGTGGGGACTGTTCAGCCACTGCACACTCCAGGGCCCAACCCTCATCGGTGCTAGGAGGGCCCTTTCCCACAGGGACCCAATCGGCGCTGGCTGAAGGATGGATGTGCTCTGCCCCTCACCACAGCGCAAACTCCAGAGCCACAGAGGAAAACAAGATGTGGCCTCACCAAAGCAACAGCCTAAATCAGTAATTCTAAGGCAAGAAGCATAGGGTACTTCCTGCTTATCAGGAAAAGGATGACAGACTGAACTGAGATTTCAGGGGAAAAAAAACTATTTCAACCTCTACTCACATTATAAAAATAGCTACATAAAAAGAAGCAGCAAAAATTTTGAAACATCACAGGCTCTCGAAGCAAAACTAACCAACCAGTCAAGCTTCGGAAGGCCCCGTCACTGCCCCACACAGGAGGCAACACACAGCCATGCGACCACCTGCCTCTCACAGGGACCCTGAGCCTGACCTGGGAGCTGCAGCCATGTCGCCCAAGCAGCCAACAGCAGGCATGGCCAGCAAATACTTTGCTTCAGAATCAGAAAGAAATTGCCACGTGTGGCAGCCTGAGCCTGTAGCCCCAGCTACTCAGGAGGCTGAGGCAGGAGAATCGCTTAAAACCGGAAGGAGGAGGTTGTAGTGAGAGGAGATCGCGCCACTGCATTCCAGCCTAGGCAAAAAAGTGAAACTCTGTCTCAAAAAAAAAAAAAGGAATCAGAAAAAAAAAAATCAGCTTTCTCTTTTCTCCTTTTGGATAAATTGTTGTAAAATTAAAACAGTCATCCCAGAAATGCAGAAATGCCATTCTCGATGGTTCATACTGGCCATGGTTAAATTCTGGGCCTTGGCACAGTGACCTCAAGTATTTTGTCTTTAAAGGTATGTGTTGCAGAGCTCTGAGGTAGGGCAGTGCTGTTTGCTTTTTAAACAAAGAAGTATTTTTACAGAAGACCTTGTAAAACCAAGTGGTGCATTTCATTAGAATTCAAGTGGCCTGGAGAAAAGAAAAAGAACTCATTTCCCATGAGCTCTCAGAGCCACTGAAAGCTCAGAACAAAACAAATTGAGCTGAGTTTCAAGTATTCTTTTTGGTTTAATTTTCTCCTCAAATTTTCTGAAGAACAGCTGAGAGTTTAGCAAATATGGGTGCAAATGATTCTGCCTGCCATGTCAACTCTGCCTTGGGTGTCATCTGAGGAGGATGACAAGCTACAAGGGCTGCGGCGAGACTCAGAGACACGCTACTAATGGCACCGCGGCCCCACCTCGCTGGAGCAGCTGCAGGGGAGAAGCGATAAAACTGCCCCATGTGGAAAAGAAAGGGCGGTGAGCGGGCGCACAGAATAGACGCCACAGTGCGGCACGCATGCCTCCACGCCTAAAGGACAAAACTAGCGCGGAGATCCCCTAGAGGTTGGATTTTCAACACAAATCTCACCCGAGGACTCCAACGTGACAATGTGGAACTGGAAAGACGAGCAAGAAAAACCCCTCCGTTCCCGCCAGCGTTGGGCGTTCCTTCTGCAGCCCAGGCTGTCCACGTTACCCGGGATCATAGTCGAGCGGTGGGTTCTGTGTGGTGCTTGGCTCCTAGGGCCTTGGGGAACCCATGTTCTTCTCCATTCAGCTTCATGGAGAGGCTTTTCCGGGTTCCAGCCCATGCTAGGAAGCTACACAGAAGAGTGGCCCCACCCGCCCTGTTTGGAACCTAGCTGGGGCGTGCGGTGTTTGAAGCACGTGGGCAGATTGGAGTGAGGCCAGAAGAGCCTCTTCCAGAGCCAAGGATGAGCCTTGAGGCTGAAGAGCTCACCGAGGCCACTACAAGACAGAAAGAAAAAGAGCCTCAGAGACTCCTCAGTAAATAACCAGAACAGAGAGCACAGGTGGAGAGCAGGAGGGCGAGGCACTGAGACTCCACAAGCTTCCGGGGAGAAGGAGAGTCAGATGCTTGAAGACGCCTCCTCGATGCTGCACAGCTCGGAGGGAAAATGGCTTTGACGGAGAATTACAGATCCCGGCAAGTTGGTCCTCTTCCTTTCTGGAAAAGCTGCTTGGGGACACACTCCAGCAGAAAGACAATCCGCCAGCAAACGGAGACACGAGCAGCCCAGTAAGTATGAACGCAACCAAGGGAGGGCTGCGGCAGTCTCTCTCCTGCTGGGCCACACCTCAGGGCTGGAGGCGGGTGGAGGGGGAAGAAGGGGTGACGGCTGGAAAAGTGCCCCGTGTTGACACTAAGCCCTGGTAGAGACCACCTGCTACAGGTCAGGCACATTTCACTGAGCAGGAGATGCCCCTAGAAGACAGGGGATAGAGGTATAAAGAAAGCCCTCTCCCTGACTGCGAGGAGCCAGAGGGTAGACGGGCACAACAACACTGGAAAGGGGACAAGATCAGCCACAAAGGAAGCAGAGAGCAGGGCTCTGGTGGTCAGTCCTGGGTGTGGTCAGGAGTCCACGAGTGATGGGGGCTAAGTCTGAAGACCGGAAGGGCATCGGCAGCCATGGAGAGAACAAGCACAGTTCAACCCCGGGAAGGCAGAGGTCAGGTGGTCTCAGGACCGTGGTCAGGAAGAGATGCCTCACGTGGCAGGGACACAGCGGGAGCAGTTCAGGCACCACGGCTCGTCTGCTGGGGCCCCAGCCTCTTGTTGCAAGCAGTGCAGGTGGACATCTGCCCCAGAGGCAGCAGGGAGCGTGTGCCCCAAAGCCGCCAGCACTCGTGCCCTGTGCAGGCGCCAAGTGTCCGGCCCTGGCCAGGGCAGTTCCCTCCTGGGCCTGTCCAGGACTCGGACCCAACAAACACGTGAACTGACAGACCAAATCCCTCAGGAGGGTCTCTGTGCCGAAGCCATGACAGCCACGAAAAGTGCCAGTCACAAAGTCAGTCTGCAAACGCCAACATTACCCAGTCTCCATGTCACATTTCACCCACAAATCCCTTCCAAATTGTAACAGTGTCTCATAAACGTTTGAGCTTCAAAAGAAAGGTCCTTTCCAAGGTTCAGATATACAGAAAGACTCCGTGGCTGCCTGCAAGCCATCTCCCGCGCCAGCGTGTCCTCCGTCCACCTTCTGGGAAGTGTGCACAGGCGGGGAATCCCATGTCAGCCTCAGGATGGCCCAGTGGTCAGTCTCGTCTCATCAGTGACAGGCAGGTCTTGATGAGCAACTTGGCTAAGGCCACATAGCTAAGGTGTGGCCCACCAACTCGGAGCCCCACTACTTCCACCTGTCACAAGCTTCCGGAAAGTTCTCTGCAGTGAACAGCTATCAACCCAATTCTGACCAACTGTAATTACACTGTTTCCAGATAACACCTGAATTCTGAGGCAGTTAAAATGCATTGTGTACATATTCTATGTGACTCTCAACAATAGCAAACCAACGTGAGTTCAGTCCAGGAGAACCCAGCCGGGGTGGGCAGCTCTAGCCTAGGGCGTCTTCAGTAGCACCTGTGAGGCTGTCCTTCCCCGGCCTTGTCAGGGATCCAGCTCTACACACTGGTGCTATAACAGACGCAGGGCTGCCGGAAATTCCAGGAGTCTAGCCCCAGCTGCCTGTGGCCACCCATGGACCGACCTGCCCAGGCCCCCTGGGAGAGGGATTTCAAAGCATCAAGGAACCGGCCTGGTTGACAAGGCTCCAAACCAGCTGTTTGCCACACAAGCCCTTGCACTACAGGGTTGACCAGTGCAGGCCTCAATCTTCCGCGGGGAACGCTGGGCCACAACGCTGGTGTGCGACCCTGGGGGTCCCTGCCATAAAACAGCGAGGGCTTCTGACCAGGCTGCTCTGCCCTCTGTCCCAGTGACCCTGGGCATAGTGCCTGCTCTTGGGTTCAGTTTCCTCATCGCATATCCAGACGGCAGCAGGCCTGAGTGCAGGAGGCACCAGCACCCATGGGCGGCCAGCACTGCCCCTACACACCAAGAACACAGCACCCAGGTCCCGCTGCTTAGGCCGGAAACTCCTGTCACATGAGCTTTTACTCATCCGGATTTCGGCCGTTCCTGGGAGTGGCATCTGGGCTGAGGGGATGCTCAGTGTCACATGTCCCCGATCACCTTGGGCGGCCTTGGTCCTCCTAGGTGCCGTCGCGGCCCGAGAACGCCACTGCCCAGATGTGAACCGGGTGTCCAGGGTACGCAGGCTGCACAGCGACGTGAATGAAGGGCAGGGCTGAACTCCAGGGCAGATGGACACTCGCTGCACAGCCAGGCCGGAGGCTGACCCTGCTTCCTCGCTGTCCACCGGGGGCAGTGACGTTGTCACCGGGAGGTCGGCACCGGGCAAGGTGCTACTTCAGCATCTGCTCAACGCAGTCATCGCACCAGGGACTGGAGTCCACACGTCCGGATGACAGGTGTGTCTTCAACTCTGAGCCCTGTGAAAACGCCACTTTCCGCTAACACCACACTCCGGCTCCCACAGCACAGCAGGGCACGGCAGACACCCCAGGATGCCCGTGGTACACACGTCTGTGCGCAGTAAGCACACCCCCAGCACCTACACACCTCGGTGGCAGCACACGGAAACACCCCGGCCCACGGGGGGAAGGAGCCAGCCCCAGGACGGACGCAAAGGCAGGCTGAATGCAGAGGCCTGTCGCAGGCAGCCGGCCTCTCCGTGTCTAGCTTCGAAGCTTCCCCGACAGAGTAAGCGTTTCTGTGTTCCCCTGATCTGTACATTTTTACTACGTCTGCTGAGACAATCTGCCTAAGGGTAAGCCTGCCTCAGTTCAATGTCTTTTAACAAGGGGAGTTTCCACAGAATACATTTGATTATGTGTTTAATTACAAGTGTTCGATAGCTACAAACATTGTAAAATTCAGTATCAAGTGAACTATTTGGAGAGCCCCTATGGCAACTTGGAAAAACCCTGGGATTCTGAGGAACAGGGAGGAGCGCACGGTCCCAGTAAAATCCAGAACTTTCTAGAAGGAGATAAATACAGGATGACTGCCTGCTTGCCCTGGGTCAGCTCAGCCAGAAAACCATGTCCCTGGAAGATCCTGGAAGATGGGAAACTGGTTCCTTGATACTGCAAAAAGACACTGATTCTACCCTAAACATACTCACAAGATAGAAGAACATGCATATGTCAAGGAGAAATGTTCAATGCTGGGCACCAGGCTTAAAATATCTGCTTGACCCAGTGGCTTAAAAGTGGTTCCTTCTGAATTGAACAGAGAATCCCTGCAGAGATCAAAGGAGCCTCAGCTCGTTTGAAAGAGTCTGAGCTGGTTTTATGAAGCTGTGCTCAGGAGGCAACGCCGCTGGGACTTCCCGCTGTATCTCGGGCTCCCCTGTGGAAGGCCTATTAGAGCCTCACAGCTTCACTTTATCTCTGCTTCATCATTTGCTAAGTGACAGCACCAACATTTAGAACGACTGTTTAATACTGTGGAGGGAAAAGCAACCTGGGAAGAACTACATTTTAAAATAATTGCAGGCCGGGCACGGTGGCTCACGCTTGTAATCCCAGCACTTCGGGAGGCCCTGTGGTCAGAAGTTCGAGACCAGCCTGGCCAACATGGTGAAACCCCGTCTCTACTAAAAATATTTTTAAAAATTAGCCAGGCGTGGTGGTGCACGTCTGTAATCCCAGCTACTTGGAAGGCTGACACAGGAGAATCACTTGAACCCAGGAGACAGAGGTTGCAGTGGGCCGAAATGGTGCCACTGCACTCCAGCCTGGGCTGAAGTGAGAGTCCGTCTCAAAAATAAATAAAATAAAATACAGTAAAATAAAAATAATTGCTTTAAGGAAAGAGAGAGAGAGAGACCGAGTTGAAGCCAATACTGCAATCCCACAGGAAACCTTGTAGTGATGAGCACATCTCGTCACTTTGCACCAAGAGGTGGAAAGTATCACACAAACGTCACACAAAACGTCAAACTGAGCATCACTCCAGCACAGCCAGGCTACCAAACTTCCCGTGATGTGTGTGGGACGAAAGCTGTGCAAACAAGAACTTCTGCAATCCGACCGTTTCCTTCCACGCGTGAGGGAAGTAGACGACGGAAGGAAATGGAGACGTCCAATGTCCATGGCCTACAACCACGCGTGGACAACGCCAGAGCCAGTGGCTCCGGGGCCCTCTGGAAGGGTGGCTGCCCACGCACCCCGCTGGCTCCATCTCGGCCTGGCACGCTCCCCTCACTTCCAGGCTCATCTGAGAGCCTGAGTTTGGGCTTCGTTGCTACTAACAGGTTGGGCTTATGAAACACGTATCCGTGTGTCCACTAATGTCCCTGTGATCACAGGACCGTTCTCTTCCAAACCAGTTGTGCGTAGTCCGGACTGGGGAGGGGGGGAGGGAGTTGGAATCGCCAGCTGCCCCTGGCCAGGGGGTCCAGAGGTTTTGAGCACGAACTGACTTTTCTCAGAGCTCTGCCCTGCAGGCTGCGCACGCTGTGGGGTGAAGGGTCTCAGCCAGCAGACCCCGCCAACCACATCCCAGAGTGGGGCGCAGGCTTCACCTGCAGATGAGGCTCCAGAGCTGCCCCCAGGCCTCCGCTGGGAATCCCCCCGAAGGCAGGCTGAGCTAGCCGAGAACACTCAAGGAGAAACTCCAGTCCGGCCACCAGCCCGTCACCCTCCCTCAGCCCTCGGGAGACGCGGGGGAGGCTCCCGGGCCGGCTCCTCGGAGTTTGGCAGGGGCCGCACGCGGTGGGGATGCGGCGTGCGGGAGCCCAGCAAGAGCGGGAACCTCCACCGTCGGCACAGCGCTGTGCGGGGGCAGCAGGGGCGCCTCCCTCTCCAGGCCTCCCCCGCCCCGCAGCCGGAACGCAGACCCCCGACCTGCCCGCGGACTGGCGACCCGCCGCCCGACTGGTCCCGCTCGCCTGCGAGCTCCTGGGCCAGGGCCCGGGCCGGCCCCGCCTCGCACTGCCCCGAGCCGGTCCTGGCGGGCGCGGCCGAGCAACTCCGGGGCTGCAGGTGGAGCTGGGAGCCCAGGCGCCCAGGTCGGAGGCTCGAGGCGGCGACAGCAAGCCTCGTCCTGCCCCGCCCGCCCCGCCCCGCCCGGCCCCGGCAGGAAGGAGGGCTGCGTGGGGGCGCCGCGGCCGCGGGACCGCGCGGAAGAGTCTCGAGGGAGGGCGGGGGTCGTGGGGCGCGGAGGTGACACTGGCGGATGTCCCGGGCCCGCCCGGCACTCACAGTACACGAAGGCTAGGGCCTTCAGGAGCACGATCCGGGTCAGCCAGAAGGTGCCCGCGTGGAGGTGGGCCGGAGAGCCTGCGGGGTCACGCCCCGGCACGGGCGGCGACTCAGGCTCCGGGTGCGAGTACCCGGTCTTCCGCCTCCTCAGCGACTCCTCGGGCGCCGCCATTGTTGGGCCGTCAGGGCGCATGTGCGGGGAGGGCGCACTCCCGGAGGCTCCGCCCATTATCGGAGGCCCCGCCCCTCCCAGGTCGGCCCTGCCCACGGCCGAAAGCCCCACCCACACTCCCGGAGGCCCCGCCCCCTCCAGCCGGTCCCGCCCACGCGCCGGAGCTGGTTCCCGGAGCCTGCCTCCCTCGCAGTCCTCGCTGGGCGCTGCTGCGGGTAGGGTGTGGGACCGGGTACCTGGGAGGAGGTGCGCGTCGCCCGACCCGAACTCACTGGGGCATGCACGCGTGCCTTCCGTCAGTCCGCGTTGCAGAGGCTCAGGTGCCCTCCCCCAGCCAGGCGCCTTCCCTCCCAACTCTTGTCCTGGGGAAGGTGGGCCGCAGAAACTCTGGCGGTAGTGCCACAGCGTGCCCCTGCCTCACAGCTGACACTCACTCCCAGTATCCGCGGAGGGTGCTGGGCTATCGTCGCAGCCAGAAAGGGACAGAGTAGGCAGGGCTGGGCCTGGAATGCTAGGGGGACCCACCCTCCCCTTCCTCCCAGCCTTACGCCTTTGCACAGCCCAGCTCCTGCCAGCCCTTGGGACTGGACTTCAAGCTGTGGGGGAAGAGGGGGACTCAGGACTCAAGAGGGAAGGGCTAACTGCCCATTGCCCCAAACAGAACCTGAAGGAGGACGCCAGCAACTCTACATTCTGATGACTGGAGGGGGGTTCTGGGGGCTGATCCGAAGTGGGTGCTGGGAGAGGCTGAGGTCACAGGCATTCCTTAGAGGAAAGAAAGGGTGTGAGGCCAGAGTAGGCATTGGAGACCTAGGGGTTATTGAATAAACTGTGGGGCACTTGGAAGGAAATCGTGGAAGTGCAGGTTTCTCCTTATTCATTCGTCAGAGCTCTTTACATATGAAAAATCGTTCTTTTGTGTATATTGGAAATATTTGTCCTGGCTTTTTGTTTTTGTTTTTACGTATTCTTGTCTTTCGCCTCTCTAGTGTTCCTGGTGTTTTGGCATATAAATTATTGTCACTCGGATGGTCAAATGACCCGTCTTTGTAACTAGTTTAATTATATCTTCACCACCTGTAGTGTGAGCCTTGTGAGGGCAGGGACTGACTGTGGACATCAGGTCCCCAAATCCAGGGCTGAGCAGCAGTGGCCAGAGCTTCCTCTCAGCCTCCAGCCTCCCTGAGTTGCTGGGGTCATAGCATACCTGTACATCTTAGGGTTTAATTCATTTTTAGTTTCCATTTCTTTTCTATGAAAACCCCTTTAGGAGTCCAGCTGTGCAATGGGACCCTGTAAAAGATGTTGCCATGGGTGCAAACACGCAAACATCCTCCACATGCTGGCCAAGGCTCCGGGAGCACAGTGTGTGCCTGAGGGCTCAGAGCCTTGGGGATTGCAGGAGCCGTTGGCCCTGGCAGGCGCCCAGCACCCAGGTCCCTCCGCAGAACCCACCACCCATACCTCTCCTCATGATCTGGGGACCAGTTTAGGAAGGGCCAGCAGAGCTTACACTGTTCCCCTCCTCTGTGGGGAACAGGGAGCCCCACACCCTCGGGCTACGCCTGCAGAGCGGGCCCTGTCTGGATGCCAGGCCTGCTCGGAGACGGACGGCGAGAGGACTGCCCTGTGACAGGTGTGGCCCTGCGCTGTCCTCAGGTGGGGCTGCCGTCACAAGGAGCCTTTGTGCACAGCTTCCCCTCGCCGGGCCGAGCTGCTCTCCCCGCAAAGGGCACAATGGGGCATTGTGCAGAGCAGAAAAGGGCCTCTTGTTCCAGCTTCCAGCGCTCCGGGCTCCGGCTCTGCGTTTGCCCAGGGTGGGAGCAGTCAGCGGAAGGGTCTGCTGGGAGCTCCTGTCCTCTCTGAGCTCAAGTTTCCCTCGGGGTCTGCTCTCTTGGGACGCTGACCACAGGGGTCCCATCCACGGCCTAGAATGGCTCCAGAGCAGGTCACTGGGGGCAGGGCTTGGACCGAGGAGAGGTGGACCAGCGGCTCTGTTCATGCCCATTTCAGCCTGAATTTAATCAAAAGTGCACTGGGTTATGATTCAACCATAAAAAGGAATCCAGGAGCCGGGCGCAGTGGTTCAAGCCTGTCATCCCAGCACTTTGGGAGGCCAAGACGAGTGGATCACCTGAGGTCAGGAGTTCAAGACCAGCCTGGTCAACATGGTGAAACCCCGCCTCTGCTAAAAATACAAAAAAAGGCCGGGCGCGGTGGCTCACGCCTGTAATCCCAGCACTTTGGGAGGCCGAGGCGGGCGGATCACAAGGTCAGGAGATCGAGACCACGGTGAAACCCCGTCTCTACTAAAAATACAAAAAATTAGCCGGGCGCGGTGGCGGGCACCTGTAGTCCCAGCTACTCAGGAGGCTGAGGCAGGAGAATGGCGTGAACCCGGGAGGCGGAGCTTGCAGTGAGCCGAGATCGCGCCACTGCACTCCAGCCTGGGCGACAGAGTGAGACTCCGTCTCAAAAAAAAAAAAAAAAAAAAAAAAATTAGCCAGGCATGGTGGCGGGCGCCTATAATCCCAGCTACTTGGGAGGCTGTGACAGGAGAATTGCTTGAACCCGGAAGGTGGAGGTTGCAGTGAGCCGAGATTGAGCACTGCACTCCTGCCTGGGCCACAGAGAGAGACTCTGTCTCTAAAATAACATAACATAACATAACATAAAATATATAAAATAAAATAAAATAAAATAAAATAAAATAAAATAATGGAATCCAGTTCTGACACATGCTACAACACAGATGAACCTCAGGACATCAAGCTTAGTGGGACAGGACAGATGCGGAGGTCACATGTTGTGTGAACCCATTTACACGAAATGTCCAGGGCGGGCAAAGCCACCGGGAAAGGAGGGAGCTCTGTGGTCCAGGTCTGGGGACGGGGAATGGGGAGCGGGTGTTCCGTGGGTAGGACATTTCCTTTTGGGCTGATGAGAATGTTCTGGAACTAGGTGATGGCGGCCCAGCACTGCGAGGTGCTAAACACCACTGAGTCGTTCACCGGAAAGTGGCTTATTTCATGCTATGTGAATTTCGCCTCGAATTTTAGAAAAGTAAAATGAGGCCGGGCACAGTGGCTCACGCCTGTAATCCCAGCACTTTGGGAGGCCGAGGCGGGTGGATCACCTGAGGTCAGGAGATCAAAACCATCCTGGCCAACATGGTGAAACCCTGTCTCTACTAAAAATAGAAAAAAAAAAAAAATTAGCCGGGCGCGGTGGCGGGTGCCTGTAGTCCCAGCTGCCCGGGAGGCTGAGGCAGGAGAATGGCGTGAACCCGGGAGGCGGAGCTTGCAGTGAGCCGAGATCGCGCCACTGCACTTCAGCCTGGGCGACACAGCAAGAGACTCCATCTCAAAAAAAAAAAAAAAGTAAAATGAAAACAAAAGAACGACAGACAGCCCTGCACTGGTGTTTCAGAATCGCCCGGAAGGCGCTGTCACCTGTCAGAATACATCGTATTATTTACACTCACCTTACTTCTTCATCTGTATTAAGCAGCATCTAGCAGTTTAAAAATAACATTTAGATACAAGTGTGTCTTATTCCCTAAGAAGGCGCTTCACTTAAAAATAGAGGCTTCTCCGCAAACCCAGAGCAAGTTGCAGCGGCCAAGAAATCGGCCAGGTGGGGTCCTTCCACCCTGCAGCTCAGCGCCCGGCGGCCACAGGAACCCGGGCTCTGCCCTGAGCACCTCACACCAACCTGAGGCGGGAGGAGGAGGAGGGCGTCCTGAGTTTGACCTGTCAAGCAAAAACTAAGAAAAAAGCCAGGCTGACCCAGAAGAGGCCTGAGGGAGTGGAGATGAGGCTCGGCCACCCCAGGGCTGCCCGGTGCTGGGGGAGAAGAGGCTGAGAAGAAGAGGAGAGTGGGGAGGGAGGGACTCCCCAAGAGCACGCAGGCTGAAGACTGGGCTGTCTCCCCAGAGACCCACCGACAAGCCTGCCCTGGGTGGGACCCTGTCCCCACCATCCCAGCCTGCGCCAGCACGGCCCCTGGGACCCAGGCACACACAAGCCCATGGCTGGCCACGCTCCCAGCAGCTGCGGGCCCGCTTCAGGGAGGAATGAGCCCCTGTCGGCACCTCGTCCAGCTGTCCCCCAGCACCCCGGCCTGGCAGCTCCTGCCGCATCGGGGCCATTGTCCCTGGCATGCGGCTGCAGCTGTCTCTGGCACCCACAGGAACCCAGCGTGGGCCCGAAGCTAATCGTGCACCCTTCATTTACCCCAATTTTTCATGTCCTGGAGTCTGTGTATGGAAGGGGAGCCCAGGACCCATCGATGCTAACGTCTGTCGCCGCCTTCTGGAAGGGTGGTCGGTTTGGGCAGATCCTGCCGTGACTGTCCAGCGGCCAAACTCCCCCACGTGAGGCTGGCAGGTGCGGGTGGGGGCTGAGAGAACAGGTGTCGTACCATTTGCTGGTTGTCCTGGGACCATGACTCACAGACGGCTGTTCTGCTTGGCTCACCCTGTCCTCTCCCTGCATCCTCAGCTACAGGCCACGAGTGCTCCCACCCCTGCATCCCAGAAGGAGACGCGGCTCCATGTGACCCTGCAAGCTGGCAAGCCATGGTTTCTAGGCAGAGCAGAAAGCACAGCACCCAATGTGGTGATGTTCTCTGGTTGCAGGACCCTGTGTGAGGAAACGAATGTGTATTTTTTTTTTTTTCCTCTAGGAATCATATTCTGCGCTGGAAGAAGCCTTGGAAGTTGCCTGGCCCAGAGACCACAAACTAGAGCCCTGCGGGCTGAGCTCTACCCACAGTGCAGTTGTCAGTCAGTGTAGCGGTCACCAACGGCCACAGTAATGCTGCGTAACAAACAGCGTCGGAGCCCAGCGTTGTGTGTCACCCGGTGGTGCCACCCAAGCCCAGGCCACAAGAAAGGCAGGGCAAAGGCAGAGCTGGGCCTGTGCCCTCTGTCCTTTCTTTGAGCCTCTAGAGCAAAGCTTTGCTGAAGGCTCTCATCTGAACCGAGACCACGGAGGAAACACATTCAGAAAAATGAATACTTGGGAGACAGCAGACATTTTTACAGGGTGTGTTTTAATTTGCCTTTGGCATTAATGGGTCTCTGGAACGTTCCATCCTGGCCGGGGAGGTCAGGACCTGAGCAGCCAGAGCCCATTTTGAGAAAGCGGGTTTTCCTTTGCGGCATGCTTATTTCAAGCACCATTTTCCCTCCCGGTTATATTTGAAATGGGGCTTGGTGTTGGGAGGTTTCAAACGTGGACATTCCGGGCAAGGAGCCTCATGAAATCTGAAGGTTGAGTGTGGAAGGACGGACACAGGTCTTGGCAGCCTAAGTGGGCACAAAGGCTGATTTTTCTGGAGTCAGTCCTCTCCTGCTGATGGGCTGAGAGAGCCCCCCCAGACCCCGTGTCCCTTCTCAGAGGACCTCAGCCCCCCTGGTGCCTGGGCCTGGGATGGACTGGGGGCTGGGGCCCAGGGGAGCCAGGGCCTAGCATCCTACAAGGGCCCAAGGGCTGAAATGGGGCTGGGGTCCCTGGATCTAGGGGATGAGGGCCTAGAATGAGGCTGGGGTCTGGGGTTCAGTGGCATAAGGACCAGGAATGGGGCTGCGATCTGTAGTCTGGGTGTCTGGCGTCAGATAGCACCCTCCTGTACAGGGCACAGAAACCCACATCTATTCTGCAGGGTTAGGGACAGCATTTACTGCCACCAGTGAAAGTGTTGACTCCACGTCACAGACACCGCCCCTAGGCTTGGCCTCCCTTGGCAGGAGATGACGCCCGTGGGGAGGTCCTTGGTACTCACCTCTCCCTGGCTGCTTGGAGCCCCAGGGCGCTGCCTGGGGATGTTTTAGGGCTGGAGAAGGACCCTCTGCCCACTGTCAGATGAGAAGTGCGGAGAGCAAATGCGTGCTGTTGGCGCTCCCCCCACCCACCACTGAGAGGGGAGATGGATGGGCCCAGCCGGAAGCTTGGGGACCCGCTCCCAGCCTGGAGTGACAGACGCTGAGCAGCAGGAGTCACAGCTGTTCCCGACACATCCGTGATCTGAGCGTGCACCTGTCACTGGGGAGAGGGCAGCGCTGGTCTCCATGCTTTGAGCTAAGCATCGCTCGCTCCCCGAATCCTTTCCACGTGAGAACAGCCCGGGCAGGGGTCCTCAGCAGTCAGTAGCTACCCCCGCCAGCACGGGTTCACGGATCAGGAGGCTCCCAGTGTGTCGGGGGGGCGGAAGATGGAGATGGGGAGGGCTGGGCTGGAGACGCTCGTCCTCCGTGGAGGCCGGGGGCATCAGGAGGACCAGGAGGATGTCTGGGCTGCAGGCAGAAGTGAGCTGCAGCGGGGCCAGCTCTGGCCGCAGAGGGCCCAGAAAGCACTGCTCCTGCAGGGTGCCGAGAAAGGCTCACTGAGTGGTTTTCCACTGCCCTGTGAGCGCCGGGAAGCTTAAGGCACAGACAAGGCCAGTTCTCAGGCAGACGCCACCCCGGCCAACAGGCCAGCCTTGACCCAAACCGGAACTCGTGTCCCAGCTGGCACTGTCAGCACCCGAGACAGTGAAGCACAGGGAGCTGCAACCCAGCCCAGAGCTCCAAGTGTGCGCGGCCAGGAAGCTGACTCCCGAAGGGGGTCTTGAGAGGGGTCCTGCGAACCCCTCCTCTCCGCTGGAGACCCATCCGGGGGTGGGGCCTTTCCAGCCTCTGCTCACAGCCTGTGCCGGCCCAGCCTGTAGTCACTGTAGTCTCGCCAGACCAGCCGTCATTAAAAGCACCAATTAATCTCCCCGGCTGTGCCAGGACGCTGCCAACTGCCCCACGGGTGCTCGGGATGCAGGGGCTGGGAGGCCCGGGCCAGGGCCGTGCACACACTGGCTGCCAGCGGGTTCACGCCCGCCCAGCCCTCCCTGTGCTTCTCACAGGCAGCACAAAAGACGGGCCGCCCGCCGTAGGAGGAGGGACGGTTGGGAGGTGGATGGTGGGGGACAGGGGAGGATGGGCAGGGAGGGATGGAGGGGGACAGGGAGGACAGGCAGGGAGGGATAGGGGCCTCTCCAGGGTGGCATTTTCCTCGGCAGCCCTGCTTCCTCCTCAGGCCTTGGGCCCAACACACACACCACACACACACACACCATACACATCACACACACCACACACCACACACATGTACCCTGCACACATACACCACACAAATCATACACATGCACACCACACACACACCACATACCATACACACACCACATACATCATACACATGCACACACACAACACACACCCTGCACACATACACCACACACATCACATACACCAGACGCACCCCATACACAAATCATACATGTGCACACCACACACACCACACACCATACACACACACCACACACACCATATACACACACCACACACCATACATACACACCACACACCACATACCATACACACACACCCTGCACACACACACACACACCATACACACACACCCTGCACATAAACACCACACACATCATACACACACACCACACACACCACACACACACCACACACACCATACACACCACACACACACACCACACACACCATACACACCACACACCATACATACACATGACACACATACCACATACCATACACACACACCCTGCACACACACCACACACCATACACACACACCACACACACACACCACACACACTATACACACCACACACCATACATACACATGACACACATACCACACACCATACACACACACCCTGCACACACACACCACACACATCATACACACACACCACACACACACCACATACCACACACCATACACACACACCCTTCACACATACACCACACATATCACACACATGCACATCACATACACCACACACTCCATACACACATCATATACACATCATATACATGCACACCAGACACACAGCATACACCATATACACACCATACGCACACCCCACACACACATATCATATACACCACACACATCATACACATGCACACCACACAGCACACACCATACACAGCACACATACTATACATGCACCACACACTATACACGCACCCATACATATATCCCACACACACACCACACACGTATAACCTCACACATACAGCAAACACACATACACATGAAGACATGCGCCTCCGAGGTCGCCATTCCTAGGAGCCACGGATGGGGTGGGGTCATCTCTCGTCTGGAAGTGTCCCCCGGGCCGTCCCTGCCCCATCTCGTGGGCAGTAGAGCCTGCCCACCCACATTCTTCTCTGCAGCTGCCCTTGGCACCCTGGCCAGGGCATGTGGAGCTACAAATGTCGTCTACACCAGCTCTCCATGCCCGGCACTCATGGCCAGGGTACAGCCCTGGTCCAGGTTCCCCCGTCAGGTCCTCCCCTTGAAACTGCAAGGCCCACTAGCAGGTGGTGAGGTCAGGGTGGGCGGGGCCATGCGGACACGGCAGAGCCAGCCCCAGCTGAAGGGCTGGGGCAGGGATGGGAGACAGGGGAGGAGGGGGTGCAGGTCCCCCCGGATGAGGACATGGGCCCATCAGGTGGGGTCAGAGGTGGCTCCGATGGCTGCCCCTGCACCCCTGGGTCCCTCTCTTATCATCAGACACTGTTCTAGCTTCCCCAGGGAACACGCTGGCGTCTCCCTGCAGGCCAGAAGCTTCAGGGCTCAGCTTAAATGACACCAAAGATGCTTTACCAGACCATCCTTCCTGAAGTCCCCACCTCTGAGAGGTACTTTTGGGGCTACCTGCTGCCCGCCTCCCTCCACAAGGCCAGCGTCTGCGGGACAGGGGCTGTGAGGGTGGTCCGGCTCTGTCCTGTGTGGGAAAGTGCCTGGTACACAGCAAGTGCTTACTTAATACCTGGCGACACTCAAACCACTTGACACCTCCCTCTCTGAAAGCCCCGTCCTGGCGTCCAGTCAGGCCTAGTGGCTCACACCTGCGGAGGACAAGGGCATTTTCCTGGGGACTTCAAGGTGGACCAGAGACGATTCTGGAAGGGAGGCTTCTGGGCGCCACCCTGTATGGGGACCCTCACCCGCATTTACTGCCGGGAGTGCAGCAACACATCCTCAGCTGGCTGGCCTAGGTCCCCCCCTCCCACCGCAGTGACTCCCCACCTCCCCACCCCTCCCATGGCAGCCTGCACACCTGGCACCTCCCCTGGTGGTCACTACAACCTAGGGAAAGGAACAGGTGCTGGTGGAACCCAGGGCAGGGGCTCGGTTGTACAGACCACCGTACCCCCGAATCAGGCCCTGGATGCCCCCCCACCTCAGTCTCCCTTCCTCCAGGGGCGCTGGAGTCCCCCACCTCTGTCCCAGGGACTTGAAGCCTCGGTGGTGGGTGGGGAGCCGGGAACAGGCCGCCCTGCCTGCTCACAGACCTAATGCAACTTTGCTTTTTTTTGGCAAAGAGGAGCTCTCCAGGGAGGTCCTCACCCGGATAGCACTGCGAGCCCGAGTGGACGGTGTCTGCTTTCCCAGGGGCAGGGGGTGGAAGGTGGCACAGTTTGGGCTGGACCTCCCACCCTCACTGCCTCCACTTAAACCCCACTTCTGCTTGCCTGCATCCCAGGCCTAACAGATGAGTTCCGTGAGCGCCCCAGGCGATTCTCTGAGGGCCACGGAAGGATGCGCGACCCCGAGCGGAGGGCAGGGCCTCCAGAGGGAAGGTGCACTGCAGACGGAGGTGTGGGTCTTCCCAGGCAGGTGCCAAAGCCAAGCGAGACGGTGGGGCGGAGAAGAGTGGGCAGGCCAGGCTGGCAGCCAGCTTCCCACCTACGATGCGTGGAGCCTCCCAGCGCGCAGTCCGCCTCCCCAAAGCTGCTTCCTCTGACCTGGCCAAGGGGGGCTGCAGAGATGAGACCCCCCTCCCGGCAGGTGGCACGGCCCTTGCTCTTCAGCCCGGAGGTCAACGCTTCCTCCAAAGGCCTGGCCCCCTCAGCTCCGGGCCTGGCTCGGGTTGTTCCCAATGCAAAGCAACAGCGGCCCCGGGGTCTGCGGACCGGGGAGCCCAGCTCTCGGCCAGGCCAGAGTCGGGGTAGGAGGCGAGTCCTGCGCGGTCGGTGGCGGCCCCAGGTGGGTGCGGTGCGCGGGCAGGAAGTGGCAGCACGACCCCCGACTTCGCATCTGGACTTTTCTGGTAACGGACCAGCTCCTTCTGCCGGCCGGGCCGGGGAGACCGCGTGGCTCAGGGGCTGCGGCGGCCACTGGCCCGGGCGTGGGCGCTTTAGGGGCACCGGCGCGGTCGGTCACCCGAGTTTCGCGGGCCGCAAGCTCGGAGACGCGCGTGTTCCGCGTTGGCTGCCTGACCCGAAATGGCGCAGCCCCGTCATCCCCAGCGCGCTGGTCGAAAGGATCCGAGCCACCCTCGGGGACGGCCGGGCCGAGGCCACTAGTGGGGGCGGCCTTGGGCGGGGACCCGGAGCCGCGGCTGGGCGCTCGCCTCGGAGGGCAATGTCCCCTCTGCGACCCCGCGGCCCCCACCAGGGCAGCACACCCCGCCCTCTCCCGCCTCCGCAGGCGCCTAGGGCTCAGAGGCTCGGAGCGGCCTCCGCCTCTGCCGGACCACCCAGGGCCGCCCCGCCGGAGAGGCCTCCCCGCCCCCGAGCCCTGGGTCACGCCCGGAAGGCCCGGGGCCCCCGCGTCCGGCCACGCCATCCGCCCGGCGGCCCCAGAGACTCAGCGCCGGGTTCAGCGCAGGCCCCGCCCAGCACTCCCGCCCCTCCAACGGCCCGGCCCCCGGGACCGCGCCCCCGCCCGCGCTCTCCACGCTCGCACCCGTATGGGGTGGGCGGCCCGGGGTCTCCCAGCTCCGAGCCGCGGCCCCTCGGCGCGCGTTACCTGGACGTGCGCTGCCCGCAGACTCTGGACGAGCTGGGCCTGGGCGTTGCGCGGCGGAACCGACCCTGTCCTGGACCGCAGGCAGCAGCTGACCCCGCGCCACCGGTCTGCGGGCGAGACCTCGGGTGCGAGACGGGCTGAGTGTGTGTGTGTGTGTGTGAGTGTGTGTGTGGGTGTGTGTCGGGGGAGGGGCCCGATGACCCGCTTCCTAGCTGAGCCTCGGGACAGGGGGCGGACTCCTAGGAGCCGCGCGGCGCCCGCAGAGGAGAGGGAGCGCCGGAGACCCCCCCCCCCAGGCCTCCCTGCCCTGCTTCCCTTCCCGGGGCTCCGGAGAGGGGAGCTCCAGGCGTGGGGCGTCGGGCCCACGTGGTGCGGCGCCGGGCGGGGCGGGCGGGGGCGCGGCGAGAGCTGCGGAGCTTTCTTTATGGGTGGGGGGCGGGGGCGGCCGGGCTCCGCCTCCGGGGGATCGGGGCGCGCTCCGCCAATGGGCAGCCGGGCGCGGGGCGGGGCCGCGGGGCCGCCGCTTAAAGAAACTTGTTGCGGGTCCCGGAGCGGGAACCGAGCCTCGGCGGCGGCGGCATCGGCGGCAGCAGGGGCGAGGGTCGGGGCTACCGCGCGGCGACCTCGGGTCCCGGAGCGGCCGCAGGGCACCCCCGGGCGCCGGCCCCGGTGCGCGTCTCCGGTGCGCGCCCCTCCGCGCGCGGCCCCGATGCTGGACATGAGCGAAGCCCGCTCCCAGCCGCCCTGCAGCCCGTCCGGCACCGCCAGCTCCATGTCGCACGTGGAGGACTCGGACTCGGACGCACCACCTTCTCCCGCCGGCTCCGAGGGCCTGGGCCGCGCGGGGGGCGCGGTGGGGGGTGCCCGGGGCGACGCGGCGGAGGCGGCGGACGAGCGCTTCCCGGCCTGCATCCGCGACGCCGTGTCGCAGGTGCTCAAGGGCTACGACTGGAGCCTGGTGCCCATGCCGGTGCGCGGCGGCGGTGGCGGCGCGCTCAAAGCCAAGCCGCACGTGAAGCGGCCCATGAACGCTTTCATGGTGTGGGCGCAGGCGGCGCGCCGCAAGCTGGCCGACCAGTACCCGCACCTGCACAATGCGGAGCTCAGCAAGACGCTGGGCAAGCTGTGGCGGTGAGTACCTGCGCCCTGGGGGCGGGGTTCGGGACCCTGGCGGCCCCTGGTCTCGGACTGTGAGCGGGGGCTGGAAGTGGCGGCCACACGCAGGCTCCGGGCTCTGCACCCGGGGCGGGTGTCAGGGCGGATCCCCGTGGAAAAACACCCTCTGGCCAGCCGGGGTCCAGTGCCAGGTATGGGAGTCGGGGTCCGCGGAGGGCAGCGCCTGGGGCATCCACCCTCGTGGCGGGTGCGCTCTGGAGCCAGTTCTTCTGTCGGGGAACACCCTGAGGAGGGCCATGGCTGGCACCCCGAGGTACCCTCCAGCTGCTGCCAGTGGCCCCAGCCCCGGGAGGCCCCCCGGCACGAGTGCAAGCTGCATGCGGCTCTCTGGAGGTGCGCCCGCCTTAGAAAGGGCTCAGCTCCTCTGGCTCCTGGACCACCCATGGGGAGGGAGTGGGACAGGCGTGTGGGTGGGCATCAGGTTTGCCTGCGAGTACCCTCCCTGCAGCTTCTCCCTCTCCTGGCCACTCTCTGTCCGACGCAAGGAGGGCAGGAGTGGAGATGATGGGATGCGGCCTGTGCACGCCTTGGCGTGGTGGAGCCGGTCAGTTTTCCAGAAATTAGGACTGCAGTGTGAAGAACTTGTTGCTCAGGACAGGCAGCCCTCACCAAGTGTTGAGTTTAAAATGGTTCTCTTGGTTTGGGGCTCTGGTTCCTGTATCCTGCTCCTCACTTGGAAGATGGGAGCTTGGAGCTTGCGTATCTGCACCTCCTGCCTTCTGTCTGTATCTAGGGCGCAGCCGTGGGGCGCTGTAGACTGCAGACCCCTGCTCCCCCAAGTCCTGCCGCACAGGCGGTTGGAGGTGAGCCTCGAAAGAGTCCCAGGGAATGTGTCCTGAGGCTCAGTGAGGACGGGCGCCTGGGCCCTGCCAGGGCTTCTGGGTGTCTGGGAATGGAGGGACAGCAGCCCAGCTGCCCGCTGGAGGCCGGCACTGTTCCCGGGAAGCCTCGCTTTTGTCCACCGCCGGCTGGGTCCTGCCCGCCTCCCCCGCCTCCCTTAGAAAGCCCCAGAGGGAGGGAACAGCCGGCCCGGAATAGGGGGAAGTAGAAGGAGGAAGGATGGGAGGTGTGGGCCTTGTTCTTTGGCTGTCATAAGCATACCAACCTCCCCAAACAGGCGCCTCGGGCTCCCGCCAGCCGGTTCTCCCAGAGGGGCTTGCTCCCTGGTGCCACGGGAGGCCCCGGAGCCTGCGGCAGGCGGGTTTCCGTGGTCAGAGCCTCCCGGCCGTGGTCTCTGCTGCCGGTCCCCCCGTGGTGTGTGCCCATGCCGAGGGCACAGTGGGCGCCCTGGCCATCCCTGCCTCTGCCCTGTGCTGCAGCTTGCTGAGCGAGAGCGAGAAGCGGCCCTTCGTGGAGGAGGCAGAGCGGCTTCGCGTGCAGCACAAGAAGGACCACCCCGACTACAAGTACCAGCCACGGCGCAGGAAGAGCACGAAGGCCGGCCAGAGCGACTCGGACTCCGGCGCCGAGCTGGGACCCCACCCTGGCGGCGGTGCCGTGTACAAGGCCGAATCGGGGCTTGGAGATGCGCACCACCACGGTGACCACACAGGTGGGCTCCAGACCCCCGGCATATCTGAGGGTCCCTGGTGGGGGAGGCAACCATGGGGTTTCTGGCTGAGATGGGTGCATGATGGTGGAGGGGGGCAGGCGCCCTCGAGAGAACCAGGCCTTCCCCGGGTCCCCTGAAAAACCTCCCAAGGCCCCGGCCACCTCTGTTTTTGGTGCGCAAGGGACCTGCTTAGCCGCCTCGAGTGCTGAGGGGCTGACAGCTTTGCTTGGCAGGGACCCCGGGACGTGGTGTTTTGCAGCAGGACTCAGTCGAATGTGGGCTCCTCTTCCCACACCGAGCCGCTGCCCACACGGCGCTCAGCAGCCCCGGCTTCAGGGCCAGACTGACAGGGTGGAGTCCTGCCGGGGCCTCGGTCAGGCTGGCTGACGCCCGCCAGCCTCAGAGTGCTTGGCTGGCCCGGGGAGGAACAGGGTCTGTGTGGTCCCCCAGCGCCCTGTAAACGCCAGCTCTGGCCAGGCTGGGCCTGTCGGCTTCTTCCCCCCACCTTGGTCTCTGGGAGGGGCCTCAGGTCTTCCCATAGCACAGCGCTTCATGGAATTTTCTCGGCCGAGAAGTGAGGTCTAGGTCTGACTTTGCTGGAATTTCTGGGAAATGTAAAGAAACAAAAAGCCGTTGATCCCCCCTGGCAGTTAGCGCGGGTGTCCCTCCCCTTCCAGCCTGGCCGGCCCCACCCGCCCCACAGAAGGGGCATTCATCCCTGAAGCCTGCTCTCCTGTCCCCAGGGCAGACCCACGGGCCGCCCACCCCACCCACCACCCCCAAGACGGAGTTGCAGCAGGCGGGCGCCAAGCCGGAGCTGAAGCTGGAGGGACGCCGGCCGGCGGACAGCGGGCGCCAGAACATCGACTTCAGCAACGTGGACATCTCGGAGCTCAGCAGCGAGGTCATGGGCACCATGGACGCCTTCGACGTCCACGAGTTCGACCAGTACCTGCCCCTGGGCGGCCCCGCCCCACCCGAGCCCGGCCAGGCCTACGGGGGCGCCTACTTCCACGCCGGGGCGTCCCCCGTGTGGGCCCACAAGAGTGCCCCATCAGCCTCCGCGTCGCCCACCGAGACGGGTCCTCCGCGGCCGCACATCAAGACAGAGCAGCCGAGTCCCGGCCACTACGGCGACCAGCCCCGAGGCTCGCCCGACTACGGTTCCTGCAGCGGCCAGGCCAGCGCTGCCCCGGCCGCCCCCGCCGGCCCCTTCACCGGCGCACAGGGCGACTACGGCGACCTGCAGGCCTCCAGCTACTACGGAGCCTACCCTGGCTACGCGCCCGGCCTCTACCAGTACCCCTGCTTCCACTCGCCGCGCCGGCCCTATGCCTCGCCCCTGCTCAACAGCCTGGCCCTGCCGCCCTCCCACAGCCCCACCAGTCACTGGGACCAGCCGGTGTACACCACCCTGACCAGGCCCTGAGGGCCCGGCTGCAGGGAGGGACTCGCCGGCGTTGGGGGGCAGCCTTGTCCCGGCCTGGCAGGGACGGCCTCCCAGTGCGCGTGGCCAGGGCAGGCGGGCCGCGGTGGCTGAGCTCCGTCAAGTGCCTGCTGAAGTCTGCAGGGAAATGTGCTTGCCTCCCGTGGCCCTCAGCCTCCAGATGGCCACACCTCCGCCAACGGACGAGCTCGCTCTCCCTTCTCTCTCTCTTTTTGAGGTGGCGGGATGATTTCACAAAGAAGGGCTGCCGTTTGGTGCCTCTTCTGTGAGGACTGGCGGCAACAGCACCTTCGGTTTGCATCTCGGTAGAGGAGAAACGGCAGCGCAGCCCAAGGACCAAGGCAGGGGCCTTGCAGGGCGCTCTAAGGTCCAGGCTGGCCTCGGTGCTGAGAACCCCTGCACGCACGGCCTCATTCCCTCGACGACGGCTGCACGGGCTGTCCGGGATCCAGGGTGTCCGTCTGCAGACCCTCTGGGACGCGTCTGCTCCAGCATCTCCGGGACCCGCCTGTCAGATCTGAGGCGTCTCCTTGCTGGCAGAGTGCGCCCACGCAAGGTCTGGCTGGGATTAACACGTCTCTCTTTTATTTCTATGTTTTTGATAATTTTTATTTTTGAAGCTTAAATGTGTTTCTTTTGAAAGCTGTTAAAGATGTATTTATGTTCTGTATTATTTTATCTTTAATTAATTAGGTAATTTGGGCAAAGAGTAGAATTTAAGAGAAAACAGAAGCTGGGAGGCTTCCCTGGAGGGCAGGCAGGAGGTGGCGTTGCAGCTGTTGGCCGGCATCACATTGCTCAGCTTCTGGGAGGCCGCCCTGGAAGGCCCGGAGGTCCCAAGGTCCCTGGGAGGACGGGGCCCCTCATGCCTCCAGCTTGGCAGCTGAAAACTCGAGGGAGGAGAAGGGACTTGCCTTGTGGCATCTCTGATCAGGTTGGGGTGCCCAGCACCCAGTATCAGTTTGGGGTTTAAGAAGCAGGACTCTGTCCCTGCCCATGACTATGCCACGTGGTAGGACACATAGGACACAGGAATTCCTCGGTCCCTGCCCACGACTGTGCCACGTGCTAGGACACAGGACACAGGAATTCCTGGGAAGTGGTAGCTTCAGAAGTGATCTTGGCTCGCAGGCACCAATGCCACGTACCAAGCTGTGAAACTAAACCTTCTCCACTAAACGTCGTTAGGGCCTTAGTTCTAGACGAATAATATCTGATTTACCTGCACTGCTCCCCGTGTGCCGAGCACAGAGCATACGATAGCGCCTACTTCACGCAAACTTGTGCCTTTAAACTTTGTAAATTTAAATACACCCGAGAAGTTGCTTCTTTTTACTTTTTCTACTTTTCCTACCTTTTTGTAGAAAAAAAAAAAAATAATGTCTCTGCTTCTATTTCTCTGGGAGTGGGGGCAGGGAGCCGCCGCAGACCTGTTTTATGCAGTGTCTCCCTCGGCACCGCGTTCGGAGGATGCACCCTCACTCGCCTGCTGCCTTCGCTTCTTTCTGACCAACGCTAACTTTTGTACAGATCGATTTGATAAAATTAAACAAAGTGCTTTTTATGGATGTGGGCTGCATTTTGTGTGTCGCTTTGTGTGAGCCTGGGGCTCCCGGGGCAAAGGTGTCCAGCAGAGGCAGGATCAGGCCGTGCCACCCGTTCACACGGCTGCTGGCCTCACCCCAGTGCCCTCCACGCCGGGCGGCAAGGAGGGCAGCCGCAAGCCCACCCGGACCCCGAGTGGCAGGGGCAGCCTGTCGTGCCACAAAGCGTCAACAGGCTTCAGTCGGAATGGAAACACCTGTGTCCTTCGCGGATCCCGTCGCGGCCTCTGGGAAGTGAACTCCTCGTCTTCTTTCCTGGAGGGCCTCCTTGGTAGGCAAAACGGGTCCAGATGGGCCCGATTCGGGGCTGTGTTTTTCCTCCCAGGCGAATCCCAGAGCTGGTTTCTGGGTGGCTGTGCAACGCCGGGAAGCCGACGGCATCTTTCGGGCCTTGGCAGGGAGCCAGGCTGGGAGCGGATGAAAGCAGCCCCTGCAGGAGCTGGCAGAGCTGTCTGGTTGGAGGAAAGTTTCTAGGGAGAAAATGGCTGTGGGAGTGACAGCCAGTGAGGGGCAGCCGGTCCCTTTGCCAGGCCTCCCGGGCACCCGAGGCTGGTGTGGGGGCGTCTCAGGGCTGGGGGCTGCCCCCGGAGTGCAGAGACCCGGCTTCTCAAGGCATCTCGGTCACAGGAACCCAAATTCGAGGATGCACTGCTCACAGGAACCCGGATTCGAGAGGCAGCTGCATCTACGATTTTAACAGAGTGGCCTGGGTAGGGGGCCGCCCAACCCGTTTCCTCGCCCGCCTGGCCGCTCTGCCCCTCACCCCACAGTGGGGATCCCATTCCAGGACCTGCCAAGAGCAGCGGGGGAGGGGCTGTCCGGATTTATGACGGTGCCTGGGGGGTGGGGTGTGCCAAGCCCCGCAGGCGAGGAGGAGGCTGGGAGAGCGGTGCCGAGAGCCAGGTTCACAGACACCCATGGCCTCCGCAGAACCGGCCCAGCCCATCCTGTGTCCAGCCAAGGGCTGTCCAGGCCCACATGTCCCTCAAAGCTCACACATTGACACACCACCTGGGGAGAACCCAGCGTCCGGCTAGCCGGCAAAGCCAGCTCTGCCCCTGGGCTGCCCTGGGACGCGCTTTGGGGCTTGCCAGGTTCCCAGGGGCTGGGAGGCCCTGCCAGTTTTGTGTGAACTTGGCAGGGCTGCTGCAAGTTAACTCCTGGGGGCCCAGGCCCTGCGTCTCACTGGTGTGTGCCCTGGGGGAGGAAAACTTCACGTCCTTGTCCTGGGTCCCGGGTGTGTTCCTGTGGGTTTCCAGTATCTTGAGTTTCGTGAAGGTCAGGGAGTGCTACCCTGTCCTGGCGCGTCCACACCCTGCCCAGCTGAGGGGTGCACGACACCTCCTCCCCCTGCACAGCCCCGCCCTTTGTCCCTGCCCCTCCCATCCCTCCTCTCCGTGGGTCCCCGTCTGGCAGGGCTTATGGCTTCCGCCTTCGGCACTGGACGCTGGCCCTGGGAGTCTCCAGATGCTGGTCCTCCCCCCGTGCTGCAGGGAAGAGGTGGCCGGAGTGGGTGCCCCGGGGGTCGGGCCGCTCTGCCCTGGTCTCTGGCTGGTGGGGCTTTTGCTGGAGACGAGTCCTCCAAGAACGCCAGGCTGACGACGTTGTTTCCAAGCTGGCACCGTCCCAAGCCCGAGCTTCCCTGCGCCCGGTCCTCCCAAGAGTGCTGCGTCCCAGGGCAGGCCAGCCAGGACAGTTCCTCGTGTTCCATGTCCTCACCCTCCAGAGAGCCTTGCCTCTGATCTCAGCTGAACAGAAGGCCCTGTTCAGCCCCGAAAGGGGAAATGGCGTTGGTGATCCGCCCTGGATTCTAAGAGACTGGAAAAGCCCCTCTGGTCTTCCTGGGACAGAAGCGGCCTTAGGACCAGGTTATCGGTGTGGGTGTGAGTCACAGCTGCGTGGCTGTTCCCTCCCAAGAGGGCCTGTGTCCTCCCAGCAGCTGCCTGGGAGGGGCCTGAGGTCCCACTTGCCCACCTCTCCTGGGCAGTGAGATTCAGGGGCCTGCTCGGTATGCTGTGCCGTTGGGCCACAGTCAGGACCATGGAATGCTGGGTGTCGTGGACCTGGGGTCCTAGCCTGCTGTCTGGACCCCAGTCTTGCCTCCCCAGCCCAGGACAGAGGACCTTTCTTGACCCCATCTCTAGCTGCTCTGGACCTGCTGGTGCTGCGGCTGGAGGCTTGAGGGTCGTGCTTCCTGGTGGTGACGTCATGACCACCAGACTCCAGACAAGCCCTGGTCACCTGTGTGGACGGCCGCTGGGCACATTCCACCGGGCTCACAGCAGAGCTGCGCCAGTCAGGACCCAGTCTCAGGCAGCGAAGCCAGCACTTGGTTTGAATCCCTCAGGGGCAGTGTAGACCCCAGATGGAGATGGGTGGCCGCCCAGCGACTCAGCAAAGAAGCACCCCTGAGGAAAAGAAATGCAGCTCAGCGCTGCCCCCAAGCTTCAGCCGGGCCCTTCCTGCAGGACCCAGGGCTGCACCCAAGCCTCAGCCTGGACCTTTCCTGCAGGACTGCAGGGGCTTCAGACAGGTGACGGAAGCCAGAGGCTCAGATCGCCTGCTGCCCAGGCCCTGCCAGCAACGACACGTGCTTCTCTCTCCTGGGACCAGAGGCCCCCACCCCTGCTCCCCACAGCCTGGCTCTGCCGGCCCAGTCCTGAGGCCACTGCAGGCAAGGGGGCTATGGCCTCCTGATTACTCACTGGCCCTCGGCTGCCTGGGAGCTGCAGGGACCCACCCGGGCCTACCACCTGGGAACCCCAATATTTCCAAGAGCTGGGGGAGGGGAGGGGAGGGAAGGGAAGGAGGAGCTGGCTGTCCCTCCACCTCCCATCTGGCGTTCAGAGACGTCATCTAACGTCCCCGGCGTCCCCTCTCATTCTGGTGTCCCCTGTGTTCTAGAGGAAGCATCGACTGTGTCTCCAGGACGGGCTGTGGGAGCTGTGGAGCTCCCAGGGTGGCAGGAGCCCTCCGGGGAGAGGGGTGGGCCGTCCTGGAGCAGAGCAGTGTGGGGCCAAGCCCTGTGTCTTCTGTTTTTTTTTTTTTTTTTTTTTTTTTTTTTGAGACGGAGTCTCGCTCTGTTGCCCAGGCTGGAGTGCAGTGGCCGGATCTCAGCTCACTGCAAGCTCCGCCTCCCGGGTTTACGCCATTCTCCTGTCTCAGTCTCCCGAGTAGCTGGGACTACAGGTGCCCGCCACCTCGCCCGGCTAGTTTTTTGTATTTTTAGTAGAGACGGGGTTTCACCATGTTAGCCAGGATGGTCTCAATCTCCTGACCTTGTGATCCGCCCGTCTCGGCCTCCCAAAGTGCTGGGATTACAGGCTTGAGCCACCGCGCCCGGCCGCCCTGTGTCTTCTGCTGCTGCTCTCCGGCTCTGGGGCAGATGGCCTCCTCCGGGGCCTGGGCTTCCTCACCGGCACGATGGGAATGACCCTGGAGCTCTGGGGAGCTTGGTGAGACCAGCGCCTTCCCCCCGCAGTGCCCCCAGGTGCCTGACGGGCCGTCGTGCTCTTGGTGGTATTATGACCACCTCGGGCCACGTGATGACCCTTTTGCTTATCGGCAAAATAAGGTGGGTTTGGCAGCAAGAAAATCAAAGTGAAACTGGCGAAGGAAGTGCCGGCCTCCTCCCCAGCCTCACAGCCCCGGGACTCAGACCCAGTGGGCGCCCCTCCTGCTGCCTCCTGCTGTGTCCGGGGCATCCACACAGCCACCCCACGGGAAGGCAGGATGGGCTGCTTGCCAGTTGACCTGTGCCTCAGTTTCCCCCGTGACCCCGAGGCGATGAGAGCTCTGCTGAGCTGCCCCAGGGATTAACTGAGCTGGGCTTGGTGTGGCTGTGGCCAGCACGCTGGTCCTACCCCTCTTGTTGGTCAAATCTCAAGCTGACTTGTCCCAGGACCCTGGGTCCTGTGTGTGGCAGACGCTCCTCCCCACCCTCCCCGGCCCCCGCCTTCCCCATGGGCCCAGGGCCAGGACTGAGGGACTTGCTCCAGCCAGGGGACCGTCCGGGATTCCCAGGTCCAGGCCCACTGAGGTCTGCCACGGACAAGCATAGACGCCCAGGACCCCCTTCCTTGGCAGCGCCCAGACGGGCCCAGGCCCGGCTTCTCCCCAGGGCAGCTGGCAGCTGCATAATCCCTGCTCCCCCAGGGCCCGGGCAAAGGCCGGGCACCCAGCCCAGGAGACTCCACAAAGGGTTAAGGGGCGCGGGCGGCTGTGCCCACAGTGGGGCGGGGCAGCCGGGTTGGTGCTGGGCCAGGAGCACGGGCGAAGGCGCTGCATTTTAATGAATCATTATTGCCGGTGAGGCCTTTGTCTTTCTTTATCCGGTGCACAATAAAAGAATTAATTAGACAGAAAATGGCAGGGCAAGGAACTGACAAGTCATTACGGGCTGCTGAATGACCGATGAGATGCAGCCGGGAGGCTCTGGCCGGCTCCGGAATGATAATGGCCGCTGGGTGCTTTGTATGCACGACCAGCAGGCCTCTGTGCCGGGCCCTGTGGCGCTGCTGTTGTGGCCGGCAGACCTGTGGTCCTGCCTCTCCGAGCAGGGCAGGGGGTGGGAATGCCGGACAAAATCCGAGTATGAATTTCTGGGTCCAGACACGGCAGTGCGTGTTCAGACGTGGAGGGGACTTGGGCAGGTGGTTCTGTCCTTTGGACCTGACTTCCCAGCGTGGGAGCAGACATGGAGGTGGGGTGTGGTGGGGGAGCTCTGCACACTGCAGGCAGCAGGGGTGTGGGGAAGAGAGGGAGAAGAGGCGAGGAGAGGGGAGGGGAGTCTCAGAGGATCTGGAGAAGCCCTCCCCGGAGCCAGGCTGGGCCAGCGTCAGCTGCTGCCACCATGGTGACTCAGACGTCATCGGGAAGAAGGGTCCCCCGAGCCCCCCCGCAGACCCGGTTCTCCCACTCAGAGGCTTCAAGCTTCTCGTGGGTCTGCAGACTTCCCCGTGATCAGGAAGCATCGAGAACAGAGCCGCCCAGCCGGGAGGGCGGAGGGAGAGGCTGGTGGAGGAACGTGCCCGGGGTCCTGCTGCCTGGCTTCTGTGTGGGAGGCTCCCGTCCTGGCCCTGTGATCTGTGGCCCGGGAGCTGGATTCAGAAGCTGCCTGGAGTCCCAGCTCTGCAGCTGTCTGCTGCTGGAAGGAGCATTTGTTTCCTAAGCTGGGCTGTAGGGAGGGGAAAGGCCCCAGACAGGTTGGAAGAGGGGCCTCTCCCACCCTAGAGGGTGATAGGGACGTCAGAGGTCTCAATGGGTATGTCGGCCTCCAGTCAACAGCCCTTCCTAGGCTGGGTGTGAAGAGCAGGTGACATTCACGCTGTGGGCTCCGCCGCGCAGCAGCCCCTAATGTGGCTGGCCTGTCCACCGGGGGCCGTGCCAACATCCTTTCCTGCAATTGGCACTGAGGTCCTGGAGAGGGACACGGGCAGCCCCGAGAGACAGATGAGAGAGCAGATCACACGCGCTATTCTCTGTTCACGGACTTGAGCCCTGGCCAGGCAGCAAGGCCATGTCCAGGAGCTGCTGGATGCGAGTCCTGGGCCTGCGCGACTCTCATGGGGAGGGGGCTGCTATGCCCAGAGGACAGTTCTGCATGCGGGCAGGGGCCTGGGGGTCCCTGGGTAGAGGACGCTGAGATGGGTGGGCTCCACACAGAGCAGAGGCTGGTCCTGTTTCTGGGTTCTGAGCATCCTGCGGGCACTGCTGGGCATCTGGACACCACGGGACAGTGTCACTATCGCTTCTGACACTCAGCCTCTGACAGGGCGTGCGCCTGTGAGACGAAGGTGGGCCTGGACACCCTCCGCATCACCTCCAAAGATGGGGGTCTCTGCCCTCTTCCAATTTCTGGGGTCACTGTGGTCGCCCAGGGATTTTGTTTGCTAAAGGAAGGGGTGGACAGACCGGGCACGGTGGCTCACACCTGTAATCCTGGCACTTTGGGAGGCTGAGGCGGGTGGATCACGAGGTCAGGAGTTCGAGACCAGCCTAGCCAATAAGGTGAAATCCCGTCTCTACTAAAAATACAAAAATTAGCCGGGTGTGGTGGTGAGCGCCTGTAAGCCCAGCTACTCGGGAGGCTGAGGCAGGAGAATCACTTGAACCTGGGAGGCAGAGGTTGCAGTGAGCCAAGGTCGCACCACTGCACTCCAGCCTGGGCGACAGAGTGAGAGTCCATCTCGGAAAAAAAAAAAAGGACGGGGTGGACAGAGGTGATTAGAGGGCCTGGGGGACTGGCTCTAGAAACCCACGTCTTGTACCTTTTCCCCTGAGAGGAAAAAGGGTGTCAAGGAAGGGTCAAAATTCATCCTGAGGCGTGGCATCCTGTGTCTAGGGGTTGAGACTGAGAAAGGAGTGAGACACTCGGCTCCCCGAAAACGCCCTGGTGTGTACGGCCGTAGACAAGCTGATGGCCTCTCTGGCCTCAGTAGCCCATCTGCAAAATGCGGAGAATTGTGCCCAACTCCCCAGCAACAGGGCTCAGGAACACAGGGTGCTGGTGGGTCAGGTGCTCAGCACGGGGTTTGGTTAGAAACAGCCACTCAGCACACATCACCTGAAGTTGTCACTGAGCCACAGGGACAGGACTCACACCTACATATGATCAGCAAAGAGTCTGCCTGCTGGACAATGGTGGCAAATACTCCATACACCTGCCCATCCACCCAACCGCGCATCCACCTACCTCCCATCCTCCACCCATCCACCCATACACCCACTCACACATCCACACACCCATCCATCCACTCACCCATCCAATTACTGACCCATCCATCCATCCATCCATCCACTCACCCATCCAATTACTCACCCATCCATCCATCCATCCACTCATCTATCCATTTACTCACCCATCCATCCACTCATCCACCCACTCACCCATCCATCCATCCATCCACTCACCCACCCATTTACTCACCCATCCATCCACCCATCCACCCACTCACACATCCACACACCCATCCATCCACTCACCCATCCATTTACTCACCCATCCATCCACCCATCCACCCATCCACCCACTCACCCATCCACCCACCCATCCATCCACTCACCCATCCATCCACTCACCCACCCATCTACTCACCCACCCGACCATCCATCCACCCATCCATCCACTCACCCACCCATTTACTCACCCATCCATCCATCCATGCACTCACTCATTTACCCACTCGCCCACCCACCCATGCATCCATCTACCCACTCACCCACCCATTTACCCACTCACCCCCCCACCCATCCATCCACCCACCTACTCACCCATCCACGCACCCATCCATCCACTCACCCATCCAACCATCCATGCACCCGTCCATCCACCCACTCACCCATCCACTGCCCCATCCATCCACTCACCCACCCATTTACTCATCCATCCATCCAGGCACCCACCCATTTACCCACCACCCATCCACCCACCCACCCATCCACCCACTCATCCATCCATTTACCCACCCAACCATCCATGCACCCACCCATCCACCCACTCACCCATCCACCCCCCCATCCATCCACCCACCCATCCATCCACTCACCCACCCATTCATCCCCACCTACCCACCCACCCATCCATCCATCCACCCACTTGCCCATCCACCCACCCATTTATTCATCCATCCATCCACCCATCCATCCATTCACCCACTCCTCCATCCATGCACCCACCCATCTACCCACTCACCCACCCATCAATCCACTCATCCACCCATTCATCAACCCACCACCTACCTGCCCATCCATCCAACTACCACCCCCTCACCCATCCACCCATTCATTTATCCACCCACCCACCCATTCATCCATTTATTTATCCACCACAACCACACATCCATCCACTCTCCCACCCACCCATTCATCCATCCTTCATCCACCCACCCACCTACCCATTCACTCCCTCCTTCCTTCCTTCCTTCCTTCCTTGACTGTTATGTAGTAGGTGCTGAGCTTTAAAGGAGAAGGAGATAGACTCAGCCCTGAGCTCCATCAATACATCAGGAAAGGGCAAAACAGGACAAGTACAGGGGACCATGAGAACCAGCACAGGGACCCAACTTGCCCTGTGGTCAGTGGAGGCTTTCTGAGGAAGTGGGGCCCTTGAGATGTTTCCACTGAGTCTTGAGCAGGGTTCTGGTGAGTCTTGTGTTCACCAGGATAGAGTTTCCACTGAGTCTTGTCTTTGAGCAGCTCATCTCTCACTCAGTTAGATATCATCACCCTTCATTTCTTCACTCAGTCTAAAGGATCCTACCTGGATGGCTCCATCTTGCTCTTTTCTCTCTGAACCTGAGTGAGTGGTAGTGCTTAGGAGACACCTGGAACAGGTCTGAGACATGCCTGAGGCAGGCGGAACCACTGGTTCCATATACAGCCCTCTCACAGCTGTGGGTCCCAGGACTCGGTGAGCACTAGGGTGCCGAACTCATCCTGGTTTGTCTGGACGTTTCCAGTTTTTGCACTGAAAGTCCCATGTCCTGGGAAGCCTCTCAGTCCTGGGAGAACCAGGATGGGTGATCATCTAGTGGGCAGGTATGGAAGGTTCCCCACTGCCCATTCCCATCTGTGGAGAAGAACATGCTTTGTATTGTGGATGTGGTGTGGAGTGGGGGTGGAACATGAGCCATGGCTCACAACATGAGCCATGTGTCCCTGGGTGGCCTTACGAGCTCAACAAGCTTGGGGCCATGACTGTCCTTGGCCTTCACCCACTACCTAAATTATCCTGAACACAGACCAGATACTCAATGAGTATTTGCCGATTTAACACATAAGTGAATGAGTGAATGAATGAATGAAGGTGAAACAGGGAATGTTTGCTCCAGACAGAACAGAGTCAAGTCTCTGAGATATTTCAGAGCATTGAACAGAGCATTGAACCAAAGGAAGGCTCAGTGGTAACGAAAACAGGCTGGGCAGCAGCAGGAAGCTCAGGGTCATCATTGCTCTCTTTAAATTGCTCCAGTGGTGAGAGCAATTTCTACAGGAGACCCACTGGCAGGAAGGGCAAAGGGGTAGCCAACAGGGAGGTAAGCATGGAAGAGACCTCAGGAGCCCTAGGCAGCTCCGATCTGTCATCTGGCAGCTATTGTGGGTTCTGTGCAGGTGGAGTCATTGCTAACCAGGGGGTCCCTGAGTGCATGACATGGGAGACCTGACTGCTCAGCTTGAGTATATCATTAGGACTGTGGTTAATGCTAATGACTGCGACCTTGAGTTATCAAGACGTGGTAGAAGTGTGTGTCAAGCTCATTTCTCTAAAAGATGCAGCACCCACCAGGATGGCTAAAGTTCAGAGGGAAGACATCCAGTCCTGGTAAGGACACGGGCAAGTAGAGCCTCATCCTCCTGATCGAAGCTTGTATTACACAACCACTCCAAAGATGGTTTGTGGTCCCACCTAGAGCTGGCATGCCAGTGACCTACGACCCAGCAATTCTGCCGCCAGAAGTCCATCCAGGTGAAATGCATGCTTGTGTTCACCAGGAGAGAAGGTTCTTTGTAGATCTCAAACAGGGAACTTTTCACACACCCCTCAAGAGTGGGTAGATAAACTACGGTCTTTTCCCACTCTGAGATCCAGCTCAGTAATAAGGAGGAACCAGGCAGGCATGCTGAGCCCCTCCTGCAAAGGAGCATGCTAGGTGGCTCATTTGCATAAAGCTACAAGGTGATTTTTTTTTTTCCCAGACAGGGTAGTGAGAAAAACAGTTCAGGTCAGTTTCTTGCAAAATCAATTCAGAGCTATGTAGACCCACTGGAAAGCCAGGTCTCCAAAGCAGCTGGGGTTCCTCCCACTGAGTTGTGGGTGGGTATATCCCCCCAGCTTCCAGCTAAAAATCAGGCCAGCTTCTCTCCAGAACCCAGGGTTCAGGTTCTGAAGTCTTCACATTCTAGAATGTTCCTCTCTACTCTGCAGATGTGAATAAAATACCCCCAAACAGGTGAACTGCCATGAGGGCAGTCATGGGTACTTCCTGAGGCTTCATGGGGGCACCTGCAGGAGTGAAGAGGAAGGGAGGAGGCGAGGCGGCTCGCAGCCACCCGATTCCCCTGCACGGTGAGTTTCTCATCTCTCTAAGCACCAGAGATGTCTTGGCAGGGGAAGAAGATTCTGTGAGGAAGAGGAGACTTAGCCTCTGTCAGGGCTTTGGTGCTCATCTGTTCTGAAATGGGGCCCTGAGCACCCCAGAGTCAGGGCTGGGGGGCAGAGGGGAAAGGAAGGGAATGGGGGCCGTGACGGTGACAGTGATGATGTGTGGAGGGCGTCTGGGTGCTCGGCCCTTTCCCAGCTTGATCTCAACAAAGGCACAGAGGGCTCATGGGCTGGTGCGAGTTTTCACCCCATTTAACAGAAGAGGGACCCTGACTCCACTTCTTAGTAATTTACCCACAGTCCGCCCCTCACAGCCGGGGCCCAAGCCCAGGAAGAGGAGTGGTGGGGATGGGGCCAGGGTCTGCTCCCTGCCAAGGCCGCAGCACGCCCGGGGCCACACCCACACCCTGCACGGGGCTTCCTCCCTCTCAGGGAGGAGAAAGGAGCGTGCTGTGTCTCTGAATGGGAGGGGGCTCTCAAGCGCAGACCCCAGAGCTCTGTCTCCCCTCTGGACACGCCTGGGCAGCATCTCCTGTGCCCTGTCAGCCCCCACACCAGCCCCTTCGGGGAAGGGTCCTTGGGTATCTTAGGGAAAAGGAGGGTCTGTGGCTCAGAGCAGCCCCTGCTTCTCCCTGGGCCCCTGAGGGAGGGTCCACAGGCACAGATGGCTGCCCAGGCCGGGCCCTACAAGCACATCCAGGGACCAGGCACCTCTGAGAGCTGCCGGTGCCCGCAGGGGCCCTGGGTGCTGAGCCTGCCCGCCTCCTCCACGGTGTCCAGCACGGAAGGTTGCCGGCGGCAGGAGCTGCAGGCAGGCCGGGCAACCTGAGCAGGAAGCATCCGGCTGGAGCATTTCCTTTCGTTAAATACCCGCCCGGCTCCCCGCCAGGGGAGGAGGCAGGTCACAGGCCGTCCCGGGCCTCACCGCTTCAGGAATGTACGGGGTGTCAGGGGAGCTGCGGTGCCGTCACCGGGAGGAAGACAGAAGCTGGCGTGGCGGAGGTGGGTGTCCGCTCCCATCTGGCAGAAAAGTCATCTTCTTGCAGGGCAGGGACGGAACCAGCTGAGTTCCTTTGAAAATGAGACAGATGACATTTCAATCTTCCATGGGGTCTGGAGGCCTCACCCCACCCCCGCCTCCCGCTCCACATGCCCGCCTGTGAGGTTCGGGGCGCGGTTCCCCTGGGGAGGGCTCCCTGTCACCTGTTCCTCCCATCTGAGAGCTCGCCGGAGGGCTGTGGGTGGCAGCGGGCGCGGCAGATCCGGCGTGTGGGCGCTGGACTGCTCCTGCCTCACTGCTGCGGTGCCCTTGGTTACCAAACAGCCTGCGTGGGGGCTGGTTTGCAGGAAGCCCCCAGAGAGTCCCCACCCAAATCCTCCTTTATTTTAAATCTGTGAAGCTCACGTCTGCTAAACCCACCCCCAATCCCCCAGCCTAAGCTCCAAAAATGCTGAGGGAGAAGGAGCTCTGCTTGGAGTCGGAGGGGTGCAGGGACCCCAGGTGGGGCAGCTCCTGGTGGTCCCTGCCGGCTAGCTCAGGCCAGGCCTGCCAGGAGCTGGCTGAGACGCCGTTACTGTGTCTGGGAAATGGGCGCCCTGGGCCCCCTGCATGGTGTGTCAGAGGGCAGCGGGACAGACAGCAGGAGAGGAGCCTGTGGCTGGAACCAGGCAGGTGGCACCCAGAGCCGGCTGGACAGGCCCGTGGGACACGTGAAGGCTGCTGGGTGCCAGGGCGGTGCTGGGCCCATGTCAAGAACCCCTGGACAGGGCTCAGACTCCAGATCAGGGTTCAAGGCCATGACCCTGGCAGGTCCTCACCTGCAGTGATGCCAGCCTCGCAGAACCCATGGACAGAAAGGGAAGGGCGTAGGTGCCCTCAGTGCCCGCAGGAGGCCCTGGGAGCTCTGGAGCAGGCAGGGGGGACACACCAGGTGCCCCACAGTGGGAGCAGCTGGAAGCCGTGAACTAGATTTGGGGACTGCCTCCTGGGGAGGTGCAGGACAGAAGGAACCCAGTGAGCGGCAGCGTGAGGGCCCCTGCCTAGCCCATTTATACAAACGGCCGAGTGCACCGAGCGTAGGGGTTCTCCAAGGCCCAAGGAGGTTCTTCTCTCTAAGGAGGACGGCAGGAAGGCCCAGAGGCCCAGCCAGCTGGTGCCGGTGGGGAAGCAGGCAGGGAGGAAGCTGACAGGCGGCATGGGAGCCAGGGTGAACCACCTGGCCAGGACTGAGGGGGGCCGCGCAGCAAACTGCATCCAGATTTCAGAAAGAGGAAGGGGGAAAGAGGAAAAGCCAGCTGGTTCCACGGAGCAAGCCGGCACGGGCATTCCCATGGGGCCGGATGGGAACCGAGTCGGATCACGTGTCTGCCTCTGGCAGGGGGAGGAAGGGGCCCCTGGAAGCAGCTGCCTGAAGGGACATTTCTCTTCCTGGGAGGAGGGGGAGCGGTGTCTACTCTCCTGGGCCCTGGAGTGTCCTTAGCCCTGAACCTGCCTCTCCTGTCCGTGCCTCTCACTCTCGGCTCACATGCTGCCTCCTCCTGGAAGCCCTCCTAAACTGGCCCAGATGGAACCCTCTGATGGTCTCCTTCAGGGCCATGGTCACCGTCAGTAACCACTGTGAGGGGTGGGACTGTGTGGGTCCCAGTTTCCCCATCCCCAGGCTGTTCCTCCGTGAAGTCACAGCTGACCCTGGTGCCTCATGCCAGGCACACGGAGCTGCTCACCAGCCCCCGTGACCAGCTGAGCGACTTCAAGCCACTGAGGGGTGAATGGAGGCTGGAATTTGGGCCGGAGTCTGGGTTGGAGACTCATGTCCTGGCCCTGGGCTGAGCTCAGGACAGGTCCCTCGAGCTGCTGGAACCGGCGGTCAGAGGCTGATGTGGGTAGGGCTCTGTGGACCTTCAGGGCTTCCCAAGAGCAGGGAGGCTCTTCTGGGGCAGCCCAGCCGGCAGGGGCCAGGCAGGTCCGGGCAGCGTGGGCTCCCTGAGGCTTCTGAGAGCCTGGCCTGGGAGGGTGGCACGGGCCGTGCCCCCCGGGGGTGCCCACACTTTGGGACAGCTGCTGGTGCTTCCCTGGCCCTCCCTGGTGCCCGCAGGCTCAGGGCCCCCGGATCAAGATGCACGGGGCCGGGACTCGATTTAACCTCAGACAAGACTGAGGTGGGGCCGGCAGCTGGAGAGCTGAGGCTGCACCTGCCGCCCCCTGTGAGGGCCGCATCCCGTCCCTGGGAAGTGCCGGTTGGGAGGCCGCTGAGTGCAGTGTCTCCCCACCCTAGAAAGGTTCCCAAGTTTGGGATGAATTCCTTCTCCCGCCCAAGTTTCTTAGTGACCTTGAAAAGTGGCCCGAACAGCTGGCTCTCCAGCTGGGGCCGGAGGAAGGAGTGCTGTTGGCCATGGGACCCGGGACGGGACCCCAGTTCCCTGACCTCCAGTCAGAAGCCCCCAGGCCCCTGTGATGCCGCGTACGCAGCGCGCTCCCCGTGGCCTCAGCTGGGTGATGACCCGAGTCTGGGTGGGAACCTCGCTTCTCAGGCCATGTGGGTTAAACTCGGGGATCTTGACCTGCTTTGGAAAATCGAAACCGTATTTTCGCTCCTGGAGCTCCCCAAAGTGTTTGAACCTGGACTCGGAAAGCTCATTTGGACACAGACGCAGTTTCTCCCCAGGAGATTCCGTTTTCCCCGGAATGCCAGCAGGAAAGTCGGCAGGAAGCCGGGCTGGGGGTGTGGGAGGGCAAGCAGAGTGGGGGTGCAGGGAACATGTGCCCCTGGCTCTGCGAAGTGGCTGCGGGCCGTGGGCTCCTCACTCAGCCCACCTGGGCTGCTCCTGTCCTGAAGACCAGGCCGTGCAGAGCAGGTTTCACAGGTGAGGACACACATCCCAGCTTGTCACACAGCAGGGGCTGCTCCCGGCCTAGAAGGAAGGATAGCAGTGCTGTCTCCATCACTGGGGAGAGGGAGCTGATGGCTCCATTCGGGGGGTGGCCGGGAAAGGCCCCCAGGACCCTGACACCTGCAGCTGTCTAAAGTCTGTGAAATCCGAACCACTGTTGGCCACGGCGTCCTTGGCTTCGACGCGCAGGCTGCCCAGTGGCGCCTCCAGGAAAAGCTGCTAGGTGTGAGGGGCAGAGATGGGGGCTGTGAAGTGAAGCCTGGAGGTTGGGGAGTGTCCACTTGAGGATCAGCCTGTCGGGGTTCGGCCCAGGGGTCCCCAAGCTGTGGGACGTTCGGGGCTAAAGCCAGGAGAGTCCCAGGCAGACCTGTGGACGGTGGGTCTCCCCTCTTCAGCTCCCCAGGCGCTGGCCTTTCAGGTCTGGAGGTGCTGCCCCTCCAATTCGGCGGGGTGGGGCCCTGCCTTAGTGCCCCCGGGCACGGCAGCTAAGAGCACCTGGCTGGAGGGCTGAGGGCCCCCAGACCTGGGGCCCAGGTGGCCTGGAGATGCCTCCTCAGCTTGGCATTTACCGTGAGGTGGGCGGTTCCAGATGCCTGGAGCTGAGGGCCTGGCTGCGGGTGTGTGGCAGTGCCACATGGCTGCCCGGGTAAAGTGCCAAGAGCTGGGTGGTTTACAAAACAAACCTGTCGTCTCACAGCTCTGGAGGCCAAAAGTCTGAGATCGAGGCTTGGGCAGGGCCACGTTCCCCACAGTTCCAGAGGAGGATCCTTTCTGCCTGTCCCAGCTCCTGGTGGCTCCAGGTGCCCCTTGGCTTGTGGCCACATCGCTCCAACCTCTGCCCTGGCTTCACGCTGCCGTCTCCTCTGCACGTCTGTCTTCTCCTCTGCTCCTATGAGGACACCCCTCGCGGGATTTAGGCCCCACCCAGATAACCCAGGATGACCCCACTGCAAGATCTTTTGTTCAATTACATCTGCAGAGACCACTTCCCAACCAGGCCAGAGTCACAGATTTCCAGGGTCAGCTGTGGACACCGTTCAGCCTGAAACGTCATCTCATCCACACCTCCCATCGCCACCATGGAGGTGAAGTTCAGGTTCTCACCGATTGCCCTGTACCGTTTCTCCAGGGAACCCTGGATGTCCACAGAGGGGCCGATGGCTGCCCCTGGCCTGTCATGGGGCCCCAGCTCTGACACCTGAGCTTCCGAATTCACTTGTTTAGATTTTCAGGAGCGTTTTTTCTTCCCAGGACACCATGTGCCTTTCCAGGGAGCCCTGGGGGTGGGGGCATGGAGTGCTCCCCTGGGTCTCCCAGGGGCTTCTGCTGCCCGAGGGGTCCGTCCAAACTGTACATCGGATCCGCCGCTGCTGCCCTCCTGGCCCGGCGGGAAGCTGACGCCTCCGGGAGTTCTTGGTGGTGAGCCGTGTGTGGAGAGCTCCTTGCTCTGGGGGCCCTGTCACCTGGGCGCAGTTCAGGGTCCCTCGGAGCTGGAGATGTGGCGGGAGGGAGGCCCAGCCCCACTTCTGGGCTCCCTGAGGCTCCACTAATCTTGGGAGGGGAGAGAGGCTGAATTCCTGGTGGTGACCTGAGGACTCACACAGGTAAACCGAGCAAGACTGTGGGACCGTGGCACCCCACACCTGTGCACCTGCCACAGCCCGATGTCCATCCCGGAGAAAGGGACCCACACCTGTGCACCTGCTGCAGCCGGATATCCATCCCCAGGGGAAGGGACCCACACCTGTGCACCTGCCACAGCCCAATGTCCATCCCGGGGGAAGGGACCCACACCTGTGCACCTGCCGCAGCCCGATGTCCATCCCAGAGAAAGGGACCCACACCTGTGCACCTGCTGCAGCCTGAGGTCCATCCCCACGGGGAGGGACCCACACCTGTGCACCTGCTGCAGCCCTAGGTCCATCCCCAAATGAAGGGACCCACAGACATGGCTCATCCTTACCGTGGAATGTGAGCCATGAAAAGGGGAGGCCTCAGCTCAGCCACCGCAGGGACGGACTCAACACATGCCGAGCGGAAGCAGCCAGGCCTGAGAGGCCACTTGCAATTCCACCTGCGGAAATGCCAGAAAGGGAGGTCCACAGAGGCGAGAGCTGGATTTTGGGGACGGCCAAGGGGCGAGGGGTTTCCTTCCGGATGAAATTGCCCTGGAACGAGATGCGGGACAGGGGGAGGTGGCCACAAGATACTGCGGCTCTGCTGGATGCCATGGTACCGCATGCTGTGAACGGCTAATTCTATGCTATGTGGATCTCACCTCAATCAAAGAATTGGAAGCTTCCCAGCAGCCGAGATGACTCAGGTTCGGGGGTGACTCATCCAGGCCACTGGCATTACGTCGCTTAAAGACAAGCCTGACCTTTCCCCAGAAGCCTCAAGACCACAGTGGCCTCCCACGGCGGAGGGCAGTGCTGAGGGGCCGGTGTTCATCCAGCTCACGGGACAGGCCTGAAGCGCAGACGTTTCCTCTGCCAAGCAGGGGACGCAGGCTCAACCCTCCCTGGCCGGGGGCGGCTCTAAGTTTGGAAAAATGAAAGTCCCATGGGAGGGTGGGCCGCTGGGGTGGGATCCTGGAGCCAGGGCTGGGTCGAGAGACCCGGGGGCCTTCCCCGCAGCTGGCATGGAGTGATGGGGAGGGGGTGCTGGGTAAGAGGGAGCTATACAGGCCACAGGAGGGGTCCCCAGCCTCTAGCGCCTTGGCCATGGCCTCAGGGGGCATCCTGGCATCCCCATAGAGTGGCCATGTCCAGGGACTGAGCTTCAAATGGGGAACCGGGCGGGGTCCAGAGACCCAGAGACCCTGCACTCACACGGCTGGACCCCACCTGCTGCCACAGTCCCTCATGGCTGCTGTCCTTGGAGGAAGAGGGACATGGGGGGCCGCGACCCCATAGGCTGCTGTCCTTAGAGGAGGAGGGACACAGGGTCTGCGACCCCACAGGCTGATGTCCTTAGCGGAGGAGGCAGGGGCCGTGGCAGGCACAGAGGGACCAGCCTAAGGGCCCCTCAGGGGTCTGGAGGGCTCTTCCCCCCCGAGGTCGCCCACTGACCTGGCCCGAGGACCCTCTGCTGGCCTGTGTGGACCCCCTGGGCGTGAAGCACACGGGGCAGTGGGTGGCACTGATGGAGCAGCCCTTCTGGAACGTTCCACCCTGGCTTGCGCCAGCCCCGCGTGTGGCCCCGGGAGCTCAATTTCCTGACAACTCTCAGTCCTGAGGTTTCCTGCCCCCGCAGAACCATCCATGAGTGTTTTGTGGTTACAAAAAATAAAAAGAAGGCCGGGCGCGGTGGCTCAAGCCTGTAATCCCAGCACTTTGGGAGGCCGAGACGGGTGGATCACGAGGTCAGGAGATCGAGACCATCCTGGATAACACGGTGAAACCCCGTCTCTACTAAGAAATACAAAAAACTAGCCGGGCGAGGTGGCGGGCACCTGTAGTCCCAGCTACTCGGGAGGCTGAGGCTGGAGAATGGCGTGAACCCGGGAGGCGGAGCTTGCAGTGAGCTGAGATCCGGCCACTGCACTCCAGCCTGGGCTACAGAGCGAGACTCCGTCTCAAAAAAAAAAATAAAATAAAATAAAAAATAAAAATAAAAATAAAAATAAAAAGAAAACAAAACCAAAACCTGTTATTTTTCCCAAGGTGAGCGTGAGCGCCCTGCGAGGAGGCCCAGGCGATTTCCTACCCTTCCCACGCGTCTCGGAGCCCAGAGCACGGCGGGCACAGGAGTGACCGGCAAGCCTGGCCCTGGCCCCAGCCCCACTCCTGAGCCTGGGTCAATATTCATTCAGGAAAGGTGGCTCCAGCCTTGCCCATGGTGGGGGGGACGGGTGGGGTGCCCCAGGAGGCTGCCCGGAGAGACCCCTGGAGCCAGGGATCCATAGAGACACTCAGGCAGGGGAGTGGGTGAAGATGGGGCAGTGAGAAGATAGGGGGGCTGGGCACCGTGGCTCACGCCTGTAATCCCAGCACTTTGGGAAACCGAGGAGGGGAAATTGCTTGATCTCAGGAGTTCAAGACCAGCCCGGCAACATGGCAAGACCCCATCTCTACAAAAAATACAGCAATTAGCTGGGCGTGGTGGTGTGTACCTGTAGTCCCAGCTAATCAGAGGCTGAGGTAGGAGGTTCACTGGGGCCCAGGAGGCAGAGGCTGCAGTAAGCGGAGATCACACTGCTGCACTCCACCCTGGGCAACAGAGTGAGACCCTATCTCAAAAAAAAAAAAAAAAAAAAGATGGGGAGGGGGTAGATATGGGGGAGGGGACAGAGGAAGAAGAGATGGGGGTGTTCCTGGAGAGACCCCAGGTTCCCCTGGCCCGGCTGGCTCTCTCCACAGCATCCCGAACCCAAAGACTCTTCAGCTTCTTCTTGCTTACCTCCTGAGACAGAGAGCTCACTCCCTGTGCAGGCCTCCTGTGCTGGGGCTGGGTGGCTTGGAGTGTGGCAAAGTGTCTGATTCCTTCTTCCTCCTTCAGCTGTGCCCCCAGGGTCTGGAGCAACAGAGCTGGGCGTGTGACCAAGCCCCTCGCCGTGTCAGGGCAGGCGTGCTGGGGAAGGGGCTGGACGCCAGCTTTTGTGGTCCTGTCCAGCAATCCCCGCAAGGCTAGCGAGGGAGGTGGCTGTGAACAATTGAGCGAATGGGAAAATGGGCGGATGGATGTGCGGTGTAGACCCAGGAGGACTCGGCGCTCCTTCTGTCCGGAGAGGAGTGAACCCGCCCCACAGGCCCCGATTGGCAGGTTTTCTTCCAGCATCCACGGTGGCCGAGCCGAGCGTTATGAAAACACGGGAGAGTATGTCAGAACAGGCAGTGCCACGCTTTGCCGCAGGGTGACAGGTTCAACAAATCCCTCCTCAGAATTTACTGCCTGCATTTTTGCTTCAGAGTGACGCCCTGCCGCCAGACGTATTTCTTTTTTTTTTTTTTTTTTTGAGACGGAGTCTCGCTCTGTCACCCAGGCTGGAGTGCAGTGGCCGGATCTCAGCTTACTGCAAGCTCTGCCTCCCGGGTTTACGCCATTCTCCTGCCTCAGCCTCCCGAGTAGCTGGGACTACAGGCGCCCGCCACCTCGCCCGGCTAGTTTTTTATATTTTTAGTAGAGACGGGGTTTCACGGTGTCAGCCAGGATGGTCTCGATCTCCTGACCTCATGATCCGTCCGTCTCGGCCTCCCAAAGTGCTGGGATTACAGGCGTGAGCCACCGCGCCCGGCCGCCGGACGTATTTCATGCAGAAATACCTGCCCTGAGCGCCCCGGGGGCAGGACGCCTGTTCACAGAAGGCAGCTCTAGACTTTTCTATGAACAGAGGGACCGTCCTGGCGAACACGGTGAAACCCCGTCTCTACTAAAAATACAAAAAATTAGCCGGGCGCGGTTGTGGGCGCCTGTAGTCCCAGCTACTCGGGAGGCTGAGGCAGGAGAATGACGTGAACCCGGGAGGCGGAGCTTGCAGTGAGCCGAGATCGCGCCACTGCACTCCAGCCTGGGCGACACAGTGAGACTCCGTCTCAAAAAAAAAACAAAAACAAAAAACCCTCACCCAAACCAAGTCCTTTACAGAAAGACATTTGTAAAACTTACTTTCCAGCCACCAGAAAATTAGGGGGTAAAAGGGAATTTCCATCTGAAGTGGGCAGTGATGATTTTATTTCTTGATTGTGCACTGATTCTGTTTTTTGGAAACGGTGTGGGGAGGGGAGGCGGTGGTGCTGGGGGTCCGTGCCACGCTCCACCATCCACCGGGAGCTGGGCCCCCTGCCTCCCTCCCCATCAGGAATGGGGTGAGGCATTGGCCCACGGGCATCGCAAGGCCGATGGGACTTCAGAGCGGGTTGGGGCCGAGCTTCAGGGATTGGGCACGCAGGGTGAGGTTTGGGTTATGAGAGCTGGACGCCCCCTGCATCCACCACTCAGCCCCAGCCCCCCGTGCCAGGGGAGGGCTCTGTCCTGGGATGGTTGATGTGGGCTCTTGGGACAGAAGGGTCACTGGGCCTTGGATGGGTCCTGGGACCTGTCCTGTTCCTGCAGCACGTCAGCCGGTCCAGCCTCACATTCCTGCTCCCTCTGCAGCCACCTCCCAGACAGAGCTTGGAGCTGAGCAGGGGACGCCGCCACCCCGTCGGCCCTGTCCATGGAAACCGTCACCCGAGCTTGGAGCTGAGCAGGGGATCCAACCACCCCGTCAGCCCTGTCCACGGAAACCGTCACCCGAGCTTGGGGCTGTGCAGGGGACGCGGCCACCCCATCGGCCCTGTCCACGGAAACCGTCACCCGAGCTTGGAGCTGAGCAGGGGACGCGGCCACCCCATCGGCCCTGTCCACGGAAACCGTCACCCGAGCTTGCTCCACATTCCAGACCGGGGCAGCGGGTTCCCCAAGGCTCTGTGGCTGTGGGATGTGAGGACTTGGAGCCTTCCCAGAGTAGGATGGAGGGGAGCAAGGCGGGAGGGGCGGTGGGCAGCGAGTCCGATGCCCTCTTCTAGATGGGGACAGGCTTTGGTGCTGGGGGGCAGAGGGCTGGGCCCCGGGATCATGGAAGGACAGGCCCTGGTAGCCAGTCCACCAAGTCATGCCTCCCAGTCCTCAGGGAACACACCAGGGGTCCTCACGCCTCTGGGAGCCTGCAAAGGTATTTATTCAGCGCTCTGGAGTGCGGCCAAGTGAAGGCTGGAGGGGGCATTTCCAGGTGGCAGCTCCTGGCTCTAAGGGGATCCCAGTGCCTCTCTGGTCCTGTGGGTGTGAGTCACTGGGGCACACAGGGGAGGCCATGGGTGGCGGCCGTGCCTAGGTCCGGCCAGACGGGTCATGTCTCCACCAGGCGCCTGAAATAGCTCTCTGGGGCATCCAGCTCAGGGAAGAGGGTGTGGATGCCCTGCAGGACGGACGTGGCTAGAGCTGCAGCAGCCCTTCCAGGTAACTGGGACCCCGCCCAGCGACACACTCTCTGGCCCAGAAGCCAGGAGCCGACCGTGCCCCATCCCTCCCCATTACAGCCCTTCGTCCTTCTCCCACTCCTGCCCGGCTCTGCTGTGCCCTCGAGGGGAACCTGGCCAGCTCGGTGCCAAGTGCTGTAACTCCCAGCAGGCAGCATCCTTCCCACAGCCCGGGAGGGGTGGGGGCTCCTGGGATGCTCCCACCTGGGCCTCCAAACTCTAGCAGGGATCCCTGCTGTCTGAACCCCCCTGGCTGACCCCACGGCCCCTGGTCCCGTTTCCTGGTACACCCTATCTCTGTCCCTGATGGAGCTCCAACCCCTCACTCCCCTCTCCTCATCACCAAGTCCCGGGGCCCAGACTTCCCAGTTGGGCAGAGGAAAACTAGGACATCCTTGGAGGACTCAGGAGGTCCCTTCAAGGGGGACCGTGATGGCCGAGGCCCCAGGACCTAGCAGGGTGATGGATGGGGGTGGACGTCAGTGCCCAACAGGCAGTCGCCAAGCTGGGCCGAGTTTTGGAAATGACCTCATCTTCCAACCTCTTGCTTCACAGACAGGGGCACAGAGGGCAGGGACCTGGGGCCTGTGGGAGGGGATGGCCTTTGAGAGTCTCCAGTGAGGACCCACAGGGCGGTGGCCTTGATGAGGACACCTGTGGTTGTGTCTGGAGCTGCCATACAAAGTGCCACAAACTAGGAGGCTCAGGACAACAGAGTGTGCCCCTCACAGCTCTGGAGGCCAGAGGGCCAAAGTCTAGCGTCTGGCGGGGCTGGTTTCTTCTGAGAGCCCCGGGGAAGATCCTCCTGGCCTCTGCCAGTACCTGCTGCTGCCCGTGCTCCCTGGCTGGCGGCCGCATTGCTCTGCCTGCGTGTCCGTGGGACCCCGTGAGCCTCTCCTCTCTTCTCCTTATAAGGGCACTTGGGCTAAGACCCACTGACCCCAGCCTTGAACCAGTTACCCCTGCCATGACGCTATTTCCAAATAAAGGCAGGTCCTGAGGCTCTGAGGACGTGAGTCTTGAGGGACACAGTTCAACCCACTACAGCGCCCAGTTGTAGTTCAGGAAGTTGAGGTTCAGAGAGATGGGGGAGCCCCCAGACTCACCCACACCGGGGACCTGTCGCAGGTGGAGACCCCCAGACACTGGTGGGAGTGATCTGGTTTTAGGGGGTCACCCAGGGAGCTGGAGAACACAGGGAACTGGAAAAAAGTGGTCAGGGCTGCTGCCTCAGGTAGGTGTCTGCCAAGGAGACCTGGAGGTCTCGGGGGTGGTGAGAGGCTGAGGGTCCATGAAGCAGGCCGGATGATAAGCTGGAATTGGGCTTTGAGAGGTGGCGTTGGGCTGCGATTTAAATAAAGGAAGGGGCCAGGTACAGTGGTTCACACTTGTCATCCCAGCACTCTGGGAGGCCGAGGCAGGCGGATCACATGAGGTCAGGAGTTTGAGACCAGCCTGTCCAAGATGGCGAAACCCTGTGTCTACTAAAAATACAAAAATTAACCGAGTGTAGTGGTGAGCACCTATAATCCCAGCACTTTGGGAGGCCCAAGCGGGTGGATCACCTAAAGTCAGGAGTTCGAGACCAGCTTGGTCAACATGGTGAAACCTCATCTCTAATAAAAATACAAAAATCCACTTCAGGAGGCCGAGGCGGGCGGATCACGAGGTCAGGAGATCGAGACCATCCTGGCTAACACGGGGAAACCCCGTCTCTACTAAAAATACAAAAAATTAGCCGGGCACGGTGGCAGGCGCCTGTAGTCCCAGCTACTCGGGAGGCTGAGGCAGGAGAATGGCGTGAACTCAGGAGGTGGAGCTTACAGTGAGCGGAGATCGTGCCACTGCACTCCAGCCTGGGGGACAGAGAAAGACTGTCTCAAAAAAAAAAAAAATCAGCCAGGCGTGGTGGCGGGCGCCTGTAATCCCAGCTACTCAGGAGGCTGAGGCAGGAGAATCGGTATAAATAAAGGAAGGGAGTGTGTGGGGGAATGACGCAGGGAGACTCCAGGCCCGGAGGATGGGTCAGGCCCTGCACACAGCAGGTGCCCAGAGGATGCCAGCAGGAAGCACGTTGCTGAGAGGAGGCGAAGTGTCAGCGTGGGGCTGGCAGAGGGAGACACCAGCGAGGCAGGGCTGGTTGACCCAGGAGCTGCCCCAGGCTCCAGGAATTTGAGTGGGCAGGAGCCCGAGAGCTCCCATCTGCGCCCGCCTGTCAATCCCAGGCCGCGCCGGGCTCTGGGACGGAAAACGAGAGCAGCAGGTTGTTCTGGAGGGAGGCAAAGCGTCTCCAGGAGGCCGGGCGACCGCCCAGCCTGCAAGCAGAGCGGAGCCCGGCGCCAGTGCTGGGGGAGGAGCAGGTGTCGGGGCTCTGCGGTGCGATGGGGCACTCAGAGTCCCCAGGAAGTGGCATGGGGTGCACGGATCCTGAAACTCAGTACGTGAGGGAGATGGGAGACAGGTCTGGAGGAGCCAAGGACACCAGGAGGGGCTGGGCCTGGGAGGCCTTCTAGCCCAGCCAGCAATGAAATCCCACAGGGACCTAGGAGAAGAGGGGGTATCCTGCGTGCGGGGCGGGGGCCGGGACTAGGAGAAGAGGGGGTACCCTGCGTGCGGGGCACAGGCCAGGACTAGGAGAAGAGGGGGTACCCTGTGTGCGGGGCGGGTCCGGGACTAGGAGAAGAGGGGGTACCCTGCGTACAGGTTGGGGGCCGGGACTAGGAGAAGAAGGGGTACCCTGCGTGCGGGGCGGGGGCCGGGACTAGGAGAAGAGGGGGTACCCCGCGTACGGGTTGGGGGCCGGGACTAGAAGAAGAGGGGGTACCCCGCGTACGGGGCGGGGGCCGGGACTAGGAGAAGAGGGGGTACCCCGCGTGCGGGGCGGGGACCGGGCCAGCCTTGCACATTGATGATGCTTGCAAATGGGCCTCTGGGGCTGAGCAGGGTCCCCCAGGCAGTGCAGAGGCTATGCGGGGGCCTCTGCAGGGTCCTGGGCCTCCCTGTGCCTCTCAGCTGAGTGGGGGACCCAACGCTCCCAGGCCACTGTGTCCACTGCGGATGGAGGGGCCTGGCCTGAGGGGAGGTGTGGGGCGCACTGCGGGGAAAGGCCACCAGGAAGCACTGCCCTGTGGCAAAGGCGGCAGGGAGAGGGACGCGACTGCACAGGTGGGGAGCCTGGCGTCTGGTCCCAACCTGCTTCTGCTTCCTCACCCGGCAGCTGCCCAGGCACAGCCACAGGGAAGCCAGGCTGCGTTCCCGGCGTCTCCAGGAGAGACAGGGCCCCTTTCCGGCCCCCTGTTCGGCAAGTCCTCCCCACGGCTGGGGGAGGGGCCGGGCGTCACAGCCACCGTCTGTGATTGTGAGCCCACAAAAGCGGCCGGTCGGAGGCCGGGCGGAGGCAGCGGCAGGCTCGGAGGGGCCCTGGAGGACATGCTCCGTTGCAGTGGAGGGCCCGGGCGGCCACACGGTAGTGACCCCATAGTGCAAGGCACGGCCCATTCCTAAGCGGAAGAATGTGTGGAAACGTGTGTGGCTGTGACATGGAACCCAGCGGCACCCGCCGGGTGGGAGGGGCTGCAGTGTGTGGCCATGCCGGTGGCTCCAACCACACGGGCCCGGGCTGAGGCTGTTCTCACTCGGGGGCCGTCCGCTGTGTGTCCACATGGCCGTGGCCCCGTCCCGGGACAGGGCTGATCAGGTTCCCCTGCACTGTTGTGGCTTCGGTGTCTGTGGCAAAGTGAGACCCCCACGCCTGAGAGACGCACGGCAGGCGGGGCAGGTGGTCTCAGGTCTGTACACCTTGCCACAGGCTTTTGGCTTTGCTGGTCTCCAGGCACGTGGGGAGACAGACGCTGGACAAGTGCATCCTACACTGGGTTCCAGGGTGGTCCCAGGAGCGCCGGCAGTGAGCAGGTCAGGGCTGTGGGCACGGGGCTTGGTCCAGCAGGCAGGAGCAGCCCCGCCTGGGGGAGTCTCCCTGAAGGGAGACAGAGGAGATGCAGGGCAGAGACGCAGGGCAGAGCGGCAGGGCAGAGACGCAGGGCAGAGCGGCCAGGGGCAGACCCGCAGGGCAGAATGGCCAGGGGCCCAGAAGCTGGAAGAGGCAGGAAGGACCCTCCCCTGGGGCTTCCAGAGGAGCCCACCTCTGCTCACACCTCGATTTTAGGCCTGGTTTCCAGGTCCGCTCGGCCCCTCCTGGGCTCAGTCCTGTGAGCTGACTGGGTGAGCCGTGTCTGTAGTGCCAGGGCTCTGGGTATGGGCATCTGAGGGGCGGCCCCAGGCCCCTGTGAGTCTCGGTCTTCCGGTCTGTGGAGTGGGGTGGACTTGTTCTCTGATGCTGGCCAGGGGGCCTCCTACAGTGTGGGCTGTGGCCTCCATGGGTCCACCTGCCCGTCTGGCTGGCTGGCCTGCCCTGCCAGAGGACTCAGTGCCCGAGGCCGGCTTCCCTATTCACCTAAGGGAGAACAGAGCCATGCCTCCCTCCCAGCCCTGAGCAGGGCCTGTGCGGGGAGGGCCAGCTCCCCTGGCCCGGAGTCGTCTCCCTGTCCCAGCCAGGCTGGAGGTGAGTGGGACGCAGAGCTCCTCAGGGCAGGTGCTGCCTGGTGAGGAGGAGGGCGGCTTCTCCGAGGTTCCAGCGAAGGATGGCCAGGTCCGGAGAGGATGTGGCCTGGCCAGTCCCGATGCCGGAGGTGACGTGGCGAGGGCCGGAGGTGGCTCCTCCTGGGAGGCTGCCCCGGGTTGGAGGCTGTGTGTGTTGGGTCCGGCCCACTCTCCGTGGCCAGATGCCACCCACCCCCACATCTGCTTAGAGCAGAAGGCAGGCCAGCAGCTGGTGCCAAGTTCGCCAAGGACTGTAGCCCTCAGGCCTGCAGCAGGACAGGAGAGCACGTCCAGCCCACGGTTTCCTGTGGATCTCTAGAGCCCCAGCACCCCCGAGATAGTCCCCAGGCCTCAGTCCCCATCCCCAGACACACACACACACACACACACACTCTCTCACACACACTCTCACACACACACACACACTCTCACACACACACACACTCTCTCTCACACACACACACACAGAACTCTTGTCGCCCAGTCTAAGCCAGCTGACCCGGTGGGAGCACATTCATGCAGGCCCTGGGAGATGCTGGTGTTTGAGGATCGTGTAGAGTCCACTACAGAGGGTTCCAGAAGAGCCGACAAGAGGTGGACAGGGCGGGGCTGTACTCGAGGGAGCAGGGGGCTTGGCCGAGGACCCCGCGCCCTTCCGCTTTGAGCTGTGGGTCTGAGGGGCCTCCGTGCGGGGCTGGCCCTGGGAACTGTGGTCACTCGAAGCCGTCTCCTCCTGCTGATGTCCACCCAGGGACAGGCCTCCTCCAGCAGCTGGCCCCAGAGGGACAGCTGTGTGCCCAGACCCGCAGGCCGCGTGCTTCCACCCTATACAGCCTTCATGGGGGACCGGGGTCCCCCCAGCCAGGCCACCAACAAGCTCCAGACCCATTCCTGGCCCTCACGTTCATAAAATCCTTGAGGCTTGAAATATTTTTCAGATTTTAGCCGTGGTAGTTGCTGGAAAGGCCCTCTCTGGCCAGCTTCCTGCTGCAATGATCCCTGAGCCCTCTCCCCAAGCTCTGCAGGCCTGGTCTGACAGGGTCACCCACAGCGGCGTCCCCTTGAACTTAAGAGCAGGCTGCAGGCCGGGCACGGTGTCGCACACCTGTAATCCCAGCACTTCAGGAGGCCGAGCCGGGTGGATCACCTGAGGTTGGGAGTCTGAGACCAGCCTGGCCAACCTGGTGAAACCCTGTCTCTACTAAATATACAAAAATTAGCCAGGTGTGGTGGTAAGTGCTTGTAATCTCAGCTACTCGGGAGGCTGAAGCAGGAGAATCTTGAACCCAGGAGGTAGAGGTTGCAGTGAGTCAAGATCACACCACTGCACTCCAGTCTGGGCAACAGAGCGAGACTCTCTCTCAAAAAAAAAAAAGAAAGAAAGAAAGAACAGGCTACAGAGGGCCCCGGGTTGGAAAGAGGGGGCATGTGGTGGCCCCTGCAGGGGGTGACATCCTGGGGGGTGACATCTACCTCCAAGGGAATAAGACCCTGAAGCAGGCAGGTGGGTGGGGTGGGGAGACGTCACAGGGCTGGGAGCAAAGGCTCCAATCCCAATCACTGAGGCGCTGGTCTGGCTTCTGCCATGTATCAACTGGTGACCTTGGGCCTGCCTCAGTTTCCCCATCTACGTAGCCCTCCTCCTGCCTGGACCTTGTTGGGATTAGCCGAGTTGACACCTGACAAACACCTGGACACACTCAGTGGAGTGAATCGTCAACAAATGGGACCCCACAGCCTGCCATAGTGTGGGTGTTTCCATCTTTGCTTTGCCTGCCAGGAAGCTCTGTGCAGAGTGTTAACTGCCCTGGCACTGGCTGCCTCTCTTTAGGGTTCTGGGCACTCTCTGAATTTCGTAGTTTCTTTGGCATTTTTTTTCTTTCCTTGTTTGCTCTTTATTAATTTTTTCATAATTTTGTTTCTTAGACATAATTCACATGAGAGTCACCATTTTAAAATGTACAGCTCAATGATTTTAGCACATCCACTAAATGTACTGGGATTGTGTAACCATTATCACCATCGATTTTATCTCCTTTTTAATTTTTGCAGATACACAGCAGGTATTACATTTAGGGGGCACATCGGAGGTTTTGATGCCGGCATGCGGTGCGAACGAAGCATGATCCATTTTAGAACATTTTATCACCTCCCAGAAGAAATCACAGAACCTTTAGCCATCATTTCCGGGGCCTCCCACGCCTGATTCCCCCAGCCCTAGACAAACACCAATCTGCTTTCTGTCACTACAGGTTTGCCTATTCGAGACATTTCACGTAAATGGGGTCACACAATGTAGGGCTTTTTGTGTCTGGCTTTGCCCAGGGAGCTCACGTTTTTCAGGTTCATCCATCCGGTAGCGAGGGTCAGAATCTCGTTCCTCTGAGAGGCTAGTGTCCCGTTGCTTGGGTGACCTGTACCCCATCCACCCATTCGACTGCTTGTGACTGTTTGGGACGCTTTTCCTTTTTTTTTTTTTTTTTTGGCCATTGTGAATTGTGCTATGAACATCCATATACAAATTTGTGTGTGGACATATATTTTCACTTATATTGGGTAGACAGCCAGGAATGGAATTGCCAGGTCATGGGTTAATTCTAGGTTCCGACTTTTGAGGAACTATTACATCGTTTTCCAAACTGGCTGCCTCACTCTCCATTCCCACCGGCGGTGCGCGAGGCCTTGTTTCTCTGCATCCTCACCAACACCGACATCCTGGTTTTCCTGACCGTAAGCATCCTCACCGGTGTGACGTGGCCTCTCTCTGTGGCTTCGATCCGGGTTTCCCGGGTGGCTGGTGACACGGAGCATCTTTGCATCTTTTCATGAGCTTGTTGGCCCCTGGTGTATCTTCTTGGAGAAATATCTGTTTCTATCCTTTGCTATTTTAAATCAGGTGACTTGTGTTTTTACTGTTTTTTGTTTGTTTGTTTTTTTCCTTTTTTCTTTTTTGAGACGGAGTTTTGCTCTTGTTGCCCAGGCTGGGGTGCAATGGCACCATCTCGGCTCACTGTAATCTCTACCTCCTGGGCTTAGGCGATTCTCCTGCCTCAGCCTCCCGAGTAGCTGGGATTACAGGCACCTGCCATCACACCCGGCTAAGTTTTATAGTTTTAGTACAGACGGGGTTTCCCCATGTTGGTCAGGCTGGTCTTGAACTCCTGACCTCAGGTGATCCACCCGCCTCGGCCTCCCAAAGTGCTGGGATGACGGGCGTGAGCCACCACGCCCGGCCTTTAGTGTTGAGTTGCAAGGGCTCTTTATGTATTATGGATTTTAAATATACCCTTATCAGATAAATGACGGGCAAATATTCCCCCCACTGGGTGCGTTGTCCTTTTGCTTTCTTGATGGTGGCCTGTGAGGCACAAAAAGTCTGTAACTTCAAGTATCTCTCTATATCTTGTGCTGCCTTTTGTTGCTTTTGGTATCCTTATTTATTCTATTTCTTTTTCAAGACAGGGTCTCCCTTTGTCACTCCCCCAGCTAGAGTGTGGTGGTGTCATCACCGCTCCCTGTAGCCCCGACCTCCCTGGGCTCAGCCATCCTCCTGCCCCAGCCACCCGGGTGGTCACGGCTCCAGGTGCACACCACCACACCCGGCTGATGTTTGTATTCCTTGTAGTGATGGGGTCTTGCTATGTTGCCCAGGTTGGTCTCAAACTTCTGGGCTCAAACAACCCTGCCTTGGCTTCCCAAAGTGCTGGGATTACCGGCGTGAGCCGCTGTGCCTGGCCTTTATTCATTTCTATGTGGCTGAACACATTTTGCAAGGAGCCCAGGCCCTTGGTGAGCTGAGTAGACACACGTGTGGATGTGGGCATGGGCAGGCACAGGTGTGGTGGGAAGAGCGTGCCCAATATTAGCTGTCAGGGGAGCTCAGGAAGATTGAGGCAGTCAGGGAGGACTTCCTGATGGAGGAGGCTGGTCCTTCGAAATGTGGAGTGGGGACCTCTCCCCTTCAGTCTGGTTCGGGGGTGGGGCCCCACAGCCCCCCTCACATTGGGGGCGTGTTCCCCTCCTCCTTTTGGAGCCCAGCCCCAAGCTGCAGGAACGGTGAGCAGCGAGACCACAGGGCTGGAAGCACACCGGGTAATTAATTTTGACTTACAGGAGCTGTCTTAAATTGGATAGAAACTGGCGAAAATAGGATTAAGAGGGAAGCTGAGCCAAGAGCAAACAGAAGGAAAACTCCCCGAGAGCCGGGCGCCTGGCGGGGCTCTCGGAGCCGCTGAGCGGGAAGAGGCGCGGGACATTGTTGGACGATCGCGTCATGTCCGAAGGCGGCCTCCCCGTGCCACCCCACGGGAGCGGCGGTCGCGCTGGCTGGGAAGATGGGAACGCGGCACTCTGCCCTCCCTGCGGCTGGCTTATCTGCGCTGAGCTCACTCGATTCCGAGGATTAATTTGGAAACAATTAAAATTCTGTGCAAAACAAGCAGTGGGCTGGGCCGGCCAGCGGGCTGGCACGCACGGAGCCCTTTCATCACCAGTGCAGAAATCTAATTAGTGCGGGATTAAGTCTGCCACAAATCAGCGAGCCGGGAAGGCTCCGGCAAGGGCAGATGAAGCCCCGGGGCGAGGAGCGCCTCACAGTGCGGGTGTCCGGCCGGCAGCAGCCCTGGCCCTGCGCTGGCGTCTCAGCTGAGTTGAGCCGGAAGGCCACCCCCACAGGCGGTGTCCTGACCCCTCACCATCCGGTCACCCCCAGCCCACGGGCCCTTTCCCATCCACGTGCTAGGAAATGGCAAACCCATCGGAGCCCCGAGGGAAGGCGGTGGAGGGCGGAGGCCCCTGCAGGCCTCGCGAACGGGGGCCCCACTGTGCAGCTGGGCTTTGCGGCCCCTCAACATGCCTGGGCCCTGCCCCGTTGACTTTCTCTTTCGAGGTGCCTTCGGGTGTCTGGCAGCCGTGACTTTCTGTTGGGCCGCCTTTCTGGCTAGCTTCCTGCTGCAAGGATCCCGGAGCCTCTCCTCAGGCTCCGCAGGCTGGTCTGAGAGCGTCAGACGCGTGTGGCTGATAGCCGGGCTGCATGTGGCTGGCTGCTGGCGTCTGGAGGCGCTGGGTCTGGCCGGGACACGGCCGAGAGCTCCCTGTCGGGCCATCGGGTAGCAGAGGTGACAGCCCTGTGGGTTCGCCTGTTGGCCAGATACGTGAGGACCACGGGCGGAGCTGACTCCATGCCTTGTAAGCTGCCCCTTCCGGGATCTGCAGGCGAGAACACAGTCAGAGGGGAGGCAGAGCAGCTGTCTGCAGAAGGTCCCTCCAGGCCGCCTCTGGGGCAGTGGCCGGCTTCCCGATGTCCCAGGAACCAGCAGACCCCTCCCAGAAAAATGCATCCCCCACAGTCCCTCTCCACCTGCAGGACCCGTTCTGGCTGCCCTCGGGCCCCGGAATACAAACCCTGTGGGGCTGCTGGGCTCAGGGACGTCTCTCTGGGGGCACCTGCAGCCCACTGGCAGCTCTGCACCGTCCCGGCACACAGGGAAGCGTGCGAGCGCGTGTTGCTCACAGGGCTGGGGGGAGAGGGGGACCAGGCAGGCTAAGGGGCCTGAGGGCAGCAGCCCCGGATGGGGGGCCTTTCATACCACGAGGGTGGGGGGAAGGCAGGGGGAGGAAGGGCAGGGGGCGGGGAGGCTCACCCCCCCCATGGCAGGGGGAGAGCCTCGGGGGGGACCAGACTTCTCACGTCCCTTCTGTCACCTCCGGTCACCCCACAAAGCCAGCGGGCACCAGGCCCTGCAGACGTCCTGGGGACAGGAGTGGAGGCAGCAGATGCTTCCTGAGCTAACGAGTTTGACCTCTGGCCCTGGCTCCGCCTGATGAGGGGTCATCCTAGGAGGGGCTTTTTATCGGCTCCATGCGAACGTCCATTATTCCTTGACTGTTTGGAGCCAGACACGGCCCAGCGGGGCAGGGGCGGGGGAAGCCCCGTCCCAGCCCACGCCAGGGGCTGATAGATTAGCAAGGCCACGGCCCACTCCCAGCGGGCAGGTGGGGTGCAGGGAAGCATGGCGGCCGCCCCTGCGGATGCTGCCCGTGAGTCAGTAGAGGGACCCAGGTGGAGGCGGGAGCCCCGCCTCAGGGAGGAGAAGTGATTCGCCCAAGTCACACGGCGGACAGGGGCTGCGCCTGCCCCCGCCTCCCCCGGCCTTGCCCCCACGGCCTGGTGTCCCCACACCCGGGAAGAAAACCTGGGCTGTGCTGTCGAGACCCGCCTTGACGCTCCTCTCACCTCTGAGCCTGGGAGCTGGGAGTTCCTGGAATTTGTTTCCAAGGCGTCCGTTCCTGAGGCCCACGGGGAACTTGGGAGCAAAGGCCTGTAGCCCTCACCCCACCGTGACCCTCGCCGGGGGTTTCGAGGTATCTGAGCAAACTTCTGCTTCTGAAAATTCCCCGGCAAAGGAGGGACGTGGGGTTTTCCTGGCTGGAATGATGCGCTCGGCCGCGGAGGTGGCCCTGCCTGCCTGGTGGGGCTGCCGTGGAGGGCATGGCAGGGCCGCAGGGGCGCAGTCCGGGTGGAGCCGGGGCCTGCCTTGGGCTCGCGGCGGTGCTTGGACACATAGAGAGGACGGGGAGTCTCTGCAGCAGCTGAGAGCCAACGACAGGCCACAGGAGGACTCTGGGGTCCACCTGCCTTTGAGCCGTCCCCACCCTGGCCAGCGGCCCAGCCCTTCCTGGCCCAAGTCCTGGAATTGGACTCACAGTGGCTTCGACCCCTTGGCTGGGTCCTGGACCCCATCAGCGGCTTGCTCACCCTGGGTCCCTGTCTTCCCTAGGGAGTGGGGGTCTCCACACGTCAGTGGTTTGCTCACCCCGGTTCCCTGTCTTCCCTAGGGAGTGGGGGTCTCCACACATCAACCTGGGTCCCTGTCTTCCCTACAGAGCGGGGGTCTCCACACGTCACCCCGGGGGTCTGACACCTCAAGTGTAAGCACCCCCTGCGATCTGGCCCCTCCCACACCTGAGCACAGCCTCAGCTGCTCCTGCGCCCCCATGGCACCCGTTCCTGTCCCCTCCCCAGCTGAGGTGGGTCCCGGACTTGTCCGGAGCCCCTGGGCACCTGTGGCCGGACTGTGAGGGCTGCAGGCTCGGAGTCCAGCTGTCAGGGACCCCAGTGAAGCATAAGCTGGTTTTTCTTTTTTTTTTTTTTTTTTTTTGAGACGGAGTCTCGCTCTGTCCCCCAAGCTGGAGTGCAATGGCGCGATCTCGGCTCACTGCAACCTCCATCCCCTGGGTTCATGCCATTCTCCTGCCTCAGCCTCCTGAGTAGCTGGGACTACAGGCGCCCGCCATCGCGCCCGGCTAATTTTTTTGTATTTTTAGTAGAGACGGGGTTTCACCGTGTTAGCCAGGATGGTCTCGATCTCCTGACCTTGTGATCCACCCATCTCAGCCTCCCAAAGTGCTGGGATTACAGGCTTGAGCCACCGCGCCAGGCTGGTTTTTCTTTTCTGAGGAGCTGGCCAGGGCTGGCTGACCAGGGGAGGAAGGCCTGAGTGCTGCTCTGTGGGACCTGCAGCTGGGGGCCGTTCGGTTCTCTCAGAGGGGAGGGAGCCAGGTGGGGCCCCTCCTGGGGGCTGGATGAAGGTGCCGATCCCACTTCCTGATTTGCTTGGAAAACACCCTTGGAATCCGCTTGGCCAGCAGCCGAGCTACCTCTGCAAGGAGCTTCCTTCCGATTCCAGCGTGATGGGTCAGCCGGGCCCACCCAGACGCACAGGCGGGATCCCTGGGGCAACGCCCGGAGTCCCTGAGAGGCTGCGGCGTCTCCCTATGGGGATGGCCAGACGGAGCTGGGACGGGCTGAGGACCCAGGTGCCCGAGGCCAGGACACACTGGCTCCTGCTTCCTGGGAGAAGACAGTGCGGCTGGGGGAGCCTCCACCTGAGGGAGTCTGGGTCTGACGGGTGCCGAGTCTCACACAGGCACAGAGGCTCAGGTTCAGGCCGCCGCCTGGGCCTGGTGGGCGAGCTGCCTGGAGAGTCTTGGGCCCTGGCCCGAGCGCGGGCAGAGAGGGCGAGGTGTGGTGGGGCTGCCGGGGGCTGCAGGCTGAGCGGCACCAGCTGAGGCTTGGTGGGGAGTGACTTAGAGCAGGCCACACCCTCCCCCCATGCCTCAGTTTCCTGGTCCCCGTGGGGTCCTTCCCATCACAACTAGGGGAAGTCCCTGTCCACTGAGTCCATTCCCGACACGGGGGCCAGGAGGGGGGTGCGGTTGGAACCCACCTCCGAGCTGGTGTCCTCGGCAGACCCCTTCCTGCTCCTCCGAGTCCCAGCACCTACGTCTGTGAAGTGGGCAGAGCAGAAGCCGCTACTTCGGCCTCGCAGAGGGCAGGGGACACGGTGCAGTGCCGGCCTAGGGAGGGGGGCAGGGGACACGGGGCAGTGCCGGCCTAGGGAGGGGGGCAGGGGACACGGGGTGGTGCCAGGCTGGGGGGGTGGCAGCGGACACGGGGCGGTGCCAGGCTGGGGGGTGGCAGCGGATACGGGGTGGTGCCGGCCTAGGGAGGGGGGCAGGGGACTTGGGGTGGTGCCAGGCTGGGGGGGTGGCAGGGGACACGGGGCAGTGCCAGCCTAGGGAGGGAGGCAGGGGACACGGGGCAGTGCTGGCCTAGGGAGGGGGGCAGGGGACACGGGGCGGTGCCAGGCTAGGGGAGTGGCAGTGGACACGGGGTGGTGCCGGCCTAGGGAGGGGGGCAGGGGACAGGGGGCGGTGCCGGCCTAGGGAGGGGTCCGGGCACTGATGTTGCGAATATTAATTGGCAGGCAGAGAAGACCTGACTGGGAGAACCCTGGGTCCAAGTCCCAGCCCCACGATGCCAGGCTGGGGAGACCCTGCGGCAGCGGCCAGGCCTCTGTGCCTCAGTTTCCCGTCTGTGAAAGGCGGGGAAAACATCTGGGCCAGGGCGGGAGAAAGGATCTTGGGCACCACACCCACTCCCCCCGGGTCCCTCAGGTCACAGCAAGATGCCGCAGTTTCCAGCAAGAAAGGCCTTTGCTGGTTGAAGTTACACTCACGGCCCCTCCAGAGAAGTCGGGGTCTGGGCCTCTGGCACCCGTGTGGCCGGCGTGGGCTTTGGCTCTGAGGTCTGCCGGACAGGTTTAGGAGGCGGCTGGATGTGTGTTTAGGCCGGAGCTGCCAGTCATGTTCTCTGCCCATGTCTATCCCCAGAGCACAGTCTCCCCGAGACCCCGGGTCCTGGCTCCTCCTCCCGTTCTGGGTGGCGTCCCCGTGGTCGGGTGGCCCTTGAGGGAGGCAGCCTCGGAGGAAGGTGCGTCTGGGACCCAACTGGGGTGGTCAGAAATCTCTAAGTCCCTGGAGCGAATCCCAGTCTCGGGTTCTAAGTCCTCCCGGCTCCAAAGCGTAGGTTCTTCTAACCATGAGCAGAGGCTGAAAAGAGGACCTGACTTTCCCGAGCCTGGTTGTCCGGCCAGTCCACTCTGGCCACGGGAGCGGGAGGAGCGCCCTCGGGGTTCGGGCCCTGGAGGCACCCCAGGTGTGATGAACCGTCACACTTGTGAAGTTGGAGGGGGGGAGCCCCAGCCCTGCCCTTTCAGGCGGGGTGACCCTGAACAATGGTCTGTTCCTATGTGCCTCAGTTTCCCTGTCTGGAAAGGAGGCGGCATCTACAATCTAAAAGGACTACGGGGATGTCAGCCAAGTCGGCTCCTGCCCAGGCTGGCCCCCACTGGCAGCCACAGACATCGTTGGGGGTCAGGGAGAGGGTAATTCCTCAAGGCCTTCGTGTTCTGGGGGTCCGGCTGCGGGCTCAGAGGAGGCAGTGCACGGCTGCCAGCCATTGTCGGTGGAGACGTGGCTCCGGCCTGATTCCCACCGCTGCCCCTTCTTTGCTCCCTGGCAGGGCCCCAAGAGAGGAGCGGGTGCCACCCGATAGGTGACATTGTCCCGTCACAGGTGGGGCTCAGCTGACAGCAGCTCCCAGCCCTGGACGCCTGATACCCCTGAGAAGGTCCCCTTTGCCCTGTCGTCACCATGGAGATGGCCATTGCCCAGCACAGAAGGAACACGGGTAGGGGACAGCGAGGGCACAGGGGGCAGGCCAAGGATGCAGCCGGTCCCCACACCGGGCCCTGCACCACGGTAGCTAATGGGGCCGGTGTTTATGCCACCCCAGAAGATCCGGAATGTTTCCTTCCATGCTTCCCTGAAACCTTACAGCTCGTTCTGTTTAGAAAACCACACACAAGGCCAGGTGCGCTGGCTAACACCTGTAATCCCAGAACTTTGGGAGGCCAAGGTGGGCGGATTGCCTGAGGTCAGGAGTTCGAGACCAGCCTGGCCAACACAGTGAACCGCCCTCTGTCTCTACTGAAAATACGAAAATTAGCCGGGCGAGGTGGCGGCGCCTGTGGTCCCAGCTACTCGGGAGGCTGAGGCAGGAGAATGGCGTAAACCCGGGAGGCGGAGTTTGCAGTGAGCTGAGATCGCACCACTGCACTCCAGCCTGGGCGACAGAGCGAGACTCCGTCTAAAAAAAAAAAAAAAAAAAAAACTATACATGAGTAGCCGGTTAGGAACCGTCTCTGCAGGGCAGCACACTTTCCTTCCTCTTGGAAGCCAGAGGCTTTGACTCTTCCTGGCTGCAATACGATCTCCTCAAGGTACTGCTGGGGTCAGCCATCACCTGCTGAGGCTCGGGCCGGAGCCCCGTGCTGCCTGGGTGTTCACACAGCTCCGGCTCCACCGCAATGCTGAGACCAGGCAATGCGGCCGGCCAGGGTCTCCACGAACTGTCAAAATGCAAAAAAAAAAAAAAAAAAAAAAAAAAAAAAAATACGGCAGCATCCATCGTCCCTCAGTATCCATTCCAGACCCAGGAGGACACCAGGGTCCACGGGTGCTGAGGTCCCCGGCGTGGAGGGAGCTGAGTTCCCGGCGTGGAGGGTGCTGAGGTCCCGGCGTGGAGGGTGCTGAGGTCCCCAGTGTGGAGGGTGCTGAGGTCCCGGCGTGGAGGGTGCTGAGGTCCCCGGTGTGGAGGGTGCTGAGGTCCCGGCGTGGAGGGTGCTGAGGTCCCCGGTGTGGAGGGTGCTGAGGTCCCGGCGTGGAGGGTGCTGAGGTCCCCGGCGTGGAGGGAGCTGAGTTCCCGGCGTGGAGGGTGCTGAGGTCCCGGCGTGGAGGGTGCTGAGGTCCCCAGTGTGGAGGGTGCTGAGGTCCCGGCGTGGAGGGTGCTGAGGTCCCCGGTGTGGAGGGTGCTGAGGTCCCGGCGTGGAGGGTGCTGAGGTCCCCGCTGTGGTGGGTGCTGAGGTCCCCAGTGTGGAGGGTGCTGAGGTCCCGGCGTGGAGGGTGCGTGGGTCCTGAGGTCCCGGCGTGGAGGGTGCTGAGGTCCCCGGTGTGGAGGGTGCTGAGGTCCCGGCGTGGAGGGTGCGTGGGTCCTGAGGTCCCCGGCGTGGAGGGTGCTGAGGTCCCCGGCGTGGAGGGTGCTGAGGTCCCCGGAGTGGAGGGTGCTGAGGTCCCGGCGTGGAGGGTCCTCAGGTCCCCGGCGTGGAGGGTCCTGAGGTCCCGCCGTGGAGGGTGCTGAGGTCCCGGCGTGGAGGGTGCTGAGGTCCCCGGCGTGGAGGGTGCTGAGTTCCCGGCGTGGAGGGTGCTGAGGTCCCGGCGTGGAGGGTGCTGAGTTCCCGGCGTGGAGGGTGCTGAGGTCCCTGGTGTGGAGGGTGCTGAGGTCCCGGTGTGGAGGGTGCTGAGGTCCCCGGTGTGGAGGGTGCTGAGGTCCCCGCTGCGGTGGGTGCTGAGGTCCCTGGTGTGGAGGGTGCTGAGGTCCCGGCGTGGAGGGTGCTGAGGTCCCTGGTGTGGAGGGTGCTGAGGTCCCGGCGTGGAGGGTGCTGAGGTCCCTGGTGTGGAGGGTGCGACTGCGCGTGCAACCGGCACTTTACATCATCTGCGGACCGCAATGCCAGGCACACGCGCAGACGCCGTTCCCACACTGTGGCTTGGGCAACAGCAACAATAAAAAAGTCTGTCCGTGTTCAGCACAGACGCAGCCGTCCACCGAAAGATATATTTTCCATCTGAGGTTGGTGGAATCCCCAAAAGTGGAGCCCACGGACGCGGCCGACTGGCTGTATCATGCAGCCATAAAAGGGAAAGACGTACAGACACCCCACGGATGAGTCCGGGAAACATGGCGTGTGGTGACACGAGCCAGACACAAAAGGACGCACATGGCAACTCCATTTACACGACAGATGCAGAGCAGGAAAGTCCGGAGACAGAACGGAGCCCGCTGGTTGGTGGGGGCTGGGGAGGGTGGGAGTGACTGGTGGGTGGGGGGACTGTCTTTGTGGTGATAAAAATGTTCTGAAAGCAACCGTGAAGACGTTTGCACAGCCCCGCGAATACCGTAAAGGCCCCTCGAGCTGCGTGCTTCCGTGGCTGGGTGGCGTGCTGTGTGCATCACATCGCAACAGGGCTGTTGTTTAAAAAATGTAAGCATCTCATTCATGATTTTTATATTGATGGCACGCTGCAATGATAACACTGTGGATAAACTGGGCGAAGTGAAATATTAGCATGAACTTGAATTTCACGTCTTCTATTTCATCGTCTTCGGTGTGGACGCCAGAACATTCGCAGTTCCCCACGTAGCTGGGATTCGTGGCTGGAGTTCTGTTTGTGGAGCTGCTCCAGGCCCTGACAGCGCTCAGGCAATGTGGGGGCGCTCCCTCGTCGCCGTGGTGACAGGCCCCCGCCCCGCAGGCTGCCAGCGCCACTCCCAGGCTGGAGTCTGTCTGCAAGGCAGTGGTAAGGGGGTCCTGCCCAGCGGACCAAGGACACAGCCGGTCCCCACGCCAGGTCCCCTGCACCGCGGCAGCTAACGGGGCCGGTTCGGCGCAGGTGCAGCAGTGGGGGCGGCTTCTGTTCTGCTTGCCGGGTGAGCACGGATGGGTGCTGCTGCGTGCCAGGGCCCTCACCCCAGCGTGCCTGTGGACGTGAGCGTGTTCCGAAGCGGGGCCTTCGCAGGCGTAATTGGTAGCATTAAGGTCATATTGGCTGAGAGTGGGCGTGGATCCAGTGACTGGGTCCTTAGGAGAAGAGGAGGTGACACAGGTCCAGGGAGGCCAAGCGCGGATGGAGGCAGAGACTGGAGCGGGGCAGCTACCAGCCAGGACCGCCCAGGACAGTGGCAGCCGCCAGAAACCAGGAGAGGCAGGAGGACCCCTAAGGAACCTCGCAGGACGCACAGCCCGGCCGACGCTGTGGCTTTGATTCCAGCCTCTGGAGCTGGGAGAGCAGGGATTTGTGTGGTTAGAGGCCACCCAGCGTGTGGTCATTCACCACAGCAGCCCTAAGAAAGGAAGGCGCCTCCGCCTGGAGATGCTGCCTGGGTATGGCTGGAACAGCCTCTCAGGCCACACGCCGCCCTCCATCCCGACCACTGGAGCTCACTAATCCCGAACCATGTGGCACGGCTCTCTGTACCCGCACACCCTGAGTGACCCACCGGCCCGGGGACCTGCCGCACAGTCTCATCTCCCACCTGACCACGGAGGTTCTGGGAGGCCCAGACACCGGCCCAAAGCCACCCGCAGGGGAGGGGCGCTGGGGGTGAGCCGGATGCAGCCTGTGTCAGGGAAAACCCACCCTCAGACACGCTCAAAATCCTCGGCGGGAGATCACAGAAAATCTCCCTTTTGTTCCCATTCTGGGAACGCGTTACAGTGAACACGGATGCAAATTTATTTCAGATATCAACGCCTGCCTCAGGGAACAGTTGTTCTTGCGCTATTTTTTCCCCTGTGGGCTGTGAGTTCTGGAAGTTTCCAAATGACAGTGACAACGGTGACGGTGGTGGGAGCAGGGAGGGTGGCGTCGTTCCGTCCCTAAGCACACGCAGGCCAGGCACCGTTGACCACATCACCGTAGCGAATGACTTCTTTCTCACGGTGGCTGGCGTTCTATTAGCTATTAAATATAATCATTATAATAATTATTAAACACAAGAAAGTCAGCTATTGTATTCTTTTACGGATGGGCAAGGTGAGGACATTGGGCCAGGCCCTTCCCGAAAGCCAGAGACCCCGGCCTGCTCTCGGGGGAGGAGGGAGGTGGGGCCGGTTGGTCTGGGGCCCCGCTGGCCAGAGCAGGCCCGGCCACTGGACACTGGGTGGCAGAGGCGGGCGCGGTGCTGCCGAGGGTCCCCGGGGGTCCGGCGGGCCCCACCTCCCACAGAAGCAGCAGGTGCCTCCAGAAACGAAGCCCTTCTGTGGCTGCTTGGGTCCTGTTGGGAGGTTGGCTTCTCTGTGCTGGTGTTTCCCTTCTCATGAAGTCCCATCCCCGGCCCGGCTCCTGTGAATGGCTCTGCGGTGATCGCGGTGTCTGTGTCGGCCTTCAGCTCCTCAGGGCACACGCCCACACGTGTGAAGATTCTGCGCGGCTGTCTGAGGAACTCCAAGCGGGTCCCACAGCGGTTGCACCGTTTCCCCGGAGCCGTGACCCCCAACCCTGGCTGGGGACCCCTACCCCACCCCCCACACTCTCCTGCCTGGATGGAAGCTCTGGCCCCTCCAGGACGCCCCACCGAGCTCTTCTCCCAGTAACCACGGAGCAAGAGCGGGAGGGCCTAGGGGCCCCTGAGAGGCCGCCGGACGCCGTATCCAAGACCCTGCCCAGGGACCAGCTCATCTGAGGCGAGGCTGAGAGGCTGGTGTGGCTGGTGGGAGTGGGGGCTGGGACTGAGCCACGGGCACCTGGGACCTGCCAGAAGGCTCAGCTTCCTGACCGCAGGGCGGGGATGTGGACTGTGCCCATGGGGGCAGCCGAGGAGGATGGAGGGGAACCCGCCCTGACCTCAGGGCTGCCGGCCCCGCTCCCGCCATTTCCTCACGTTCCCGTCGAGGTGGGCGCCTGGTTTGCAGAGCCTCCCACCTGGGAGAGGCGGCCCCTCGACCGTCTGCCCGACAGAAAACAGATGGCCCCTCTTCCTGCAGAGCCTGGGACCGGGGTCCTGGGATGCTCTGTGCGGGTGCGGGGCCCAGGGCCACGTTCCAGCATGCACTGCTGCTTCCCCTCAGCCCATTGCTGTGGAGCCCCGGGAGGACGTCTGCAGCCTGCCAGACGCAGCCCCTGCCCCAGCCCAAGCCCATCCGGACGGGCCTCTGGAGGCCTCGGCCCCCTCCCCAGAGTGGAGCCCCCGCCCCACCCATCCTCTTCTCACCACTGGGAGGGTGGACCTGGCTGTTTCTGGTCACCACCGAGGCTGCCGGTCACCAGGGAGGCCGACTCCGGACTCTGGTTCACTGTCCCCAGACTCTCCTGGCCGCCCCCTCTGGGGCCTGCGGCTGCCTCCCCAACCTTCTGGCGCTGAGTGTTGCTGCTGGGACCCCAGGACCCACCCCACCCCCTCCCTGCTCCCTTCCCCGGGCACCGCTCAATCCTCAAGCACCGGCTGGGGGCTGCTGCTGCGGGGCTGCACGGGGAGTGAGGCCGCACGGGGAGTGAGGCTGCTGGGCTGCATGGGGAGTGAGGCTGCGGGGCTGCGCGGGGAGTGAGGCTGCGGGGCTGCGGGCGTCCCGCCCACTCTCCCCCTACCCTGGGCTTAGCAGCCCACTGCCCTCCAGGTGCCTCGACTCCAGTCCAGCCTTGGGACCCCGGGCTACTGCCTCCCCCCAGCCTGTGCACCCAGGCCCAGGAGACACTGCCTGCTCTCCCGATGTGGCCCACAGCGGGCCGGCCCCAGGCCTCAGGGCTCCAGCTCTCCCGGAGTGCTGCGTTGAGCCCCCAACAGCCACATCCACATCCACACAAAACCTTAGAACACGGCCTAGGCGGGGTCTTCGCAGACGTAATCAAGGCAGGGGCACGCGTGCGGGGTCAGGGTGGCCCCAACTCCAAGGACCTGTCTCTAGAAGAAAAGGAGAGAGGCCGGGCACGGTGGCTCACGCCTGTAATCCCAGCTCTTTGGGAGGCTGAGGCGGGTGGATCACGAGGTCAGGAGATCAAGACCAGCCTGACCAACATGGCAAAATCCCGTCTCTACTAAAATACAAAAAATTATCCGGGCATGGTGGCGGGCACCTGTAGTGCCAGTTACTCGGGAGGCTGAGGCAGGAGAATGGCGTGAACCCAGGAAGCGGAGTTTGCAGTGAGCCAAGATCGCGCCACTGCCTTCCAGCCCAGGCGACAGAGCAAGACTCCGTCTCAAAAAGTAATAAAAAAGAAGAAGAGAGAGAGACAGGCAGACGCCGGCCGAGGACCCCGGAGTGATGAGCATGAGCCTGGGACACGGGCAGCGCCCGAAGCTGGGAGCCGCAGGAGGCTTCGGAGCAGCACTTGATTTGGGGTTTCCGGCCCCCAGTGCGGAGAAAGAATGCATTTCTGGCATCTCAAGGCGTCCTGTCGTGGGGCGCGGTCCCTGCAGCCCCAGGACAGATGCATGGCCCAGCCACTTCGGCTCCGGGTCGGTCCCCAAGGCTGGCCCTGTGCACAGATGCAGCCGGGCACAGCCCACTGGGCTTGAATGTGGGTCACGCCACAGCTGGGATCTTCCATGTGCACGAGTTCCCGCATCTGTAAAAAGGGGGTGGGGGAGGGGCCCAGACTGAGGCCACAGGAGGGCTCAGGGCTGCTGCCGGCACTGGCTGGCCTCTCTCGCCGCAGACCCCACCCCCGCCGTGTCAGTGAGGCCTCCGAGGAAGCCTGTCCTTGACACAGCCAGCTCCAGGCCCCTGGCTCCTCCCGGCCCGAGGACCCTGCCATGAGGCCCCCCGACAGCCCGCTCCCAGGCGGCCGCCGCGCCTCCTCTTTAAATTGCCGCCTGGTCGGGTTCCCACTGCCTCCCCCGCCCCCCGTGGCTCCCCTCCGGCTTGGCGAGGCGGGCGCCCTCCTGGTTCTGGGCTCTCTTTCCAGTGGGCGTGGGCCGGCTGGAAAATGACCTCAGAGGGTGGGGCGGCTGGCAGGCCTGGGGCGCTCAGGGGGCTCCGGAGAGGGGGATCCCCACACCATGGGCTTGCTCCGTGAGCTCTGTGCCTGGCATCCTCAGGGATCTGTGTTGTGAGGGTACCTGAGTGCCCAGCGCATCACAAGGTCCCAGTGTCGCCACTGCCCAGTGCTGCTTGTGCCTGGCCCTGCTGCCCGGCATGGGTCTGTCGGAAGGGCATGAGCTGGGGCTGGCAGTGGGGTCTGCTCCCACCACCTGGACCCGAGAGCTGGCCGGAGGGTGCCTGGGGCTGCCCACCTTGCAGGCCACACTGGCAGGACTCAGCCAGGGCCTGGGTGTGAGGGCTTCACCCACTGGGACTCACCGAGGGTGTCTGTGGTCCCTTCGGCCAGATGGACAGTGGGCTCAGAGGCTGTGGTCCCACTGCCGGGTGGGAGCCAGTGGCGTCCCGTTGACAGGATAACAATATTGATAACAGTGGCCTCTGAGGCAGGGACCCGCCAGGTAACTGCTCCTCCCCAAGGTTTGTAGACCAGGAGAAGCTGGGGGTCCCTGATGGGGGCTCAGAGGAGGAGTGAGGCCTCCATCCATCACGGCCATCGGAGGGTGAGACGGGTCACCTGGCAGAGTCTGGGACACTGTTCCTTGTCAGGTGGGAGCCAGGGCTGGAGCCCTGATGCTGCTGAGACAATTTCAGGGGGTCTCTGCCTCCCCGACCCTGGTCTCCCACAAAGCCCACCTCTCTGGGGACTGCCCGGGGCTGAGCAGGGCAGGGAGGGGAGCTGCTGTCTTCGGTGCCAGCCAGGTGCTGGGCTCAGGTGCAGCTTCCAGGCTCTGCTTCCACCAGTTACTACCTCCACCATACAGACAGGGAAACTGAGGCTCAGAGAGGTCAGGTGCCCAGCCTCGGCTACCCAATGCAGTGCTCGGTGGGCAGTGTGGGGCTGACCACCTGCCCTGGACTGTGGGCACAGCGGCCCCCACGTCGGCTGCCGGGACTGCACAGGCTGTGGTGGACTTTAGGGTGGCAAACATGCCCAGGTGGGGGCCTACACCCCCAGGTTGAGGGAGTGGCTCCCTGGGGTGGCTGCCGTCCATCCTGGCGGTTCTGGGATTGTGGACGCATCGCCCCAGCCCTGCCTGTCCTCACGTGGCCTTCTCTGCGTCTGCATCTTTCCCACTGTTGTCTCTTACAAGGTCACCGTATGAGGATTTGGGGCCCACCCAGTCCAGGGTGGTCTCATCTAGTTATCTTTAATGTACTCACATCGGCAAAGACCCTTTCCCCAAACAACGCCACCTTCACAGTTTCTGGATGATGTGCCTTTTGGGGGCCACCCTTGAGCCCAGGGCCACCGGGCACACAGGCAGGGCCCAGGGCTGACTTCTAGCTGAGGGAAACTAGAGTCCACACTGATTTTCCAGATGGGCTGGACGGCTGCCCATCGTCCTCAGCATCGGGGGATGGAGGCAGCTGCCCCAACCTCCAAATCCTTGCCAGGAAGAGGCCAGAGCCAGCATCTTGGTTACATGGGATGTGCCTTGTAGAACCACCCCCAGGTCCAAGGGTAGGGCCAGGGTGACTCCTCTCGTGACCACTCCAGTGATGGACAAGGACCGGCTTGCTCCCAGGCTGGGGGTTCTGCCCCAAGACAACCCCACATCCCAGACACTATCTCCCAGGCCCTGTTAACTGTTGATCAACCCACCCATCCATCCACTCATCCATCCACCAGTCCATCCATCCACCATCCATCCACCAGTCCTTCCATCCATCCATCCATTCATCCATCCATCCATCCATCCATCCATTCATCCACCCATCCATTCATCCACCTATCCATCCATTAATCCATCCACCTATCCATCCATTAATCCATCCACCTATCCATCCATCCACTCATCCATCCACCTGTCCATCCATCTACCCATCTGTCCATTCATCCACCTATCCATCCATTAATCTATCCACCAGTCCATCCATCCATCCATCCACTCATCCATCCACCTGTCCATCCATCTACCCATCCATCCATTCGTCCACCCACCAGTCCATCCATCCATCCATCCATCCATCCATCCATCCATCCACCTATCCATCCTTTAATCCATCCATCCATCCATCCATCCACTCATCCATCCACCTGTCTATCCACCTATCCATCCATCCATTCGTCCACCCACCAACCCATCCATCCATCCATCCATCCACTCACCCATCCACCTGTCCATCCACTCATCCATCCACCTGTCCATCCACCTATCCATCCATCCATTTGCCCACCCACCAGTCCATCCATCCATCCATCCATCCATCCATACATCCATCCATCCATCCATCCATCCACTCATCCATCCACCTGTCCATTCATCTATCCATCCATCTATCCATCCATCCATCTATCCATCCATTCACCCACCAGCCCATCCATCCATCCATCCACCCATCCACCCATCCATCCATCTGTCCATTTGTCCATCTGTCCATCCCTTCACATGTTTGACTTTGGTAAGCAATGAATGGGAGGGGAGGGGATTCTCAGTCATGCCCCGGCCCTCACAGTCCACCCTCCTCCCAGGGCCTTGGCCTTTCTGCCGGCACCAGGCAGGCAGCCCAGCCTGCAGCTGTGAGCCCTGGGTGGGAGACTGGACCTACTGGCTCCTGCCACTGCAGCTGAAAAGCATTTCCAGTTTATAGCAACCTAATTACTCAGCCCTCCTTTGGATGGGGAAGGCTCAGGGAGGGAAGACATGACTGCTGGTCCAAGTGGATTCAGACTCCAGAGGACAGGCTTTTGGATGGGAGTACTGGGGTTTGTGGAGGTGGCTGGGCCAGGGTGGGGGGGTTCAAGGTGGGGTAGCTCCCCTGTGCCTGCAACGTCCTAGCCTGGGGCTCTGCTGGGGCCTGAGGGCACAGTGCCGCCTGGGTGGCGAGCGGGTGGGCTTGGCTGAGATGCTGGCCCACATGGCCCAGTTGCCCAAGCCCTGGAAGCCAGTGTGGGGCTGGGCAGAGGAGGGGCAGAATCTCTGGGGAGGGGATGGACAGGTGGAGTCCTGGGGCTGCCTGGTCCCAAGCAGACACTTCCTGGGGTGCAGTGACCGACACCCTCTGACCCTGTCTTGGCCTCTCTTCCAAGTCTCATGGGGCTGGCAGGGTTGGGGGTCCAAGGCTGTTGACCACAGAAGTGACCTTCGGGTGTCTGGAGGGGCCAGTCTGGGGACTGTGAGGAATGGGGAGCCAGAGGATACTGCCAGGCATTGAAGCCATGTCTTAGGAAGGGCTCCTGGGTTCTGGGGGGCTGTGGGGAGGGAGGGGGGATTGAAACCATAGCTTAGGAAGGGCTCCTGGGTTCTGGGGGGCTGTGGGGAGGGAGGGGGCATTGAAACCATAGCTTAGGAAGGGCTCCTGGGTTCTGGGGGGCTGTGGGGAGGGAGGCAGCATTGAAACCATAGCTTTGGAAGGGCTCCTGGGTTCTGGAGGGCCAGGGGAGGGAGGGGACACATGGTTAGCCTTAGGCCAGTTCAGCACCGGCCACATAGCACCTCTCACCTCCCAACCTCCCCGGAGGTGCGGGGGGGAAGCTGAGGCTTGGCGCCATGCAGGTGGGAAGTGGTGGAGCCCACCTTCTCAGCTGGCCTATGCCACTGCTGTGGACAGAAGCCACTGAGGAGGTGGAGGTGACGGGTCTGGCCAGAACCCTGTCCTGAGGCCCCCACAGCCGCCAGCCCAGGGTGCCACTGAGCAGGGCCGTGGCCTATGTCCCATCCTCCCTGCGTGGGCCTCAGTGGACAACGCGGCCCTGTCAGGAGCTGGGTGAGTGGGCAGGAGGGGAGGGGAAGAGCCTGAGGGGTTGAGGACCCCACGGCCACCATCATTAACCGCCCAAGGCCAGTCGTGGACACAGGGAGGGCACGCTGGCCACAGTGATGGCGGGTCTGCACTTGGCTCTTACTGCCTGTGCTGCTGGCGTGGGGACTTCCTTTACTTTCTTTACTGCCCCCACCCCAAGAGCGTCTGCATTTATTAGGTGCCTCCTGTGTGCCTGGCTGCCTAGCGGGGGCTCCACATATGGGATTGCTTTGAGGTCCTGGGACTGGGGCCTCGGTCACTGCCCCTGCACCAGGGCACCAAGGCCTGGCGGGAAGAGACCCCAGGGTGGCACAGTGGGACTCCCCAGGAGCTCTGTCAGCCTGAGGTGCCCTTGAGTCACCAGAAGGGCCTGGGAGCTGGTGCACGGAGCCCGGCCAGCTTCCTCGCCGCTCCCTCCTCCCCTGCAAACGAGCTTCTGGCACTGAGGCCTTGCCCGGGGTCTGACCCTTAGTGGGGCCCCACGGGGCGGAGCGGGAAGCGAGTTTTGCCCGTCACTGTCCGTGTGTGCGGCTGCTCCTCTGCGGGTCTGGGAGTGGGGAGGGACCCAGGAAGCCCTTCTTCCTCCCCCTCCAGGCTGAGGGACCCCTGAAGGAGGGGTTCCCCAGGGAGGGGTGTGAGGGACCACCGCCCGGGGGAGCTTGGCGCTGTACCCTGTCCCAGATGTGGGTTTCTGTGGTTTCTGTCCCCGAGGGGCCTTGGTGGAGGCTCCAACTTCAGCTCCAGAGACCCCCAGATGGTGATTCTCCCACTGCACCCTTCCAGGGCAATGAACTGCACCTGAATAGCATCCAGGAGCGGCCCACGCCGTCCCGTGTCCCTGTGGTCCAGCGCTCCCGTGGGGCCCTGCTTGCCATCGCCCCAGCAGGGTGCTCCCCACACTGGCTCCGCCCTGATCTGTCCCTTGCTCCTCAGGGGACTCTCCCTGTGTGTGCCGTGGGCAGCCCGGGGACCAGTGTGGCCTCTGGCCCAGGGTGTCCTACCTGGGGTTCTGCCAGGGAGCCCCTTCGCTGACCCAGGAACCTCAAAGCTTACGGGAGACACTCTAGCTGGGACGGGGCTGTCACTCCCCAGGGGCCAGGAGCCCCGTGTGTGGGTCCAGCAGCCTAGGCAGCAGTGGGCAGAGCCATGTGGAGAAGTGGCCCCGTGGCTGTGACTCATCTCAGTGCTCGGTGGACAGTGCTCGGCAGCTCCTGAGTCTGTAACCCCTGCCCCCACCCCCGTGTCCAGGAGCTGGGTCTTCAGCACGCTGGTGATTAGAAGGGCCCGCTCCCTCCTCGCCCACTCCAAGGTAACACCCACCGCCTCCCAGCCAGGATGATCCCGGAATCCTGGAGTCGCCCAAACCAGGAGGGAGCCAGGAATCCCAAAGCCGTGGGGTGGAGGGGCTGCCCGGGGCTGCTCGTGGGGGGCAGGGTGGAGGGGCTGCCCGGGGTTGCTCGTGGGGGGCAGGGTGGAGGGGCTGCCCGGGGCTGCTCGTGGGGGGCAGGAGAAGCCTGTGGCTGGGACGGCATCTGCCTGGAGACCTCCAGCCCTCCTGTGCTGCTTTGGGGATTCGGGAGATTATGTACAGTTGTTTGTGGTTTCTCTTTGGTAATTGCCGGTTGCGGCTGTGGCAGAAAGAAGCCAAAGCCAGAGGCAGGGACAGATCCTGAGCCGGTAGCACCAGGAGGGTCCCGGTCCCGGTCAGGCCTGGTCCCGCGAGGCGGGTAACTGCTGTGAGGGGGCTCGGCCCCTGCCTCCTGCTCCAGGGGAAGCCAGCAGCCATGTTGGGAGGACCCAGACAGCGCCATAGAGGGGCCACGTGTGGGGGCCACACGTAGGGGCTGAGACCTCCTGACTCCCAGCACTGAGAGAAGAGGGCAAGCTGGACCCCAGGCAGGCCTCCCTCAGCCCCAGTCCAGCCTTCAGGTGACCTCGGCCCTGGCTGACCGCTTGATGGCAACGTCCCCCTAAGCCACTCCGCCCAGCCAAGCCCCTCTCGATCCTCAGACCTCAGAAGCCGTGTGAGACAGTGAGGTCTTCAGTTGTTTAAAGCAGCTGCATTTGGGAGCACCCAAAACAAAATACCACAGACAGGGCAGCTCTCACAGCAGACATCGCTCCCCTCACCGCACTGGAGCCTGTGAACCAGGGTGGGCTTCTCCCGCCATCTCTTCCCGGTTCGCAGATGGCTCCTTCCCAGGTCCCCACAGGCCTCTCCTCTGCGTGCGCGTCTCCAACCCTCCGCTCCCTGGAAGGGCACTTTGAGGCTTCATTAGGTCCCCTGGAAGACATCGTTGTAACAGAATTGTGTCTTTAACGGCCTGTCCTTAATACAGTCACACGTGGAGTTGCCGGGGGCTGGGACCCCTGGGGAGACACACTCAGCCCGTAGCAGCAGGGAGGGCTAATGCTCCCACCACCCTGCCTCCTGCTCCGGCCCCGGTTCCTGGGGGCATCTTTCCGTGACGTCTCACATCACCGGCTGCTCTTTCAGGGACACCCCACATCTGCTTGACCCCGTTGCCCGTCACACATAGTGTTCTTTCATTTACTCAACCAAGGGTGAGGGCAGTTCCCTCAAAGGCTGCCCCGCTCGGACCCCAGCATTGTCCCTGCGTGACGATGTCCTGGTTGCCCGAGAGCTTCCAGGCGGCTTCTCGGGGGAGTTGCTCTGCAGCCCACGCCAGGGTTCTCCTGGGACCCCGTCCTCGGGGGTGCCGGGCGTTGAAACAGCCTCAGTCAGAATCTACCTCACCACTTCCGGCCCCGCAGCACAGGCAGTTCGCACGGCGCCCCGTGTCTGGCGTCCGGGGCCGGAAGGGCCACTCGGGCCTCATGATCCGCTTGTGAATTCCACTCACTCACCCGTTCACACAGGCACTCATTCCCGGAGCCCCCAGGGGCTACACTGCACCACGCGCGGCTCTGAGCTCCCTCGGCTCCACCGCACAGGGCTTGCTTCTTGGTGTGAACTACAACCTGGTCCTCTGAGGGTCCCTCAGGATTTTCCAGATAAAGGGCTTCTAGCCAAATGACCCAGGGAAACACAGGTTATGCAGCACCAGCCGGACCTGTCCTGGCTGATAAGTCCTGGTGCGGGACTTATCAGAGCCTTCAGTGTTCGAATGGGCACCGGGCGGATTCAGAGGGAGGCAGAGCCGTGGGCTGCTTGGGAATGTCTGTTCTCTGCGTGTATCAGGCCGGGTTGAGGGGGTGGCACCATCCCTGCTGCTGAACGAGGGGCAGGCAGGTGCCCCAGACCACTTCCTTGTTGCTTCCGGAAGCCTGTGCCTCCAGCCCAGCCCTGTGTGGAAAGAAGGAACCAGCCCACCCCGGCTGCCTCCCTGGGGCAGGCCTGGTCCCACCTAGGTCTCAGTTTCCCCCTCTGAACCAGAGGCTGGGACTTTCTCTAGGACCCCTCCCCCTGCCACTCTGTCTTCACTGGCAGGAAACGGGTGCCATCCCCAGCTAGCGTACCCTCAGTCCCTGCCCCCAGGCAGTCACAGGCACACACATGCAGAGACACACAGGTGGACACACACACACACACGCTGACTGCCCCGGCTCCAGGCTCCGTCCATCCAGGGGCCCTGAAACTGCACGGGGTCTGTCCCAGTCTTTCCAGCCCTGCCCACGCTCAAGGCTCTGCTGGGTCCTAGAACTTCGTGGAACTCTCCAGACATCCTGCTCCCTGCCCCTAAAACTCCAAGGTGGCCACGTCCAGGTTTCCCCAGCATGGGCTGCTGAAGCTTCTATGGCTGTCACCTCCCTTTCCAGATGGGGCAACTGAGGCAGGGGCCAAGTGACGTTCTCCCATGTCAGGACCAGAGCGCAGCAGAGCCGGCACTCAAACCAGGCTGCCTTCGAGTTTGGGGTCTTAAACCTCATGGAGCCCTGGGCAGCCCACACCCTCGCAGGCTGGACCCTCCGGGAAGCGGCTCTCCCACCTGGTGAGACACTCACCTGTGAGGGCCCCGGGCCTTCCTCACTCTCAATTCTCATGGCAGCCTGGAGATAAGGTTCAGAAAGGTTACGCAGCTCAGCCAAAGCCACGCAGCTGGTCCGGTGCGTCTCATAAAAGCCGGTTTCATTAACTGAGTGTGGTGAAGCCTCCGTCTTTGAGTCTCAAGGGCGAAAAAAAAAAAAAAAAAAAAAACGTTGATGAAGGAAGAGGCGACCTATGCCTGGGAGCCGGCCTTGGGGCCCCAAGAGGTGGAGGCAGCCCCACTCCACAGCTTCCAGGGAGGGCAGTGGACGTGCCGGGGTCTCCTGGGGCCCAGGGCTGGACACGTCCTTCAGAGTTCAGCCAGGCCCGAGTTGCCACCAGCCTGGCCCTGCCGAGGCCCCAGCGTACGATTAGGGAAGCGGGGCTTTGGCTGCAGGACCACAGAACCCCAGTAGGAGCCCCTACCCTGGCGCAGTGAACCGAGGACAACGTCGGGGCTGCCTGAGTGCCAGCACCCCTGTCCCCAAGCTGGGGTGCCCCTCACCCCACACCAAGGAGGCAGTGTGGCCCCGCTCCCAGCCCTGTGCCTGCATGAGCCTCTGCCCTGTCCCCAGTCATGCCCTGCTTCTGGGACTCTCCTCTGCCCAGACCCTCAGCTCCCATGTCCTCCCCAGACCCCCAGCTCACACTTCCTCCCAAACCCCCAGCTCACACCTCCTCCCAGACCCCCAGCTCCCACCTCCTCCTAGACCCCCAGTTCCCACCTCCTCTCAGACCCCCTGCTCCCACCTCCTCCCAGACCCCCACTTTCCACATACTCCCTAGACCCCCAGCTCCCACCTCCTGCCCAAGATCTCCAGCTCCCACCTCCTCCCAGACCCCCAGCTCCCACCTCCTCTCAGACCCCCAGCTCATACCTCCTCCCAGACCCTCAGTTTCCACAAACTCCCCAGACCCTCCAGCTCCCGCCTCCTGCCCAAGACCCCCAGCTCCCACCTCCTCCCTGAGACCCCCAGCTCCCATCCTCCTCCCCAGACCCCCAACTCCTACCTTCCTCCGAGACTTCCCAAGCTCCCACTTTTCCCCAAGGGTCCCTCTCCCATTATCACTGACTCCTCATCCTCCAAGGCCTTCTTTTCTGGGCTCTCTCCCTGCTCCCCACCCCCTGGCAGCCTGGGAGCTCCAGCAGGGAAGGGCAGGGCCTGGGATACTTCTGCCCTGGGTGCCAGGCCTGGGGCACACTTGCTTTACTGACCACCCTAGGATTAGTTGGGCCTAGGATTTTGAGGCCTGCCTGGCAACATAGGGAGACCCCATCTCTACCAACAACAACAACAAAAATTAGTCAGGCACGACTAGTCCCAGCTACTCAGTAGGCTGGGGCAGGAGAATCCCTTGAATCCAGGAGGTGGAGGTTGCAGTGAGCCAAGATGGCACCATTGCACTCCAGCCTGGTGAACAAGAGCAAAACTCCGTGTGTGCTTGGTGTGAGGTAGGGATCTCGCTCTATGTGTATGTGATGGACAGAAAGTCATCCCCATGGTGTGGTCACTGTGGGGTCTATCCCCTCCTCCACCAAGTCCCAGTGCACCAACTGCCCCATCTGCCTGGTCCATTACTGAACTCTCTGTTCTGTTCCATCAACTCAAATCAACCTACAAAAATGGCTGTAATCAGCCTGGGTATGCGTGACCCCAAAACAGCTGGTTAATTCCCTGAAAACAATTGAGCGCCAGATGTGGGGGATCATGTAACCTGAGGGCTGCTTCTCTACTTTCAGTTCTGGCCGGGGTGGGGGTTCTGATAATCACTCGTTAGCTGCTTTGCAGGCAGACACTCACTGCGTGCCTTCAGGGTTTCAGGCACCAGGATGGACCACATTGGGTGGAGCTTAGGAGAGGTACACACTGGAAGGCGGGGAGGGATTGACAATGCGGCAGAAACACACTCCAGGTCATTTTTGTGAGGGACAGGTACTACTGAGAAAACCACACGATGTAGGCACAGGTGGCTGTCCGGGAGGGCGTCTTCCAGGCGGTGGTCTTTTTGTCTGGCCTGATGGACGAGATGGGGTTCATGAGCAAAGATCTGGGGTGGAGAAATTCCAGGAAGAGCAACTAAAACGGCCCTGCAGCAGGAATGGGCAGTGTGTGGACACTGCCAGTGGGACTGGAGCTGGGAGGGAGGTGGGGGCTGTGGAGAAGCAGGCAGAGCCGGCCCGTCCCCATCCCACCCCTTCCCAGGGCCACTCCAGCTCCAGAGCCTGTAGCTGCCCAGTCAGCCCTTGCAGGTCAGGCCCTGGCCCAGGCCACGTTTACCCCCACGGGCCCAGGACACCCGGCCCTTGCCTGCATGGAAAGTCCAATCCTCTGCTTGCCCCTCGGCCAGCAGAGTCTTTCACAGAACTGGAGGACACTGGGCTGAGCTACCTGGAGGGTCTGCAGTTCACAGCCTCAGGGGACGTGTGGAGCTGGCTCAGCACAAAACAGGATGTGCCTGATGCTGAGTTCTCAAAACTGCGTGTGAGCATGGGCAGCTGACAGCAGCAGGAGAACTGCGGCCATGCAGGGAGGCGGTCAGGGACCCCTCGGGTCAGCCTTAGGGGCCGTGCAGGGAGGCGGTCAGGGACCCCTCGGGTCAGCCTTAGGGGCCATAGAAGGAGGTGGTCAGGGACCCCTCAGGTCAGCCTTAAGGGCCATGCAGGGAGGCGGTCAGGGACGAACGATGGCTTGGTACCCTCTATGGCCTGAAGCTGGCCGGCAGGGAGCTCTGGGAAGCTGTCCACAGACCTGGGGGAGCCCTGTCCTAAGTGGACAGCAGGGTCCCCGCCAGGCCCAGCTCCCACCTCTCCCAGGCCTGGGCGCAGTGGGCGGTTGGCCACTTCAGCCACTTTGCTGTGGTCCAGGCAGGCGGGGACCCTCAGAGCCCCAGCGGGGCATCAGGGCGTTCGGGAGGCGGTGCTGGCTGTGAGTGGGGCCCTGGGCCGGCGGCGGCAGGGGCGCCGGTTTTCTCGGCATTAAGCCTGGCTCCGCTCTGCCGGCTGTGGAATTCCTGGTCTGATCCGTCTCCAGATTGGCCCTGGAAGAAATTGGGGGAGAATCGATTTGTGCCACGTTCTAGCAGCACGGCCTCATCATGACAGATGCCAGGCAACCACGGGCAGGGAGCCCCCGGCCCGGCCCCCACCCTCCTGCTGGGACCCTTGGGCTCCTCACTCCCCTGCCCCACCCCCTTCCCGCCCCCACGCCCCTGGCCGGCCTGCTGGCGCCTGGGAAGGAGGAGAGGGGGTTGCGGCTTGCCGGGAGTCACGCGGCACTGCCCAGGCAGAAGCTCGGCGGGGTCTCCTGGCGGCACTCACACGTGGGAGCTCATCCTGCCCGACGCAGCCCAGAAAGGAGAGCGTCCCGAGCACAGGGATACCGGCACGGGGCCACCTGGGGAGGCGAGGTGGGGCCAGGACAGCTCCGGGCCTCTTCCTCTCTTGGCCTCCTTGCTCCAAGGCTCCTCTGGAAGCCCAGGGAGGAGTGGGAGAGGCCTCAGGAGGGCTTCCTGGAGGAGGTGGCCCTGAGCTGGTGCTGGAGGAAGCCTCCCCTGGACAGGAGCCTGGCTCCAGCGTCAATTACACGCCCCCTTCCGGCGCCCAGCGGCGTCAGGCACTGCCTCTGGCTCCGAGAGGGGTGCCCGCACGTCACGCTGGGCTGAGTGTTCCCTAACACCGGCTTCCCTGAGCCCCCGGGAGGCCCCCCAGCTGGCACGGTGCTCACGGCCCCTAGTGGAGCTGCCAGCCCCAGGTGGCCTCTTCAGCCTCTCGGGCCCCGGGGAGGGTGGAGCCAGGAGGGACCTGGAGGGGCGGGGCTCACTCTCAGAGCCAAGGCTTCGGGCATCTCCAGGCTGCTGGGCTGTGGTGCTCTGCGTAGACCCTGCCCTGCCGGGCAGCTGGGAGACACAGAAGCCTCTGCGGGGAGGGACAGAGGGGGCTGGACGGGCCGGGGCGTCCACACTGCGGGCAAGGGCTGGTCCTCAGCTTCCCTATCTGCTAAGTGGGGCCCTCTGGGCTCTGGTCAGCCTCCCAAGGCTCCTCACCACCTCCGGGAAGCCGCCTGGATTGCTCTGTCAGAATGGAAGGTGAGGGCCACGGGCCGGAGCCAGGGGCTGCAGCCTGAAGACGCCTGTGCTGCCCGCTCAGCCCTGCCCGCTTGGCCGTGCCCGTGGCTAGGGCTGCAGCTTCACAGCTGTGCTGAGGGGCCCCGCCCACTGTGGGCTTCAGGTCCAGGCCTGGCCTCACCCACATGTGGCAGCCCTGCAGCCTGGGGAGTGGCTGGGAGCTCACACAGGGCCAGAGAGGAGCTGCCACGGCCAGCACTGGGTCCAGAGCGCTGCTGCCGGCCCTCCGCAGACACAGGCCTCGCTCTACCCTGGCCCTGTGCCCCTGTGGGCACCGTGCTGCCGAAGGCTGGGCCACAGCCGCCATGGTGATTTCACATCCACCCTGCTCTGGGGTCCCAGGGAGTGCCGGACCCAGCCAAGCTACATTCTGACGCAGACCCCGTGGCTGGGCCAAGTTTCTGTTGCCTCCTGATGACAGGAGACACGGGACACAACACTGACTGGGACCCTCTTGCCCAGGGGAGCGGCTGCACAAGCCCCGAAGCCCAGGCAGGGGAGGGGGGAGGGACACGGCCTGCCCTCCAGGCGCTCCCGGTCTGCTGGGGTCGTGGGAGGAGTGTCCTGGCCCTGGGCCCCATCGTGAATGAAAGGGGTCCAGGGTCTGGTTGCCGGGGCCGTCCAGCCAGCTGTCCGTACCTAACGCTGCTACAGGGAGGGGTCCTGGGGACTTGGCATCTGCCTCTACATGTGTTCCCAGCCGGCAAGCGGGGTAGGGGGCTGGGTGGGAGCCAAGCCGGGTTCCCTACCTTCGCCAGAGCAGGCTGCCCAGGGCCTGGGCGGCTGCCCTGTACCACTCGAGGTGAGGTGGGGTGGGTCCCGGGCAGGGGCTGGAAGAGGGGCCGCTTGGGCCCAGCTAGTTGAGGAGGGCAGCTCAGGGAGGGCTGGATGGCCCAGGGGCGCTGGGGGGGCAGGCAGGTGCCGGGCGTGGTTCCGGTTGTGACTGGGCTCTGAGAGGAGTGACCGTGAAGGGATGGCCCCTGTTATCCTCTCAGCGGCCGACAGGTTCTGCCACCCGCTCTCGGCCACAGATGGGGAGACTGAGGCACACAGGAGGTCCATAGCGGCACGAGGCTGTGGGTGGCCAGTGGTGTGGAGGTTACCCAGGAGTCGTCCAGCACAGTGGGGCGGCGGGTCCAGCACCGGCCTTCAGGCTGCCCCGGCGTGGGCTCTCCCGCTCCCGCCTGGCTCTTGGGCCCCTGGTCCGGCTCTTCCTGCTTCCTCCACCTCCGGGAAGCCGCCAGGATTGCTGTGCTCTGAACCAGCCCTCCATGCGCAGCCCAGCCACTGCTCAGCGACCGCGATGCCACATCCGGGTGCATCTAGGCCCTGGCTTGGGGCCAGCGGTGGGCGGGGGCCGCCTCACCACAGCTGTCCAGGCTGCAGCCCCCAGCCACGGCAGAGCAGGCGGGGCTGGGACCGGAGAATAGGCGCCTTCATGTTGCAGCCCCTGGCTCTGGACTGCGCCTGGGCCCCACCCTGGCCCCCGTGCTCCCCCCACCGTGCCCGCGGTGCCCTCCTCCGCCTGCGCGGCTGGTGGCAGGGCCTCCCCGTGTGGGACCGGGCAGCCACCTGCTGCCCACAGCTACAGCCGCACAATGGGCCCTTGTGAGCCGGCGGGCAGCGGGTGGCGGGCAGCGCCTCTCGGCCCACCCCGGGCTCAGAGCCCCGCTGTATGAGGCGGCTGCCCTGGCTGAGGAGCACGGAGCCAGCCAGGCTGGCTCCACCCACCCTCGGCCACAGGGTCGCTGGGGCTGCCCCCAGCCTCTGTGGTTCCTGCCCCGGCCGCCCCTTGGGAGACGGTGGTCTGCCTGCCTGAGGGCGGGGGTTTTCCAGAGTAGGAGTTCCGTGCCAGAGACCACCTCCCCAGGGCGTCTCAGGCAGCCTGAAGCTGAGCGGTGGCTGGTCTGGGGGCCCAGGAGCCACCGTCCCCTCCGGGCCTCCACGTGACCAGGGTGTGGCAGGAAGTTCGTTGCAAATGCCCAAGCCGTCCCCGGCATTGTCCTGCTCCAGGGAGAACTGAGCTGCCCCAGAGCTGGACAGGAGAGATGGGGCCTCTTTCCCCAGGGAGCTCAGTGCATTGGGAGGCCCCTCCCTGGGACGGCCAAGGCATAGAGAAGCCAAACTGAGCAGTGGGACAGGCGGGAGAGCCAAGTGCCTGGATCCAGCCGTGCCTGAAGCCATCCTCAAATTCATGACTTTGATTTTTAAAATTCGTTTTATTTTATTATTATTGATTTTTTGAGATGGGGTCTTTCTCTGTCACCCAGGCTACAGTGCAGTGTTATGATCATAGCTCACTGCAGCCTCAGACTTCCAGGCTCAAGCCATCTTCCTGCCTCAGCCCTCCAAGGAGCTGGGAATACAGGCGCACACTACCGATCCTGGCTTGTTTTGGTATAGACGGGGTTTCCCTATGTTGCCCAGGCTGATCTTGAATTCCTGGGCTCAAATGATCCTCCCACATCAGCCTCCCAAAGTGCTGGGATGACGGACGTAAGCCGTGGCCCCGACCCGTGAGTTTTAGTTGAATCGGGGACGCTGGTGTTTCTGTGGTTCGCCTCAGAGGCCCTCGAGGTTTTGTGTGGATCCCGGGTGGGAGGCGCTCAGGCAGAGCTCAGAGGTGACCTTCCCGCCCCTGTTCCTGGGGCGCCCAGGCTTGTGTGGCACAGGTCCAGCCTCGGGGCGCTCTGGCCTGGCAGAGTCCCTGTCCGCTGTGGGGCCGCCCAGGCAGCCGGGTCCTCCACGGGGACCAAAGACAGGGCCGTCCCCCGTCAGGGCAGCGTGTCCAGCCTGTGCCAGGGCTAGGGGCTCCTGGAAGACCCCTTCAATCAGCGGGATCTGCTGGGGTGTCTGGGCAGGGGTTTGCCCCACGTCCAGCTCTCCCGCGCACGGTTCTTGACCCCGAGGCCCCAGCTGACCATGGCCTCACAGGCCCCAAGCATGGCTCCAGGGCAGCTGGGGGAGGGACCCCACAGACTTCTCCCACCCCACCCTCCTCCCTCTGTCTCTCGCTGCACCCTGAACCCTGAGTAGCAGACGTGGCTCAGTGACGATTCCAGCTGGGCGTTTTCTTCAAGGGGAAGGTGGGAACACTCACCCCTAAGTCAGGGGTGCCTGGGGCCCTGTGCAGGGCGGGACCCCCACCTGTGGATGGTGACACAGGCCCCATGACCCAGGTCCCTTTGGTGAGTGGAGGGCAGATCCCTGAGCTCAGGGCTGCAGTTCTCCTAGTGGGGGTCCCTGGGGAGCAGCTCCAGTCCTGCCCCCGCTAAAAACCATGCCCCCAGCCGGGTCCCATCCGGGGTAGAAGAGCAGCCCAGCCCTGCCTCCCCAGCCGCGCTCCCTCCCGGCTGTTCCAGGCGCACTCCAAGTCCCCAGGGCCCGTGCAAAGCCAAGGACTTCCTCGGAGCTGTGGCCGGCGCAGCTGCAAGCACACGTAGGGGAGGGGCCGGGCGGCAGATGAGGCTGAGTGGCTCACAGGGGTGGGCTGGGCGTGGCTGGGCCAGGGAGGCGGGCTGGGGGCCACAGGGCCCTGCTGCCCCTCTGCCTGGGAACCTGCATCTGGGGCTGAGGGGTGGGGCAGCACTGCCGGACACAGGGCTGGTGCCCCAGGTGGGCCGTGGGCGCAGGCAGTGCCAAGACTGGACAGGGCCTGCACGTGGACACTGGCCCTGGACTGCGGGGCCAGGTCAGAACGGGGGCCCTGAGGAGCCAGGAGCCCACCCCCACCCCCGGGGCTCAGCAGTCCCAGGATCCTCTGGGGCAGTTACCCTCGGTCCACACGGCCTGGGGCTCGGTGCCGTCAGAGTTTTCAGGGCAGGCTGCAGCCGCTTCTGTCTTACGGGACAAAGGGGGCAGCTCCATTGTGTTCCCCGATGAACCCTCACCCCAGGGAGAGTCAACAGAGCCAGAGATGCCCGGGCCACCCTGCCCTCCTCCGCCGCCTGCCACACACCGCTGCCAGGCTGGGTCCTCCGAACGTGCTGGGTCCCAGAAGCCCCGCCATCCACTCTGCCTGCCTCACGGAGCCTCTGTTCAGCCTTGGGGACCTGGGCAGGGGCAAGGCCAGGCCGATCCGGGGCTGCTCAGCACAGGAGAGGGAGACACTGAAGGCCCCCAGGATCAGCACAGGGCCCAGGGTCCTGAGTGTGACTTACGGGGTCACCGCCAGGCTACACAAAGTTAAGGACCCCCGCCCTGGAGGTCACAGAGCCAGCGCTGCGGGGTGGCCCTGGCTGCCGGTCTCAGGACCCACTTGGATGGTGCTTGGCCACCATGGAGCTGGGCTGGCAGGTGGGGAACACTGAGACAGGGACAGTCCCACCCTGGACCCCTCAGACGTGTGAAGGCAACAGCCCAGCTCGCCCCTCCTGCCCTGCTTGGCTTGAGACCCCCAGAGACCTGCCCTGTGGACCTGGGCCAGGTCCAGCCCCAGGGGCTGCTGGGAGGGACTGTGGTCAGTGGGGCGGGGGCTCGGGCGCTTGTCTGCAGGTCTCCGGCCACCTCAAGTGACAAGAACGGGGGTCAGTGAGGACATGACCAGTGGCTGCCCCCACTCTGAAGGGCTGGCCTTGCTACCCCTTCGTCTCTGCCTGGCCCAGCACACCAGCTCTGGGAGTGGCCACCCTGCAGCCCGTGTGTGGGGCCCTGTTGTGCCCTGAGCTGTTGGTGCAGCCTCCCCCGGGTGCCGTGCTGGGCCCCTGTCCCCATCCTGCAGGGAGGAAGCGCAGCTGGGGGAGTGGCCCCTCGAGGGCCCCCGGGAGCTCAGATCCTGCGCCTGGAAGCAGCCCTGGGGAGGCTCCCTGCTGAAGCTGCCGCTGAAGAGTGACAGGCCTGCCCAGCGCCGAGGGAGGTCCGGGACTCTCAGGGAGTGCAGGGCAGGGCAGGGCCATGATTCTCGGTGACGGCCGGGCTGCCATGGGCTGAACCCCCGCTATCTCTGGGCCTGCGGACAGGTGCTCAGCTCCCTGGGCCTCAGTTTCCTCACCTAAGGAATGGGACGGGCACACCTACGCCCCTGGGGTTGGTGCAGAGAACAGGACAGTGCCTCCGAGCAGCGCCTCCAATGCTGTCTGGGGCCTGGGAACGCACCAGGACTCATATAAATAAACACGGCTCTCAGCACCTCGCCCTCTGCAAGGGGAGGGCCAGAAACGTCCCATTTAGAGATAAGGCGAGTCCACGAGCAGCAGACAGTCAGTGCTTAACAAGTGCTGGCTCTTCTTCAGAGACTTAGGGTGCCAGCGCTGGCCAGAGTGAGCCTCGCTGACCAGGTGGCTGTGGCAGCCAGCCGGGGGTCAGCCCCCGAGGAGGGTGGGAGGCCTGCGGGGCCGGCGTAGGCTCCGGCTTCGTCTGGGAGTGCCCTGCCCCGAGCACTGGCCTGGACACCTGAGCTGAGCCTCAGACAGGCGTTTCGGGGCCGACCAGGCCGGGGCAGCCGCTATCCCCAGGCAGCTGAGCCCAGCGGCGAGGGCTGGTAGAACGATCTAGCCGAAATGCTGATCTTAATAGCAAAACCACTTCTTTCCAGGGAGAAAACACGATCCTCAGCCAGCCGGCGCATACACATGGGGCCTGGAAAAGAAGAGAATTCCGGAGACACAAACGGCCCGTGCGTCGCCGCCTCGGCCCGGCTGCTAAGTTATTAAACTCCTGCGCAGGGAAAAGCGATAAAATAAACATCCACCTCTCCCGTCGCTCTCAGAAGTGAAAGGTTCCCGAGATGGGAAATGCAGGTGGCTTACAGAACGCTCCGTCCACATAAAATCATCAGATGCTTGAAGACCCCGGGAGAAATGGGCTGGGATGAATCACCTGCTCAAAGCCACTTAGCACTTCGCAGGGGCTCCGAAGCCCTGGGGTCGGCAAGGTGTCGGTCGCTGGAGCAGGGGTGGCTGATGGATCTGGTGCGGGGCGGGCGGGAGGAGCCGCAGACTCGGATGCAGGGGGCTCGATGGGGACCACCGATTCACGTCTGGCCTGGGGCTCTGTCCCCGGGAACAGGAGGGGATCAGACTGGGGAAGTGGGTGGGGGTTTCTCCCTTCTCTTTCCCGGCTGCCAGGCCGTCAATGGGAGACGCAGGTCTTGGGGACCAGGCCCTGCAACCCCTTCTGATCCCAGCGTCTGAGACTGGCCTGGTGCCGGCTCTGAGGCCCCTGAGCAACCTCAGCTCGGGCTGGCTGCGGAGGACCTTTGAGGGCTGCCTGGCAAGCCCTTCTCCTTCTCAGCTGGCCATGGCACACAGGACCCCACTCCTCCACATGCCCAGGGCGGGCATCACTCTTCGAGCCCCGCACTCCCCCAACTCTTTGCATCAGGGCCGTCCAGGCAGCTGCGGGTGATCTGGTGACTCTGGCCTGAGAGATGCGCAGACCCATCCCCTTCTGTGCCTCGACCACCCGGCCAATGGGTGGCCCTGCCCCAGGAGGAGCAGGGGTCTTTCTGCTTCCCCAGCGCTCCCTCTCCAGCCCTGCATCCACCTCCCGGAAGTGCTGCGCTCCCCACAGCTGGGAGCAGTGCCGACCCCCTCTTCGCTCTCCTGGGGAGACGCCTCTGCACCGGCGGTCAGCCCCCGGGTCTCGGTGTAGGAGTGGGGATTCTGATGTTGGGGGTGCAGAGGCCGCCGCCTCATTAGCTTCTCTCGCTCTGGGATAAGAGCATGAATAGGGCCGGTTGGCCCTCCGGACCCTGACGCCCCCAGGCCCAGCACCTGCCCGGAGGCCCCACCCATTCTCCTCTTTTCCTTTTCTCACGAGAACCCTTTGACCCTTATCCTGCATGACCTCATTTTAGCTGATTAAATTTGCAAAAAAAGGCTGGGCTCGGTGGCTCACACCTGTAACCCCAGCACTTTGGGAGGCTGAGGCGGGAAGATCACCTGAGGTCAGAAATTCAAGACCAGCCTGGCAAACATGGGAAAACCCTGTCTCTAGTAAAAATACAAAAAATAGCCAGGTGTGGTGGCGGGCGCCTGTAGTCCCAGCCACTCAGGAGGCTTGAACCTGGGAGGCGGAGGTTGCAATAAGCTCCGATCATGCCACTGCACTCCAGCCAGGGCAATGGAGCGAGACTCCATCTCAAAAAATAAATAAATAAGCAAATAAATAAATAAATAAATAAATTTGCAAAGACACCATCTCCGTGTAAGATCACACGCCGAGGCTCCAGGTAGATGTGAATCTGGGGGACACTGTTCAGCCCAGGACAGGCACCAACGGTAGCAGGGCAGCTACCCTGGACACCCAACCTGACTGGCACTCACCCTGGCAGGTCCCCCAGGGGCCCAGCCCCTCCACCGTGCAGCGGGGGCTCCAGCTACTTCCCTGGGGAGTCCCTGACCTGAGCTCTCCTGCGCCAGGGTCTGGTCAGGGTGGGGGCTGACTCCGTCCCTGGAGCAGGTACACTGGGCCCTGGTAGTAGGCTGGGGAGGGTTCCGGGGTCAGAGGATGATTCGGGGGCTGAAGGCAGTGATGGGTCCAGTAGGCAGCAGGGGGGCAGGGCAGGGGAGGGGTGTCGAGGCCCGTAAGCAGCAGGACACAGGAGGGAGGACGTGGTACCCACAGCTGGGGTGGAGGAGGGAAGGGGTCCACAAAGTAGGTCCCTGCTATGGAGCCTCAGGTGCTCTCCGCTGTGGCCACCGACTGCCGGGAAGTTGGTCAGCCTCACAGCGTGGCGTGGAGTTGGGCCGGGCAGGGCTAGACACCCGCCAGGGGCACCCCAACTGCAGGTAGGATACCAGAAGTTGGCCTGGGGTGCAGCTGTCGCCTGGCTTACACAAGATCACTAATGGCTGCCGTGGCTCAGGCGTCCCTCTCCTGCCACGCTGGGGACAGTCACACAGGCTTTCGGGTCAGTGAGGACACTCCAGCGGGTGTCGGAGCCTGGAGGGAGGGGAGTGGCGTCGGGCAGGCCCCCACCGAGCCTGGACGGTGGGGCAGGTGGAAGAAGGGCGTGTGCCCGGCTGTGCACTCTGGGTCTGGTGAGCGTGGCCGAGGGGCACAGCTGCTCTTGTTCAGGGCTGCCATGAGTGCTCAGCCCGCCTGGCCACAAGCCGGTCACCAGGGACCTGGCGTCTGCTACCCACAGGCCTGAGGACCCCAACAGCAGTCCCAGCCCAGGCCCCGAAAAGTTGGGCAGAGGAGAGCAGGAGGCCCCTGTGTCCCTGAGACCCATCCTTGGCAGGCTGGGCTGGGCTGTGGGGGACACACCTGCTCTGGGGGACGTGGGAGGGGGGCGTTTCCGGGCCTGCAGCTGTTGGCCCCGAGGACAGACACAGCCTCCCCGGCAACAGCTGGGCCGGAGGCTCGGGAGCCAAGAGAGACCAGAGCCCAGGCCGGCCCGGCCCCCACCAGGGATCAGTTACTTCGGCTACAGATGCCAGAGTGGGGGACTCACAGGGGGTGAGCACCAGGCTGGGGTGGGCCAGGGCTGCAGTGCTCTCCCACCCAGGCTTGGCCACAGGACGAGCCAGCCCCTGCCTCTGTCAGCTCAGCAATCTGCAGGGACTGCTGTCTTGCTGAGTGCAGGACGCTGACCCCAGGATGTCACCGTCTGATGCCGCCCAGGCCCTCCCCTCGGAATCCCTGCTTAGTGACCACGGCCACCCCAGCCCCTCCCACCAACCCCAGGCAGAGCACGGGGCCCCACCTACACCCAGCAGGTGCAGACTGGGCAGGGCAGGGTCCCAGGAGGGTGCATGCTTGGGGAGCCCCAGCACCCAGAGAGTGGGGGTCCAGGGAGGAGCCGCCCTGCTGGGCACAGCACAGTTTCTGCAGACCCCTTGCTGGCTTTGCCTCAGCACTGAGAGCCCAGCAGCACACAGTAGGTGCTCAGCAAATGCCGGGGGGCGAGGGTAAGCGAGCACTCACATGGGGAAGCACTGACTGCGGTTTCACCGCCTGCCTTGGGTTCAGAGTTGGGCCAGCACCCCCACCTAGGCCCTGGATGGGCGGCAACCACTGCCTCTCTGTTTCTGGGGCTCTGACTCCCAGCATCCAGCAGCCAGGGACCCGGCCTCCCCCAAGGCCTGGGAGCAGCTGAGCGGCCAGATGTCAAGTGGCAAACCCAGGCCAGGGTTGGGTGCCGGCCTGGAGGGCCCCTGTGGCAGCTGACCCCGCCCCTCCTGGTCCTGCCCACCCTCCTGGCCTGCCCAGGCTGCCACTGGCCTGAGGGTCCCAGTGATGACGAGCTGGAGGTGGACACTGAGGGGGCTGGGGGCAGGCTGGCTGGGGCAGGGGGGCCAGGGCAGGGGCCTGGGCCTGTCCAGTGGCCACCTGCCCTTGGAAGGGTGACACCCCACTTTCTCCCCTGCCCAAGGAGGTGGGGTGAGGGTCAGACCCCGGCACCCATGTGTCTATTTATCTTTTCCCTGAAAAGCCTGCAGACCCTCATCTGAATTGCTCTGGCAGAGCCCAGGTGTGGTGCCCCCCAGCCCACACACACACAAAGGGCCGAGATGGCGCAGCCTGGCATGTGGGCAGCCCTAGTGTCTCCAGGCTGGGGTGCTGTGCGCCTGCCCACCTGGCCACAGTCCCCAACAGCCGGTTCAGCAAAGGACAGGCAGACCCTCCGGGCCAAGGACACACTGGCCTGGCCGGTGCGGGGCCACGGGGCGGCTTGCCAGGATTTGGGGATTTCGAGCCAGCTGCTACGGCAGGTGTGGCCCACTGCCGGGAGGGTCGCCCACCAGCTGCTGGAGGGTGTGGGGCAGCCGGGCTGGCCACTCGCTGGCAGCAAAGCCAGCAGAGGGTGGGTGGGGCTGCGGGGAGGTGGGAGGGTCCCAGTCACACCCCCAGGGTCCAGCTTCCCTGGGCCCTGCGACCAGGCCAGGAAGGTCAGCCGGGCCGGTTCGGGCCCTGGGTCTTATCCTGGAAACCAGGGGTTTCGATCTGGGTGTGAGAAAGCCCTCACCACAGGGCAGGAGGAGCTCTGCACGGAACCCCCCTCCCCTGTCCTCGGGCTTGAGCCGGGCAGGACTGGACGCCACACACCGGTGCTGCGGGGAGCCTTGGGAATTGCACGTGTGCCCCCCAGTGGCCAGTGCCGGCCGTGCTCAGCCTGAGTCTGCAGGGCCTGATGCGGGGTCCTGGGGCTTAGGGAGCCGAGGCCCGGGGTGGGGCTGCCCGGTGGTGTGGTCCTCTCAGAAGGCTGGATCAGAGGGCAGTGCTGGAAGTCTCCTTGGTCAGGAGCTGGTTTGCAGAGCTGAAGGGGAGGAGCGGGCAGGAGGTTGCCTGTGGCTGTGGTCCCGAAAATCAGGCCCTGCCAACGGTCTCTGAGGGCCAGCTGGGGAGGGAAGGGCCCACACAGTGTGTTCAGAGCCGGTCCCCGGGGTGCTCGGGCTCAGCCCTTCTGGGGACAGGGGGAGATGGAGCTGAGGGGCCGAGGGGCGGCCCGCCTCGTGGTGGTGGAAGAGCCACTGGGAACACCCCGGCTTTGGTGAGGCTGCACCCCCAGCGTTAACAGCCACGCCCCAGCGTGCCAGGTGCAAGCTACTCTCCATGGGCCCCAGCCTGTTGCAGGAACACTAAGCTCCAGGCCGGGAACGGACGGGCAGGGCTGCTGTAGGGGCTATGGCCTTGTGGGGTGAGGGTTGGTCAGGGGTGCTGGGCTGCTGTTGGGAGGCCAGGCCCCATCTGAGAGCCCGGCCATGGGACTCAAGGCCAGAGGGTGGCCAAGTTGAGGGTTGCCTGCCTTGGGGGGGCCCTGGCCCCAAACCCATCTACCTGGGGAGCAGAACTGAGGCAGGTCCCCAAGGGCAGACAGAGAAGTGACCTGGTAAGGGTGACCCCAGCTCTCACTGCCTCTGCCCCAGCCCCAGTTCGGGACCCACTGGCTTCAGAGCCGCCCACCAAGCCTGACCTCGCGCAGGGACCACTTTGCCCACCAGATGGCGCCAGAGGCCGACGGTCCCGGCATCACGGTTCAAATGCGGAGACCGTCCGGTGGGGGCTGCCGCGAACCCTCCCTCATGTGTCCAGGGCTGTCCTCGAGGGTCCCCAGGGCCAGGGCCTGGCTGGGGAGAGACCCAGGTGTGGTGGAGCTGGGGCGTCCAGCGCTGGGCAGTGGGCAGCCTGTGCCTGGGGACCCTGGTGGCACCCTGCCGGGTGGCAGAGAGCCTGGTCCCCTCCAGGAGCCCCCGCTTTCTCAGGCGGCCCTAAGCCCCTGCTGCTGTCCGTTCTGCCCCACACCCCGTCCCCCTGTTTAATTCCCCCGACGGGGTCCGGGCAAGGACGAAGCAGGGTTCCCCCACCCTGGGGCTGGGAGGAGGACATGGGGGCATCACCCGGTGTGGGGTCCAGGCAGATTCGGTTCACAGGCGACACAGGGGTCCCAGGGTGAGGACCCCTAGGGGGCCGGTCAGGGGGCGCTCAGAGCCATGGAGAGACGCCTGGTTGGGGAAGCTTTGCCAGCAGACCCTCCCTTCCCCCACCTGGAGTCCCGGCTCCCATCAGTCCCCACTTCCTGCTCGGTGTCCGGCCTCTACCTGCCCCTGGCCGACGCTGTTATTTGTCTCTTCGGCCACAGATCCCATGTCCATGTGACATGATCATGACAGGAGCTGTGGAGGGTCCCAGGGAGGCCGGCGCTGGGCTTGAACTTGCCCCGTGAAGGCCCCGAGTCCCCGGCTGTCACATCCTGACTGCTTCGTGTGAAGGGAAGGGGGTCACAGCCACGCCCCAAGAGAGGGGGCTGCTGGCTCCCCCACCCCCACCCTCCTGTCCATCCCAACCTGCCTGGGACACCCCACTCGGAGTCGGCTGGGGGCCTCAACCCAGTCACCCAAGCTGCGTCCTGCCCCAGGAAACCCCCACGGGCCCCAACCAGTGCCCACCAGAGTCCCCAGGACACTCCAGCAGTGAGAAGTGGGGTCAGGAGGCTTTACGCCTGCGCCTCGTCTGTGAGCTTCAGGAGTCTCTTTGCACACTTCATAGGGCTGGAGGGGTTTTGTGTTTCAGACGGAGTCTCGCTCTGTCACCCAGGCTGGAGTGCAATGGCCGGATCTCAGCTCACTGCAAGCTCCACCTCCCGGGTTTACACCATTCTCCTGCCTCAGCCTCCCGAGTAGCTGGGACCACAGGCGCCGCCACCACGCCCGGCTAATTTTTGTGTTTTCAGTAGAGACGGGGTTTCACCATGTTGATCAGGCTGGTCTTGAACTCCTGACCCAAACAATGTGCCTACCTCAGCCTCCCAGAGTGCTGGATTACAGGCATGAGCCACCGCACCAGGCCTGCTGTTTTTTGAGACAAGGCCTTGCTCTGTCCCCCAGGCTGGAGTGCAATGGTACCATCACATCTCACAGCTACCTCAAACTCCTGGGCTCAAGCCATCCTCCCACCTCAGCCTCCCCAGGAGCTGGGACTGCAGGTGTGTGCCACCATGGCCCACTAATTTTTTAATTTTTTTGTAGAGATCAGGGTCTCGCTATGTTGTCCAGGCTGGTCTCTTGAACTCCTGACCTCAAGCGATCCTCCCACCTTGGCCTCCCAGAAAGTCCTGGGATTACAGGCATGAGCCATTGTGCCCAGCCTAGGGTTAGAGGGTGTTTTTGTTTTTTTTTTTTTTGAGACGGAGTCTTGTTCTGTCGCCCAGGCTGGGGTGCAGTGGCCGGATCTCAGCTCACTGCAAGCTCCGCCTCCCAGGTTTACGCCATTCTCCTACCTCAGCCTCCCGAGTAGCTGGGACTACAGGCGCCCGCCAACCCGCCCGGCTAGTTTTTTTGCATTTTTTAGTAGAGACGGGATTTCACCGTGTTAGCCAGGATGGTCTCGATCTCCTGACCTCGTGATCCGCCCGTCTCGGCCTCCCAAAGTGCTGGGATTACAGGCTTGAGCCACCGCGCCCGGCCTTGTTTTCTTTTTTAAATGTGTGGATGCTTCCTGATGTCTCCCACCCTCTTTGTTGGGTCTGAGTCTCGATTCATTTTTCCAATATTCCGAGCAGGGATTGGAGAGTGTATTCAATGTGAAAACATGGGTCTTTCTGCAGATTAGCCTCAGTCTCTTACCCGCTTCTATACGGAGAGGCATCATCTGGGTGACTTCCTCAGGGCTGTCTTCCAACTCCCGTATTCTCTTTTGGCCACATCTAATCTGCTATTGAAGCCATCAGTTAGGTTTTTATACCAACAGCCACATTCCTTGTGTTAAAGGTCCTGCGTGGTAGTTTTTCAAATCTGCTGGGTCCTTTTCATGCTATCATATTATTTTTCATTTCTACTTTTATTTCTTTAGTCCTTTTAAACTCATGTATAGTCTTTTTTTTTTTTTTTTTTTTTTTTTGACAGTCTTACTCTGTGGCCCAGGCTGGAGTGCAGTGACACGATCTTGGCTCACTGCAACCTCCGCCTCCCAGGTTCAAGCCACTCTCCTGCCTCAGCTTCCCAAGTAGCTGGGACTATAGGCGCCCACCACCATGTCCCGCTAATTTTTTGTATTTTTAGCAGAGACGGGGTTTCACCTTGTTGGCCAGGCTAGTCTTGAACTCCTGACCTCAAGTGATCTGCCCTCCTCAGCCTCCCAAAGTGCTAGGATTACAGGCGTGAGCCACTGCGCCCTGCCTATCTCTTTTAACAGGCGTGAGCCACTGCGCCCTGCCTATCTCTTTTAATTGTTCTATTATTATTTCTGGTTCTTAAGATACTATTGACCAGGTGCAGTGGCTCACACCTGTAATCTTAGAACTCTGGGAGACCAAGGCAGGTGGATTGCTTGAGCCCAGGAGTTGGAGACCAGCCTAGGCAACCTGGTGAGACTCTCTCTACAAAAAAACAAAAAAAAGTTTATTGGACTTGGTGGCACTGACTATAGTCCCAGCCACTTGGGAGGCTGAGGCAGGAGGATAACTTGGGCCTAGGAGTCCAAGGCTGCAGTGAGCTATGGTTGTGCCACTGTACTCCAGCCTGGGTGACAGAGCAAGACTTCATCTCTTTAAAAAAAATAAAATGAAACATTAAAAATTAAAAGATGCTGCCGTGTCTGCCAGTCCCTTGGGGTGTGAGCTCATCATTGCGGGCCGTTTCTTCTATGGAGCCCAAGCCCCAGGGGGATGCATCTCCACGGAGGGTGCACGTTTGCCTTTGCTGGAGCCTGGGTGGCCTCTATGTCCTGGTGTAGCAGGATGAGCCACAGACAAAACTCCTCAGACACCGGATTAAAGAAGGAAGAGGTTTTTTATTCGGCCAGGAGCGTCTTCAGACTCGCATCTTAAGAGCCGACCTTCCCGAGAAAGAAATCCTTTGCCTTTTTAAAGGCTTACAACCTTAAGGGGTCCACGTGAAAGGGGCGTGATAAACCGAGCAAGCGTGGGAAACGTGACTGGGGGCTACATGCATCAGCTAACAAAAAGTTTTACAATGCTTTTTTTTTAATACGGTGTCTGGGATTTACAGATAACACAAGTAGTTTAGGTCGGGGTTGATGTTATTATTATTACTTTTTTTAACTCCTAGGGCCGGGTGGTGGTGCCAAGGTTGTCTGACTGTTTATCTTATGTTATTTCTTTCTCTCTTTTCTCCTGTCTTGTGAACTAGGCAAGGTGGGGGGAGGAGGGCAGCAGGAGTAGTAGTGGTCTCCTTCCTTACTGGAACCAGACTCCATATCCCCCACCCCGTCCGCTGGCTGCCAGCAGTGCCCCATCCGTGCCCTGGTGAGAGAGGCAGCGCCCCGGGGGTACAGGCACAGGCGTCAGCTTTGGGTCTGAGCCCCGGCCCGGCCCCGATAAGCTGCGTGGATGAGGGTGGGTGGAGGTTGCCCCTGCCTGGAGCCCCCGCCTCCTCACCTGCAGCCTCACCTCCCTCACAGGCGTCAGGAGGGCCACGTGGGAAAACAGGTGTCGTAGACCTAAAAGGCTCAGCAGAAATGCCCGTTCTCCTTGCTGCCGTTACTGCATCTATCCAGCAGCCCCGCACCACAAACCCAAGGTCTAGAAGACCCTATGCCTCAGGCAGGGCTGAACAGGACAGACCTCAAAGAGCCGGTCCCCAGATCGAACCGCCAACGACCAGGCCCGATTCGCGCCTCCGGTCGGTCGGTGCCTTGGCAAGGCAGGAGCGGGCGAAACTCGTGGCCCTCCCAGGGAGCGGGCAGATGATGATGACTGATCCACACCCGTCCACAGGGAGCGGGTGCGACAAGGCCTGTGGCTTTCTGTGCAAGAATCGGCCCGTGTCCTCTGGGGCCCGGGATGAGGTTTTAGCACCCACTCCCGCTACCAGGGCTCAGGAGGGAGGGCCGGGGAGCCTCCATCTGGTGCTGCCGGTGGCCACTCAGACCCAGCACGGGAGGGTTGGCAGGCCCTGGGCAAATGTGGTGATACCACTGGGAGAGCGGTCAGCAGCTGCCCCTGGCCCCGCCGTCCCTCATGAAGTTATAGACGGCGGCTCTTCAACGTCTCCAGAAATGGCAGAGAAGCTCCCAGAGCTGACGTGCAAATGAATCTTTTCTCGGGCTCGGACCACACAATTCTGCTGGGACCAAGCACAGGCCTGGCCGTCTGCTGCCCCTCTGGGCCTGGCTCTGCTGAGAGGAGGAAGCCTGGTTCTTGGGAGGGGGTCTCGGGTGCCCTCTCCATGGAGCCCACCCCCACCTGATGGTGTGCATCACCCCTCCCCCGGGACTCCATCTCCGCAGCCATCAGCTGCCTCTCCCTCTTCTGGGGCCCCCAGCTGGTCCTCACGGAGGGCTGGGTGGGACTGAGGCCTGAGCCCCAGGTGGAGCTGGCTGGTGAGCCGTGTAGCCCAGTGGTCACCGCGGCCAGCGGGGGAGGCTGAATCCCCTGCCCCAGCACTCAGAGGCTGGTGGAGTGGGTTGAACTGAGCCCCTCCAAAAACGTATGTTGAATTCCTGACCCCGGGTGCCCGTGAGCACTGGAAATGGGGTCTTTGCGAATGATGGAGGGAAGATGAGGTCGGACGGGGTGGGTCCCAAAGGCAATGACCCGCACCCTATAAGGAGGCCGCTGACAACAGGGCGAAGTCGGCTGCGTGACGTCGGAGGCAGAGACTGGAGAGAGGCAGCGGTGAGCCCAGGAACACCACAGGTGGCTGGCAGTGCAGGGCGGAACGGCCCTCCCCTGGAGGCTTCAGAGGGTGTGGCCCCATGGACTCCTTGATCTCAGGCTTGCGGCCCCAGGGCTGCAGGAGCTGCGTTTCTGTGGCTTTAGGTCCCAGTTCGTGGCTCTTTGTTATGGCAGCCCCGGCAGACTCACACACGTGGTGACTGCGGACAGGCCTCCCGACCTCCGGGCCGCAGTTTCCCCACCGGCCCCTGCCATGGGGTAAATGGGTCTGGGATGGTGCTTAGGTGGGGGAGCTGCACCCGCTGCCTGCCGTCCTTGCTGTGGCTGACGGGGTGGTCCCAGCTGCAGCTCCAGCCCTGGCTCCTTGAGGCCTCACACCCTTCCTGGCACCCATTGCTGGGCTCTCGGGGCCTCTGGTCACCCCATGGGTGCTGATTGAATCGGGACCAACACTGATCACGCTTTCAGAGGCTGTGGCCCCACGTGTGTGGCTAAGGGGTGACTCGGGGCCGGCCGGGCCCAGAGCTGATCCCAGGCTAGGAACGGCAGCAGCAATCGTATTGGCATCCACCACGTCCCTCCCAGGGCCTGGCCGTGGGACCAAGGGGACGTGTCTGTGGCCTCTGTGGCCTGAGTGTGGAGGTCAGCACCCAGTGGTGTGACAGTCCTCGTGGGGCAGCGAGGTGACCGGGTCTCTGTTGGGTGCCCCTGGAAGGCTCAGAGGCAAGGATCTTCAGGCAGAGAGTTTGGGGGTGGCCCCAGGAAACACCCGTCATCGAGGGGGTGCTATGAAGTGAAAGGGTGGGTGCCAGTGGGCAGTAGTAAGCAGGTCACCGCTGTGGGCAGATGCACTCTGTCCCCCGGAGCCCCAGGCCGCAGCACTCTGGAGCTGTCCCTACCATAGGGAAGTGGCTGGGCTGTGGTGGCTGCGCCCCGGGGCATTGACTCCCCAGACTCCCGGCTGTTCCCACGCCCAGGCCAGGCCTCCTGTGGTCAGAGACGGCCAGAGTCACAGGGGTTGTAGGAAGTGGCCGCAGGCACGGTCGGGGGCAGGCGGCATCTGCTTCGAGGGCCTGCGCGTGGCTTCCCTGCCCTCGCCAGCCTCTGCCGTGTGGGTCCCGGGAAATTGGCGCTTGATTGCATGAGCGGCCCTGGGCTCCAGTGCATTGGATCCTGCAGCACCGCTGTGGCCGTGGGAGGTGCTGGGGGCAGGGCTGACCCTGGGGCCTAGCTGGTTCCTCCCCGCCTGATGCCAGAGAAGGGAAGTGCTGAGCGTGTGAGGGGGTCAGTAGGGGAAGGGGGTGCAATGGGGTGGCCAGGAGCAGAGACCCCACCCCCCGAAGCACACACACTGGCCGCGTCTGAGGGGAAAGGAGCCCAGGGAGGTGGATGGGGCGGGCAGGGGTTGCCTGTTGCTGGCCTGGACGCCTGGGGGGCATCGTGCTGTCCTTGGGGCTGGCAGACTTCGGACCCCCAAAGCTCACAGCGCCAAACGTGACCCCCCACACCAGGCGGCGGCGGCTAGAACTGCGAGGGGAGGCAGCGGCTGCCCGGATGGGGAGGTGCTAGTCCTTTGACGAGGAGTTTGCACCTCATTCAAGTCCCCCACCTGGATCCCTGGTGAGGCATCTGGGGTCCAGCCTGGCAGGGGCCCCGGGTTTGCGTCTGTGGGGGTGTGGCCTCTGGGGGAGGACAGACCCTGGTGGGCACTGGTCACAGCTGAGCCACCGTCAGGGCCACAGCCTTCACTTGCCTCAGGTCCCGGTTTCCGTACGTCACCCAGCGCCGTGTTTCTCCGCCAAGGCAGAGCCACGCCCCACCTGCGCGTTCATGCTGACTTATTACCGACTCTTCTCGAGTGAGAGGAATTCTCTCCAAATGCCCTTAGGCTTTCAGCTTCCAAATGAAATGAAATGGCTGATGAATCACTCAATCTCAATGTATTAGGAAAGATGTACCTATTTGCATCCGATGAGCAAAATGCACTTTTTTATTGATTTAAAAGTTGACTGAGGTGAACAAATCAGGGAAAATGGCTCCTTTTTCATTTCCCTCTGAGCAGCAAATTAGGCAACTTAAAAGAGCTTTGAATGAGTCAACAACAAAACGCCCCTAAATGTGGAAACGTGAAGGGCAAACATCTCAGCCTCGCTCTCGACGCTCACCGAGGACATAGCCTGCCTCCTGCCCTGGGAAGCTGGGGGCTGTGGAGGACCCCGGCCACGTGGACGTCCAGCCGCATCCCAAAGTCTCCAAGGGGAGAGGGGCCCCCAGCAAGCCTGTCTGGATTAGCCAAGATGAAGGGCTTCAGGAGTCATCAGAGATGGAACTGCCAGGCGCGATGGCTCAAGCCTGCCATCCTGACACTTTGGGAGGCCAAGGCGAGAGGATCACTTGAGCCCAAGAGTTCAAGGCCAGCCTGGGCCACACAGGGAGACCCCCATCTCTAAAAATATTTTTTAAAATTAGCCAGGTCTGATGGCACCTGTAGTCCCAGCTACTCGGGAGGCTGAGGTGGGAGGATCGCGTGAGCTCAGGTGTTAGAGGCTGCAGCAAGCCATGATCCTGCCACGGCATTCCAGCGACAGGTGAGAGAGATCCTGTCTAAAAAATACAACAACAGAGAGAAAGGGAGGGAGGAGCCTGCACGGGCTGAACTATTTTAGCGTCCTGGGGCTGCCGTAACGCAGGCTTACAACACCAGAAATTTATTCTCTCCCAGTTCCGGACGCCACAAGTCCAGAAACAAGGTGTGGGCAGCGCCCAGCACTCTCCCTCTGGAGGCCCTGGGAGGATCCTTCCCTCCCCTTCAAGCTCTGGGGGCTCCACACCCCTGCTGCGGCCGAGGCTCCAGGCCCTGCCTCTGTCTGCTCTGCTCTGCTCTGCTCTTCACGGAGGAACACCAGTGACAGACTTGGGACCCAGCCTCAATCCAGGGTAACCTCACCCCAAGATCCTTAATTACATCTGCAAAGCCCCTATTTCCAAGGAAAGTTGCATTCGGAGGTTCTGGGTGGACATGAATTTTGGGGGCAGGACACTGTCCGGCCCAGTGCCAGGAGCCGCTATGGGCCGGGCCCTTTGACTCTTGCAAGCCTACGACGGCCACAGAGCTGCAAGGAGGAGGGCTTCCTAGAGGAGGTGGCCCAGCTCGTCAGAAAACCAGCACGTCTTCCCCTTGGGTTCTGGGACCAGCGCTTTCAACGATAAATCCTTTGGGGCCAGGCTGATCCCAGCTGAGACCCTGCGGCGCGCCATGCCCGGCCTGGGGCGGAGGCGAGACAGGCCGCGCACCTCCAAGCTTTGACACGTCCTTCCTCCAAAGGGTGGAGGCTCCACAGGCCCCGCACGGTGAGTGCAGGTCGGGGGTGGGCCGTGGGGTTGCGGCCTGCAGTGTTCTCAGGAGGGCACGGGGCTGGGGGCAGCCGAGACGCACTTCAGTGGTGAGTGGAGAAGCAGCTGGGGGTTTCCTCCGGCGCCAGAGAGAACTGGGTGATGAAGCCTGGGAGAGGCGTTGGGGGCCTGAAGCGCGCCCCGGTGCGAAGGCTGCGCGGTCGGATTCCAGCTTAGCGCCTGCAAAAGGCTGCGCTGCGCCGCCGGGGGAGGGAGGGTCGGAGGCTGCCGGGGGTTGGGGGATGAAGAGCGGGGGGCAGTTTAACGCAGCGAATCCACCGCGGAGGCAGGAACGGCAGGTGGTGCGATTCCCACCAGGACCTTTGCCATAGAAACCCCGGGTTTCTGAGGGGCTGGAGGCGCCGGAGACGTGTCCGCGGAATGGCGTGAACCTGCGGCCGCAGCGGCGGGTCCGGATGGAGATGGGCCGCCCGAGCGCACGCTGCACCGGCTGTTTCCTGCGCTTGGTTCCCGTAGCGGGGTCGGCCCTCGCCCCTGCATTTGGCGGACTTGATGCGGAGCCCGAGCGTGGCTGCTGGCCTGGGGCGGGGAGGGGCCCTCTAGATCGGGGGTCCCACGGCTGGGCTTGGGGAGCCCACTTGGCCTTCTCTGATTGGTCCGGAGTTGCAGGTGGGGCCGCCTCAGGAAGCTGCTGTACCTGCGGGAGCCCGGACCGTGCTGGGGGGACGCTGTGGTTTGACTTCTGGGGCTGGGGGCAGCACGGGTGGGTCGGAGTCTGTCTGGGTTGGGGTCCGCGGCCGCGTGGCGTCTGGCTTGGGGGTCCTCAGCCACATGCAATTTGGGTCAGGGTCGGGGTCTGCAGCTGCGTGGTGTCCGGCTCTCATGGCCCCCGTGTCTGGACTTCGCTCTCCAGCCATTTCCTCTGCATGTTTCCCTGGAACAGGACCTGGGAATCAGGGTGGTGGAGGTGGACACCCCCCAAAACCTGCCAGCCCTGGTCTGTGATGCCTGGATGGAGGGGCCACAGCCACGCTGGCTCTCAGCCTCTTCCCAGACACCCTGGCCCCTGGATGCAGCGTCCACCGTGGGGCGTGTGGTCCCTGAGCACCCCCCACACCCGCTCCGTGTGGCTCTGCATCCCTACCCAAACCTCGTGTGGAAATGGAGTCTGCAGTGTGGTGCTGGGGCCTGGTGGGGAGTGACTGGGTATCAGGGGGGGATTTCTCGTGAATGGCTTGGCCCCATCCCTCCTGGTGCTCTCCTCGAGGTGGTGAGTGGCCGTTTAAATGTGTCCGGCACCTGCTCTGTCTCTGGTTCCTGCTCTTGCCATGTGAGACGCCTGCTCCCGCTTCTGCCTTCCAGCAGATTTGGAAGCTTCTTGGAGCCTCTCCAGAGACAGAAGCAGCTATGTTTTCCGTACAGCCCGCAAAGCCTGAGCCAATTAAACTCTTTTCTCTATAAATTACCCAGTCTCGGGTATTTTTTTTTTGGTGGGGGGTGGGAGTGGACAGCGTCTCGCTCTGTCGCCCAGGCTGGAGTGCAGTGGCGCAATGTCTGCTCAGTGCACCCTCTGCCTCCCAGGTTGAAGCGATTCTCCTGCCTCAGCCTCCCAAGTAGCTGGGATTACAGGCATCCGCCACCACACCTGCTAATTTTTATATTTTTAGTAGAGACGGGGTTTTACCATGTTGGCCAGGCTGGTCTTGAACTCCTGACTTCATGATCCCCCCTACCCCGGCTTCCCACAGTGCTGGGATCACAGGCGTCAGCCACCGCGCCTGATCGCGGGTATTTTCCAGCAGTGCAAGGAGAGACCACCACACCTGGTGAACGCTCCTGACGGCAGTAACTGAGGTGCACCTGGGGGTGCCTCTGCGGCAGACACACCTGAAGGTGGTTGGGGTTCCCAGCGAGGGAATCTGGGAGGAGCCAACCGGAGACCCAAGTCCTCTCTATGAGGAACATCTGAACCCTGGCTGTCCTGTGGAACCCGGGCAATGCTGAGGATTGAGACCCTTTGTTTTGGGCTCAATGGAGGCTGTGGGTGGAGGTTGTTGGGGGAGGATGGAGGCTGTGGGTGGAGGTTGTTGGGGGAGGATGGAGGCTGTGGGTGGAGGTTGTGGGCGAGGGTGCTAAGTGAAAACGCTGTAGGATAGGCGTGCTTCTTGCAGTGGTTGTGGTTTTTGCAGTGGTTGTGGTTTTGTGGTGGTTGTGGTTTTTGCGGTAGTTGTGATTGTGGGTTTTGCAGTGGTTGTGGTTTTTGAGATGTTTGTGGTTTTGCAGTGGTTGTGATTGTGGTTTTTGCACTGATTGTAGTTCTCCTGCCCCGACTGCTGCCGCTGGACCCTCTCCCCCGTGTGTAGCCTCCGATAGGACCCCATGTCTGGATCCTGGCACTGGGTCTCCTCTGGCCTCATGAGACTGGTGCCGTCCCCACTGGAGCCGACAGGGGTTTGGCTCCTGGCTTCCTCCGTCTCTGGATGAGTCAGCAGCTGCTCCTGTGCAGGAACGCCCACGGCCTTTGGCATCACACGGGGTCTGGATCCTGGCTGTGACCCCTCCCCCAGTGACCTCCTGCGGGACTGATGGCCAGAGAGGGGGCCTGTCGGGCCTACAGCGCCCGTCCCACCATCAGCCACCCTGAGTTCTGGGCAGGAGTCCCCTCGCCTTGGTCCTACCCACCCAGAAGGATCCAGTGAGGCAACGCCCGCCTGGGATGCCGCAGAGGTCAAGCCCAGCACCGTGAGGCTTAGTGGTTGCTGGGAGCCATGGCAACCGGATGGTGGCTGGATGGACTCCGCAGGGACAGTCCTCAGACCCCTCTCCAGGGACCCCACCCTAGCTGTGACCTGTCCCACGGCACCTGTACTGTGACACCCTCTTTGCTGTCCATATGGCTATGAGGGCTGCCCTTTGCATGTCCATTCCTGAGTCCCAGCCCTACAGCAGCGATGGGCTCGCCTGGCCCCTCTGTGGACGCTGCCTCTGTGGACTCCGCCACTGTCTGTACGGTGGGATGTTAATAGTCTCCGCGTCATGTGGCTGTTAATTTTGGAAGCTCGCCCCCTTCCTCCTCCCTCACTACGGTCCTGCCTTCACACCCCACTGCCTGAGTCAGCGCCCACAGCTGTACCGGATGCTGGGTTTGGCCCCAGCTGAAGGGCTGGTGTCCTGCATGCAGGTGGGGTCCTGGTAATGGGGCTGTACCATCTGTGTGAACGGCCTCGGCTGCTTCCCCCTGCCCTGCCCAGGCTGAGTCCACAGTCCCAGACAGCAGTGCCCCGAGAGCTGCCTGGCATACCCCGGGAAGAGGATGAATTTCGCCTTATGGGAGCCTTTGCCAGGAGTGGGGCTGCCTGGTGACCACGTGAAGCACCTCCCAGGATGAACGAGGACGCTGCCAATGCTGAGGCTGGGCTGGGACTTCCAGGGCCTCATTGTCTGGGATGAGGTGGGCTCCAGCTGGGCTGTGGCAGGGACCGGGAGGAACCTGCGTCTGCCCTGATCTCCCTCCTCACGCCTGCAGAGCCCTCCCCTGACCGGACAGCAGGCTGTCACACCTGCAGAGCCCTCCCCTGACCGGACAGCAGGGTGTCACACCTGCAGAGCCCTCCCCTGACCGGACAGCAGGCTGTCACACCTGCAGAGCCCTCCCCTGACCGGACAGCAGGGTGTCACACCTGCAGAGCCCCTCCCCTGACTGGACAGCAGGGTGTCACACCTGCAGAGCCCCTCCCCTGACTGGACAGCAGGGTGTCACACCTGCAGAGCCCCTCCCCTGACCGGACAGCAGGGTGTCACACCTGCAGAGCCCCTCCCCTGACCGGACAGCAGGGTGTCACACCTGCAGAGCCCCTCCCCTGACTGGACAGCAGGATGTCACACCTGCAGAGCCCTCCCCGACCGGACAGCAGGGTGTCCTGGGTGGGACCCGGCCCGAGCATCCAGAAACTCAGCTCCAAGTCAAGACTCTTACCTTCTCTGAGCCTCAGTTTCCCCATTTTCTTTTTTTTTTTTTTTTTTTGTGAGGCGGAGTCTCGCTCTGTCGCCCAGGCTGGAGTGCAGTGGCACGATCTCGGCTCACTGCAAGCTCCGCCTCCCGGGTTCCCGCCATTCTCCTGCCTCAGCCTCCCGAGTAGCTGGGACTACAGGCGCCGCCGCCACACCCGGCTAATTTTTTTTGTATTTTTAGTGGAGACGGGGTTTCATTGTGTTAGCCAAGATGGTCTCGATCTCCTGACCTCGTGATCCGCCCGCCTCGGCCTCCCAAAGTGCTGGGATTACAGGCTTGAGCCACCGCGCCCGGCCAGTTTCCCCATTTTCAAATGATGCCCAGGAGAGCAGGACCCACCCCCCAGCTGGGCCTATCAGAGTGCTGGCGCAGGCCTGAGGCCTCTCTTGGGTGGTATAACCCACTGCCCTAGCCCAGGTGGGACCGGGGGGGCCCCATGATCCCCCAGGAGTGTGGGGATCTCGTGTGGGGGTCTCTCACCAGCTCCAGACGCCAAGTTTCCAGGGCATATTCACTCAAATTCCTCACCCTCACCTTCCCCCCAGTGCAGGCCTGGCTGTGGCCACTACCTGGGGCTGGGAGGGGGCAGGTCTTTGGTACCTGCTCTGTCCCTGGCATCTGGACCAGCGCCCAGCACAGTGACGTCCCTTAAGCCCGTGCGAGGTGAGGGCCTCAGCACTGCCCCCGCCTCCCATCCTGAAGGCTGGGGTAGCCTGGGAAGCTGCATTTTAATGAGTACGCCATTTTAACACAGTGGCCACTGAGGCCTGAGACCACGGCCAGGAGGGTCAGCCACCCCCAGGGCCCCAGGGGCGGGGCTCAGGCCCCTGCAGAAGGCCCCATCCTTGAAACCCTTCAAGGGTCTCCCTGCTTCTCGCTGGACTCCGGGCCACGCTCTGCCCTTGGCAGCTGCAGCCTGCACCTCACTCCAGACGCCTTAGTGGGAAGCCCCTGCTGCCGGGTCCCCAGGCTGGAATCCGCAGGACTTCGGGGCACCCTGTGCTCTTGGGGACGCTGTGCGGTGGTTCCCTGAGGAGGTCAGACACCAGGACACCGTCCCAGCCCGGTCCCGGCGACACATGCCTGCAGCACGTGCACCAGCGTCTTTCTTCTCCTGTCGGGAGGCTGGTGACCTGCTGTGCTGCCCCCGTGGGGGCTGACCTCTGACCTCCCATCCGGCGGGCTGTGCTGCAGCAGCCAGGACCGGGAGGTGCACGTGGACCCGTGTTTATTGGAATCCTGCTGTGATCAGACCCGGGGATGATGTTGAGACCCGCCAGGCCCCGTGGCCTCCTGTGAGCATCCATAGGCGGTTGGGGGCAGCAGGCAGTGGAACAAGTGTGGGGCGGCCGGGGCTTCCCGGAGGGAGGGTGGCTTGAGCTGCCGGAGGAGTTACCTGCAGAAAGGGAGGTGGGTGCACCAGGCAGGGGGGCAGCCAGGGCAAAGGCCTGGTGCTCAGAGGGTCACGGGGGCAGGGGAGCCCTTTGGAGGAGTGGAGGGAGGGCCCTGTTGGCTGCAGGACAGAGCGCCCCACACTCCTCCTGGCCACCATCCCCAGGGCCTGGCCCAGTCCGGGGACAAAGACGAGAGGCCTCTGGGGTGTTCCAGGTGAGCTGGAGTCAGCCTCTGTCGCTTTTGAATAATTACAGGGGAGCCTGAGCACAGTGACCACGCCTCTGCCTGGTGTGGGAGGGGCACGGCCTTGTGTCCGGGAGCTGCTGGCCTCAGCTTCAGGAAAGGGGGTGTCATGGGCAGTGGGACAGGTCACAGCTAGGATGGGGTCCCTGGAGAGGGGTGTGTGGACCATCCCTGCGGAGTGCATCCAGCCACCATCCGGTTGCCATGGCTCCCAGTGGTCACTAATCCTCACGGTGCTGGGCTGAACCTCTGCAGCGTCCCAGGCGGGCGTCACCTCATTTGATCCTCCTGGGGTGGGTGGGATTGAGGCCAGGGGACTCCTGCCCAGAACTCAGGGTGACTGATGGCAGGAGGGGCAGCACGGGGCCGACAGGTCCCCTTTCTGGCCATCAGGCCCCCAGGAGGGCCCAGGAGCTTGGGGGTGGAGGGTGTCCCGGCTTGATGTTGGGGATGTGAGTAAATCCAGCACCCGCAGGGCTGAGCTCCCACTGGGCGCTGGGCCCTGACTCTCACACGGGACCCTGCACCCCTGGGCTGCCCAGCGATTCCAGAACAGTGGGACCCCAGAGGCTTCTCAGGGAGCCCCAGAACATGATGGATGGGGGCCCAGGTACAAGGTGGCGGGAGCTGGAGGAACACAGCCAGGAGCTGAGGCAAGAACTTCGAGGATGGCAGGATGGCGGGAGGAGGCTGAGGGGAGGGGCAGCAGATGAGATGGGGGAGGAGTTGGGGCCACAAAGAGGTTCTCAGAGGATCTGCCTCAGGAAGCTACTGCTGGCAGGGGTTGGGGGATGGAGCCCAGGTACCTCTAGAGAGGATGGAAAGGCTTATGGGGAGGATTCTGGCAGGGGCCCTGGGCCCAGCCTGCAGCCTCCCCTGAGGGTCTGGCCATGGCCGCAGGCTGGGCAGGAGGGGAGGGGACCTTGGGGCTGGGTGCCGTGGTCCTCTAAGCACTCTTGCTTGATGATAAAGGCAATACATCCTCCTTGTAGAACAAGTAGAAACAGTGAAAAGCTTAAAGGTGCGAACGTGGTCCCGGTACCCGGCCTTCTGTGGGAGCTGCTGGTGCCTCTTCAACATGAGCCTGGCCAGTGGGAGCTGACCCACCTCTGAACAGAGGGCAGGCGGCTGTTCCCACCTCCCTCAGAGAGGGGCCCGGGGCCTTCAGAGTTCTGTTGTCACCTGGGGGCCCCTCACTTCAGTCAGTGGCGGGGCTCCCTGAGTCAGGGCGGGGCAGGGGAGGGGGCTGGGGGACCTCCTGGAGGGAAAATGTCCGGTGATCCGCAGCCTCCGTGCTCAGCAGAACGAGGCGCTCAATCCTGCTTGTTACCATCAGCGGCGCTCACGGGAGGCTCCACGGACTGGGGGATCAGCATCCCGGGAGCTTGTCACGAATGCAGATTCCCAGGCCTTGACTGCCTGGGGAGTCGGGGGCCCAGCTCGAGGCCCAGGAATCTTCTTTGAGGACCCAGGTGACTCCACCGCCTGCTTGAGAACCCCACCTTAGGTGAGGGACTAAGGTGTACCCATGGATTCATTTCAGTGGAAATAAAAGTAACAACTTAGCGGGTACCTTTAGACTGTATTTAAATATGTGTAGGATCCACAAATAAGCCATGGTTAAAACCCAAATGGACTGTCCTGGAAATCCCACTACCATGGACCCCCTCTCGCTGGGGCTGCCTGTCGCCCCGCCAGCCTCCACCCACCCACTTGTCTCCGCAATCCCAGCCCACGCCTCAGAGACGCCTGCAGAGCCCCTGACCCTCTCCCCTTAGCAAGGACCCTCCACCCTCTTGAGACTCTCCAGGAGGGACCCCCTGGCCGCCTGCTGGCGGCAGGACCCCCACCCCAAGCTGGGGTCTACCTCAGAGCAGACAGCAAGAAAATAGGGTGGGGGCGCAGACGACCATGGGGTCACTGCCAGTGGGAGCAGGGCTGTGGGCCAGTCCGCGAGGGTTCTGGGAGGCCAGACGTGGGAGCCGGGAGTGGGGCAGGTGAAGCGGCCCCGCCCCGCCCCCACCCAACACTGGCCCCGCCCCCGCCCCCGCCCCGCCCCGCACCGCCCCCTCCCAGCCGGTGCCCGAGAGCCCGGAGCCAGCGCCGCGCGGACATCGGGGCTCCCCTGGCCAGAGGGCGCCGCCGCCCAGGTGAGTGCCGCCCGCCCCCGTCCCCTTCCCGCGCGGGCGCCCCCCGCCCTCTGCTGTTGTCCCCGCTGGGGGTCTCACCCTGTGTGCGCAGCCCCAGCCCGGGGTCCTGCCGTGCGCCCCCAGCCTGCTGCGTGCACTGTCCCCCGAGCGCCCTCCGCACACCGCGGGGCTCTCCTGCTGCCGCCCGCCGGGGGTCTCTCCCCTCCCGCTCCATCCACTCCCAGCAGCTGCATCCCTCCCATCTCCTGCCCCGCCCGCCACAACTCACCGTCTGCAGGCGGCCGGTCTGCCAGGGTCAGCCCAGAAGCCACAGGGGACCCAGATGGCCCCACTCTGCCCACCGTGCCGCTCCCGGCCTCACCTCGCCACGACGGGGGCCACAGCGGGGCTGGCCCCTGGAGCTGGAGGAGGGTGGGTAGGGCTGGGGAGGGCTCCGAGCCTGGGGTGGAGGCTGGGAGTGGCACTCAAGCCACAAGGAGCCACTGGGCCACGGAAGGAAAGTCCCAGGGTGCCCATGGCACCCAGCGAGGGGAGGATCCACAATTTGCGTACTGGGGAGGCAACCAGTGCCTACGCCCAGCTGGGTCGGTGAGCTCCTGGAGGGCAGCAGGCAGAGGCCAGCGCCCAGGGGCCCTGTGACCTGGCACCCACGGATGGGTTCCCTGAGACCTAGGACTAGGGAGGCTGCGGTGCCACTCCGCCCACTGTGAACACAGCCCCCTCCTGTCCAAGGCACCGTGTGTGCCTGGAATCCTCCCGGTGTCTTCACCCTCCCCAGAAAAGAGAACATGCCCCTGGGGTGTGTGCCCTTGGCCCTCTACCCGCACCCCAGACTCGCCCACGTGCCCGACCCGCTGTCCCCGGCCTGCCAGCCTGCCTGGGGCCCTCTCGAGGGCGAGACTGGAGTGCATGCTGACAGAAGCTGGGGATGGTTCCATCGAGGCTGCGCTGTTTCTGAAGGGAGCGATTCTGGGCGATGTGGGTGGGGACTGCCAGAGCCTCCTGGGCAGAAACTGGTCGAAGGCACCAAGGACAGGGGCCCAGCGTCGATTTCCAGGGCGAGACCCAGCGGCGCTCCGAGGAGGTGCCTGGTGTGGAGGGTGGCCTGAGAAGCACTCGCAGAATCCCTGCTGCTGCTGCTCCAGGCTGGCCCACACCTGCCTCAGTTTCCCCATCCTGGGGAGGGTATGTGCCCCTGGCCACAGGCTGCCACAGGGGCAGATGGCGTGTATGTGGGGCACAGGCGGAGGTGCCATTGGCTGCACTCACAGAGTTGGACCCCAAGGGGGAAGGGGCCTGCCACCAGCCTACGCTTACGACAGAGGAAACAGGTCAGAATGCTCGTTCTGGGAGCACAGGCTTGGCTCGGGGGACTTTGGAGGGGCTGGAGCCTGTAGTCTTAGCTAGGGTGTCCCCCTACGCTTGCTCCCACCCAGCACACATTGGAGGAGCCCGGCGGGGGGAGGTCTGCAGCCTCTCCAGGGTGGGACGTGGGCCCCAGCCGTGCGAGCCACTGCCTCCCTGAGCGGCAGGTTCCGCAGCCCCTCCAAGCTGCAGCTGCGTCGCTGCCCCCCGTGAAGGACCCAGCTCCCCAACCTCGCGCTGGGCTAGCCTGCAAGGGGTTGGCTGGCACAGGCTAGACCTCCGCCTAGTCATGGAGGACTTGGTGCTGAGGCCCCATCTCTGGTCGCAGGCGTCTGTGAAGACTCTGCCCCCTTCTCCGAGGAGCCAGCGGCCTACTGGATGCTGGGGAGATGCTGGGCTGCTTAGGGCAGCTTGTGGGAGCAATCATTGAGCGCCCAGTGTATGCCTGACACTACACGCAGCACCCTGCACACAGAAGCTCACTCAGTTGCATCTGCTCAGCGACCCTACGGTTTGCAGGAGCTGCCTAGAAGCTGGGCTCGGAGAAGCCCGTGACTTACCCCAGACTACGCAGCCCATGTGGAGGGTGGGCGGGGGCTGGAGTCTCTCCCAGTGCCATGTCAGGCTGCATGCTGGGTGAGCAGATCCCTTCCCGGCCAAGGGCTGGGGATCAGAAAGCTCCCAACACTGCCCCCCACCAGTGAATCCCCCCGCCCACAAGGGACAGGGCAACCAGGACAGTTTCCCGGTGAGTGCATAATTTTATGATTCAGAAGATTACTGCTTCCAAATAATGGCTCTTGCAGAATTATGTTCCAAGAGTCAGGTACAGCAATAATGGTCTATTTTTGTTCTTTGCTGCTCTGAAGTCTAACTCTGGAGTTGGAGCACTGGGGGCCGCAGAGCGGGGGACCTGGCAGCCTGTGGAGCCCCTCGCTGGGCTCTGGTCATGGGAGTGGCCTTGGAGGAGCCCTGAGTGCCTCCTCTGAAGCTATGAAGCTACAAAGACAGGGGTTTGATTTTAGCTGCTTGGGAGGCTGAGGCAGGAGGATCGCTTGAGCACAGGAGGTCGAGGCTGCAGTGAGCTGTGATCGCACCACTGCACTCCAGCTCGGGCAACAGAGCGAGACCCCATCTCAAAAACAAAAAATCAAACAGGCATTTGGGAACCACATGTGCTGGGGACCCAGGGCCTGTGTAGGAGATGGACCAGAGCCCGGCAGCCGCCCTCTCCCTGCCCCAGCGTCGGCGGCTCCTCTGTCGGCTCCACCTGACCTCCTTGGTATGGAGGAATGGGCCGGAAGTGCCTCCCCCGGGAGGGCTGCAGCTCAGAGGACTCTGCAGCTGGGTCGCTGTCCCGTCCGTCTGGACTCCTACGCAGCCTGCGGGCTGTCTCCAGACCACTGTCCTTCTGGAATGCATGCTCCACAGGCAGCCAGAGGAAGCTGTAAACATGGCGTGTTGGTGTTCTGTGCTGGTCCCTGGAGAGCGGAGAGCCACAGGCCCACTGCTGCCCATGGGAGCTCGCTTGCCAGGAGGCCCCTGTCTGAGTCTCCCAGGAGAGGCCTTGATCCGGGTCAGGAGCAGACGCAGCTGGAGGCTCCATCCCAACCCCAGCCCAGGAGCATCTGCAGCAGCAGCTCCAGCAAAACAGAAAATGACTTTTCCCTCCTGGCTGGGCAGTGCTCCACTGGGTTGGGGTTCTAGGGTGGCAGTGCCCTGTCTCCCTCTCCCTCTCCCTCTCCCTCTCCCTCTCCCTCTCCCTCTCCCCTCCCTCTCCCTCCCCCCTCCCCCTCCCATCCCCCTCTCCCTCCCCCTCCCCTCCCCCTACCCCCTCCCTCCTTCTCCCTCCCCCTCCCCCTCCCTCCCTCCCCCTCCCCTCTCCCTTTCCCTTGCCCTCCCCCTCCCTCCCTCTCCCTCCCCCTCCCCTCTCCCTCTCCCTCCCCCTCCCCTCCCTCTCTCCCTCTCCCTCCCCCCCTCCCTCTCCCTCCCCCTCCCCTCCCCTCTCCCCCCTCCCTCTTTCCTTCTCCCTTCCCCCTCCTCCCTCCCCTTCCCTGTATCTCCCTCCCTTCCCCCTCCCCCTACCCCTTCCTCTCTCTCTCCCTCCCTCCCTCCAACACCCTGTCTTTCTCTCTCCCTCCCCACCACCCCTCTTCTCCCACCCCCTGGGGTCTGCATGGAGGCCCCTGCTCCCTTCCTGCTAAGGATTCTGCTGCTTGTGGGAATCCATCCTGTCTGTCTGGCTGGCGTCTCTCAGGGCTGCTCCTGCCCAGATGCCGCAGCTTGTCAGGGACGCTCTTTCATTCCTTTATGCTGCGTGGGACAGGTGCGCTCAGAGATGAGACCCTGTCGCCAGTCTGGGGGAGCCCAGCCAGGCTCTCCCTCTGCCGGGACCCTGCTTCAGCGAACCTTTCAACCGTCTTCCCATTCACCAATTCTCTCCTCAGCCGTGTCCACACGGGAGTTGGTTCTGACCACTTTTGTAGTGTTTTTTTTTTCCACCTAAATGATTGTATTTTTTACATCCAAGATTTGTAATTTTTAAAAATAGATGCCTGTTCATTTTACTTCTTCTTAGACAGAAGCTAAATGTATTTCCTAACATTTTATCCTTGCCTTCTCTGTGGATCCTGCACGGGTTTAAACATAGCCTAAGTGTACCTGTTAGCTTCTTATTTTTATCTCCCCTGAGATGAATCCATGGTCCGCTGGCCCTGCTGGTTTTCTGAGTCGTATTTCTTAGTGTGTTTATGCCACGTGAGCTTGGGGACGTTGGTTTCTAGGTTTGTTGGGGACAGAGGGTTTTCTCTCTGTGGCTGTCAGCCTTGTGTTCTGGGCTCCCCTGTCCCCAGCTCTCCTTTCCTTGTCTACCAGATTTCAGTGGCCTTGGCCCAGCCCCGCAGCCCCCAACCAGGACTGTGGACTTTCTTGGCAGCTGCTGGGGTTGTCTTGTGCTCTGAGGTGCCTCGGGGGTCACGGCCGGTCAGCTGAGCAGGCCCGGGGTTCCAGACGGCACATGCTGGAGTCACCATGGCCGGCTCCACCCCTGCTCAGGCCAGGGTCCCCCAGGGATGGGCCTGTCCCTGGTCTGGATCCTGGGGGGCACTTTGCTTCTCTACTGGCCACCCCCAGAGCCACACAGCTCCAGGGTCAACCTGAATGTCCGGCCTTCCTCCACTTCACTTGTCAGGGGAGGCATTGATCTTATTTTTGAGACAGGGTTTTGCTCTGTTCCCCAGACTGGCTGCAGTGATGCAGTCACAGCTCACTGCAGCCTTGACCTCCTGGGCTCAAATGATCCTCCCAACTCAGCCTCCCCAGTGACTGGGACTACAGGCGTGTGCCACCACACTTGGCTAATTTTTGTATTTTTTGTAGAGATGGGGTCTCACCATGTTGCCCAGGCTGGTCTCGAACTCCTGACCTCAGGTGATCCACCCGCCTCGGCCTCCCACAGCGCTGGGGTGACAGGTCTGAGCCACCGCACCCAGCCAGAGTATCATTTTTATGAATTATTTCACACATGCAGAAAAATACAAAAACAATGTATGAGGTACACACGTGCCCATGGCCTTGAACCCACAGACATCGCCATTCCCAGTCCACCCTTCTCCCCGGCTGAAGCCTTCCCTCCCTCCCTCCCCTGCCCCAGTCTCCCCTGTTCTCTCTCTGGGCCACGTCGGGGGCTTCCAGGGCCCGGGAGGGGGCTCAAAGCTCCAATGGGACTGGGCAGTGTCAGGCAGCTGGAGCCCCCAGACGCTGTGCCTCTAACCCACCCACGACCCCCACCACGGCTTCTCCCCGCAGCCCCCATCCCCAGTCCCCCCTCCTTTGCCCTGTGCGACTCCTGGGGCTCCGTGTGGCTGCTCTGTGTGGTTTGTGTGTTTGCCTCTCTGCAGCCGCCCCGTGGGGAGGGGCGGTGTCTGCCTGGCCCTGTGCTGTGCCCCCACCTGGGTTTAGAGATGTCTGTCATTGCTGTGGGGGTGACGGTCCCTGCGCTGGCCTGGCGAGAGGCCCGGCGGCCGATGGGCAGGGTCTACCGCGGTGAAAGCCCCTCAAGCCTGTGGTGGCAGCACCCCATCCAGCCACTTCTTGGGTCGACCTAGCCAGGCGCCATTCATCCCAGGCGGGCAGGGGGCCATTCACCAGCCCTGTCCTTCTCCACTGCCGCCTCTCCCTGTGTGTCCGGGAGGTGCTGCCCGCTGGGCCTCGGCCCCTTACCTGGGAGACGAGGGCAGCAGCACCACAGGGCAGGCTCCGAGGGGCTTCAGGGAGACGCAGGTGCTGGCCTCAGACTCCAGGACGCTGCAGCCAGGCCAGGCGCCATCTGGGTGCAGGGGCGGCCACAGGGCAGCCGTCGCCGTATCGACAGCAGCTGTCCGTCTGGGTTCCCAGGGCCACCTGCCCACTGCTCCTTCCTCTCCTGGCTTGTTTTCCAAACAATTTACTTAATGTGATTCCTGGCCGAGCTGAACATGACTAATCGTGTTTACCCGGTGATCCCGCGCCTCCCGGCAGGCGGGGCTGGGGCCGGGCTGGGGCCCCGAGGAAGGAATGCCTGCATGTGCCGGTTCAGGGACTCACCACCCTGACGTCCTCCCTTCTCTTGCAGAGCCCGACGTGCCCCCGGGCTGCCGCCATGGAACCCCTGTTCCCAGCTTCCACGCCCAGCTGGAACGCCTCCTCCCCGGGGGCTGCCTCCGGAGGTGGCGACAACAGGACGCTGGTGGGGCCGGCGCCCTCGGTGGGGGCCCGGGCAGTGCTGGTGCCCGTGCTGTACCTGCTGGTGTGCGCGGCTGGGCTGGGCGGGAACACGCTGGTCATCTACGTGGTGCTGCGCTTCGCCAAGATGAAGACGGTCACCAACATCTACATCCTCAACCTGGCAGTGGCCGACGTCCTCTACATGCTGGGGCTGCCCTTCCTGGCCACGCAGAACGCCGCATCCTTCTGGCCCTTCGGCCCCATCCTGTGCCGCCTGGTCATGACGCTGGACGGCGTCAACCAGTTCACCAGTGTCTTCTGCCTGACGGTCATGAGTGTGGACCGCTACCTGGCCGTGGTGCATCCGCTGAGCTCCGCCCGCTGGCGCCGCCCACGTGTGGCCAAGCTGGCGAGCGCCGCGGCCTGGGCCCTGTCTCTGTGCATGTCGCTGCCGCTCCTGGTGTTCGCAGACGTGCAGGAGGGCGGCACTTGCAATGCCAGCTGGCCGGAGCCCGTGGGGCTGTGGGGTGCCGTCTTCATCATCTACACGGCCGTGCTGGGCTTCTTCGGGCCGCTGCTGGTCATCTGCCTGTGCTACCTGCTCATCGTGGTGAAGGTGAGGGCGGCGGGCGTGCGCGTGGGCTGCGTGCGGCGGCGCTCGGAGCGGAAGGTGACGCGCATGGTGTTGGTGGTGGTGCTGGTGTTCGCGGGATGCTGGCTGCCCTTCTTCACCGTCAACATCGTCAACCTGGCCGTGGCGCTGCCCCAGGAGCCCGCCTCCGCCGGCCTCTACTTCTTCGTGGTCATCCTCTCCTACGCCAACAGCTGCGCCAACCCCGTCCTCTACGGCTTCCTCTCTGACAACTTCCGCCAGAGCTTCCAGAAGGTTCTGTGCCTCCGCAAGGGCTCCGGCGCCAAGGACGCTGACGCCATGGAGCCGCGGCCAGATAGGAGCCGGCAGCAGCAGGAGGCCATGCCGCCCACGCACGGCGCGGAAGCCAATGGGCTTATGCAGACCAGCAAGCTGTGAGGGCCCCGGTGGGGGGGTGGGCGGCCCCGCGTCACCCCCAGGTGCACTGCAGTGACCCCCACCCGTGACCTGCCAGTCAGGATGCTGCCCGGCGGTGGTGTGAGGACAGAGCTGGCTGAGGCCAGGCTGGGGTGGACACAGGGCAGAAGGCGCCCCACAGTACCCCCACCCCCTCCAGCCGTCTGCCACATGGCGGGGCTCTCGGGAGGTGGGGGGCTTGGCCGTGCCTTGAAAGTGCTCAGGGCTGCCTCACCCTCCGTCCGGCCCCAGCCCATGACGGCTTTCCCTCTGGGGAGCGACTTTTCCAGAAGGCCGGCCAGGCGAGAGGGTCTTCCTGACTGCAGGGACTGACCTGCCCGGCCCACCAGCTACTGTGCCCTCGAGTCAGCTCCGAGCCACCTGGTCCACGTCCGGGGCTGCTCTGCTAAATTTAAAGGCACCCGAAAGTGCTTGACGCAGGTCCCCTGGAGTCCCTGGCTGCGGCCCCAGCCCCTCGCTTGCCCTGCACTGTGTGGACTCTGGGGACACGGATGTAAGGGGAGTGTGGCTGGGCAGCCATCGGTCAGCCAGGGTCACGCCCGTCCTGGGGGCCCCACCCTGCTGCCCGACACCCCCCACAGGACTCTGCGGGTGGCAGTTGCTGTCTCAGAGAGGGGAGCGGGGGGGCTTGGGAGTTGGCCCAGCCAGGGGCGAGGTGGGGAGGCGGCCGGTGCAGAGGAGAGCCGGGGGCTGAGGCTGGGGTGGAGGCTCCGGCCCTCCAGGCTTCGGGGGGTGCAGGTGGTTGTGCTGTGCTGGGATTGGCTCTGTCTGGAGGGGTCCAGTGCAGGTTGTGTCTGGGGGCACTAGGGAGAGGGGCTCCTGCTGGAGGAGGACCTCAGAGTCTCGGGGGGCTCTTGAGGGAGGGTGGTGAGGACGGGGAACTTGCAGCTGTCTCTTCTGCTTTGGGACAGGGACTCCGGCCCGGGAGAGGGAACGGGGACAGGAGCAGATGCCAGTCATCCAGGCGCAGTGGGGAGCTGCTCCCCGGGCCACAGCAGACAGCACTGCTGAGAGATGGCGGACGCGTGGGTGACGCAAATGGCAGGCCCTGGGAATCCCGCTACCCCCCACCTAGAATTGTCCCACCTCCCCCACCCCAAATGCCAGCTCCTCCTGGCGCCCCAGGCCCAGAATGTGGGCCCGGAGAGACTTGCTGGGGTCTCTGGGGCACCTTGGCCTCACTCTGAGGCTGGAAGGAAAAGGACCAGGGTGCGGCATCACTCGGCCCCAGGGACCCCACTGCCCTGCCCAGCACTGGCCCCGACCCGCGCTCCTGCCGTCTGCTCAGAGCGGGACCTCGTCCTCCCGGAGGGTGCAGGGTGCGGCTGAGTGGGCACAGATCCTGGCTGGAGAAAGGCCCAGGCGGAGGCCAGGCCTGGGAAACATCTGAGCGATGAGGACACGCGTGTTTGACAACTGCTCCCCTGAATAAACACGAGGATACATGTTTGATCCTTTCCTGAGCAAATATTGTCCCTGGAGCCGAACGCAGCCAGCACAGACCAGAGCGAGTGGAGCCTGGGGTCCCCCGAGGCCCAACACAGGGCCCAGCCCCCGGCCCCAGCCCTGCTGAGCCAGACAAGGCCGGGCTGGGAGCAGCCAAATGCCCAGCAGGAAGCGGGAGGCGCGGAATTAGTGAAGAGGGTGAAAGTGATGGAAGCTGCCTGGGGTCTTAGGCTGGAGCTGCCCCTCACGGCTTCTCGACAGCTCTGGGCGGGGCAGGGTGGGCTTCTGCAGGGGGTCCACAAAGCTCTGCCTCCTGAGTCACCAAAGAGGGGTGCAGCCAGGGTGCACTGGGGGAAACTGAGGCCCATTCACACCGCAGCACTCCCCCCGACCTGCCTCTCCAGGGATTTGGGTGCCACGTTCATCGGCTCAGAAGGCTTTGGGGACTGAGCAGATGGCTCGGAAATCCCTGCCAAGATCAATTCCTCCAATTGATTTGATGCCAGGCGCTCTCCCCACAGGGCCGGCAGCTACTCGGGGCTGACAGAGGCGCCAGAGCCCTCACTCCTCAGTGAAGATGCCCTTGATCCCCAGCCCATTTGGCCCGGCCGGCAAGCCTTGGGCCACCCTGCTCCCCGCCTCCTCCAGCCTGAAGCCCCCAGGACCCCAGTTCCTGTCCATCCCAGGACCCAGCCTCACAGCCCTGCTGAGCTCCCTGGTCTTGTCCCAGCCACACCCAGCTCATGTCTGTGCCTTCGGTCACAGCCTTGTCCCTGTCAGGTGCACACCCTCCCACAAACCAAACCTGCTGTGCATAGCCTCCTCTTCCCAGACCCCAGGACCCCGCTACGCTGACCCTCTGGGAACAGTGGGCTCGTGATGGCGGCCCCACAGCTGGGCCTGGGACTTACCCTGACTGCCTGGGCTGGCTGAGCCCTGAACACGTGTCTCCACTGGACAAACACATCTGCAGGACACCAGCACGGGGCTGGGTCGAGGGATCAAGGTAGAGCTGGAACAGCATTCCAGGCAGAGGGAACAGCCTATGGGAAGGCTCAGAGGCAAAGGGGCACAGGGGGGTTAGCTGTGGGGGCCAAGTCAGAGAGAGGAGCAGATTCAGGTCCCCCAAGTTCTGCCCCACGCTGCCCCAGGGAAGGACGCAGCTGCACTCACTCCAGCTTGAGAGAGGAGACTGGATGAGAGGCGGGAAGAGGCACACGCAGGGAGTGTGTGGAGGCTGTGAGTCGTCCAGTAGAACACACAGCGGCCTGGCCCAGGGCCGAGGCCCCAGGGGTGCTCACGAGGCAGAGGCAGCCCCTGGCCAGGCCCGGAGAAGGGAGCAGTGGCAACTGGCTGGTTCCAGCTTGGAGCATGTGGGAGGACGAGACCTCGGGGTCTGATGGCCTCAGTGGGCTGAGAGGGCTGAGATGTCTGGGGAGGTCCCGGACAGCCCATGGACCAGGCTGGACAGAGCCGGGGGAAGGGGACAAAGCCTGGATGCCCCCAGGGCACCAGCATGAAAGGCCCATTGGGGTCAGGTGAGGGTCTGGAAGGAGCAGGGGCCCTGGGCCCGTACCTCCTCACCTGCTGGGGCAGTGGGGGCCTGTGGTGGCAGGGGCCGCAGAGCCGAGACCCCTTGCAGGCCACCCGAGAGCCCGGTGGGGGGCATGGCGCAGAGCAAACATCCTGGGCGGGGTGGCTTCCCGGCCTGTGCACATCACTGGGTTTTATTGGCTCTGGGCTCCAGCGACTCCAGTGACCTTGCTCAGGAAACATGCCCGGGGCAGGACAAGGAGGGCGGGAGGGATCTGTTCGCCTGGCAGAGCGGGTGTGGGGAAGGCGGGGCGAAGGCAAAGCAGCCCCCTCAGGCAGGGGGCGGTGTCGTTAGCCCCACAGTGAGGGAAACAGCGGCAGGCAGACCCTCGTCCCAGCCCACCCCCATCAGTAGGGGCGCCCTGGGGCAGGACATGGGGGTCTGTGGAGGGACCTGGAAGGCCTCCTGGGGAGGGAAGGGGGCAGAGGCGACCGTCAGCCATGTGGGGTCCCCAGAAGCAGCCACTGGCCCAGAGCCCTGGGGAAGCCGTTTCCTCCCACCAGATGAGACCCTGAGAGAGTGGGTGGGGTGGGATGGGGAGTGGGACCAGCCGTGGGATCTCGGGGAGGCTGGCTAGGGGAAGGCTGCCCCTAGGACGGACCCCTCTGCCCATCCAAGGCCAGGTATTAGCAGCATGACCAACCCCATGGGTGCAGCAGAGGCTGGCAATGGCCACGCTGCCCCATGGAGACCTGCAGCCACCTCAGGCTCTGCACTCCCATGGGTAGCAGGAGCTGCCCAGGGCCCCTGGCAGGCTATTAGGTGGAGTCAACCTCCTGGGTTCATTCTCCTCTGTCCCCACCCCGTCTTGGCCACAGCAGCCCCTGCCTCTGGCTACGTCTCCCTCCTTACTCCTAACCCCACGTCCACTTCCAGCCCCATTTTATCCCAAACACAAATCTTTTCATGTTCCTCTGCTGCTCACGGGCCCTCTGTGGTTCCCACTCCTCACCCCATGCTTCCCAGCGCCCTGTCCCTGTCCTGGGAAATGGGCGTCATCCCATAGTGTGGCTTGAGGACGGCTCATGAGGACACCATCGGGGCCAGATGCAGTGGTTCACGCCTATAATCCCAGCAACTGCTGAGGCTGAGGCGGGCAGATAGCTTGAGCTCAAGGGTTTGAGGCCAGCCTGGGCAACATAGTAAGACGCCATCTCTACACAATCTACAAAAATTAGCTAGTGGTGGAGGTGCATGCCTGTCATCTCAGGTACTGCCTGAGGCAGGAGGATTGCCTGAGCCTGGGAGGCGGAGGCTTCAGTGAGCTCTGATCGTGCCACTGCACTGCAGCAAGACCCTGTCTCAAAGAAAAAAAAGGCCCTTTGTGAAGTGAGGGGGTGCAGTGCCCCGGCTGACACCTTGCCTTTATCAGCCTCAAGGTGCAAGGTTTGGGGCAGGGTCATCAGAACCCGGAGATGAAATGGCTGGGAGAGGAGAGGTTACCTGTGGAGCAGAGACAGGGCCTGCTGGGCTCCCCAGTTCTCCCTCCCGGGGCCTGCTGTGCTCCCCAGTTCTCCCTCCCTGGGCCCACTGGGCTCCCCTGTTCTCCCTCCCTGGGCCCGCTGTGCTCCCCTCTTCTCCCTCCCGGGGCCCGCTGGGCTCCCCAGTGGCCAAACACAGCTGGAAGCTGTTGGCTTCTGTTTATAGTGGTCGGCAACTCACGTAGAGCAGTGGGAAGGGCGAGATGGGGCCGTCGAACAGGAGACACTGGCCCATCCACCTGAGTCCCTGTTCTGATGTTCATTGCACCAGAGAGGGTGGCCGGAGAGTGAGGGGATGTCCAGGAGCTGCCTTTGTCCCGGTCGGTGCTCCTGCCTCTCACCCCACTCTGGTGCCCAGGTCCTGCCTGTGGGTGCCTCCCTCCATGGGGGCTCGGAGCTTCAGGAAGGCAGTGCTGGCCAAGCCTGTGCCCTCAGACACCTGGCCTCTCCCTCTTTTTTTTTTTTTTTTTTTTTTTTGAGACGGAGTCTCACTCTGTCACCCAGGCTGGAGTGCAGTGGCCGGATCTCAGCTCACTGCAAGCTCCGCCTCCCGGGTTCACGCCATTCTCCTGCCTCAGCCTCCCGAGTAGCTGGGACTACAGGCGCCCGCCACCTCGCCCGGCTATTTTTTTGTATTTTTTTTTAGTAGAGACGGGGTTTCACCATGTTGGCCAGGATGGTCTCGATCTCCCGACCTCATGATCCGCCCGTCTCGGCCTCCCAAAGTGCTGGGATTACAGGCTTGAGCCACCGCGCCCGGCCTGGCCTCTCCCTCTTAACTCTGCCTCCAGGAACCACGGTGGGGGCAGGTTCCCTAGAGCGAGTCAGGGGCTCCATGGCTGCCGGTGCAGTGGGGAGAGGTTCACAGGAGAGGGATGTCTGGCTGCTGTTCCTGTCCACCTCGCTATGGCTTTGCCCAGCTCTCTGTACGCTGGGTCTGCCTTCTGTGGTCCCCTGCCAGGCCCTGCGCATGTGTTTCCTGAGGGACATGGACCAGGCAGCTTGGAGATGCCTGTGAGCCACACGAGAATATCTAGACACTGGCACTCGCGATGGTGTGAATCCATGATGATTTTTCATTCCTTCCTGTATCTTCCAAATTCTCTATGTCCTCTCAAGTTTTCCTCCTCCATCTGTGCAAGACCCTTGCAGGGCAGGAAGGGTGTCCTTTGCTGTCCTTGGGACAGCCCTTCCTAGGGTCCCATGTTTTAATTTCAGGATTGACACAAAGCAGAAAGTTTTACTTTCATGAAGTCCAACGTGTCATGTATCTCTTTGGAAAATTCTTCCGCTTTTTATCAGTGGGAGGTTTTTTCCCATTCACAGATTAGCCAAATATCCCCATGTATTCTTTTAATATTTTGGTAAAATACGTATAACAGAATTTTACCACCATAGCCATTTTTGTGTGTGGTCCTGTGGCATTAAGGACAGTTACATTGTGGTGCAACCATCATCTCCATTTATCTCCAGAACTCTTTTCAGAATCACAAACTGAAACTCTGTCCTCATTAAACGACTCCCTGTTCCCACCCCCCAGCCCCGGCACCCCCCCCTTCTACCTTCTGTCTCTATGAATTTGAGTCCTCTAGGTGCCTCATGAAAGTGGAATCAGACAGCATTTGTCCTTTTGTGACTGATTTATTTCACTCAGTGCACTGTCTTTGAGGCTCATCCACAGAGCATGTGCCAGAATTTCCTTCCTGTTTGAGGCTGACCCCTGTCCCTTTGCATGGATGGACCACATTTGGTTTTTCCATTTGTCATCAATGGACACCTGGGCTGTGTCCACAGTCTGAGTCCACTCCTGCTGCTGTCGTAGAATACCCCACCTCTTAGTGCCATCACAGTGAGCATCAGCCTTAGCACAGGAGTTTTGGGGACACACTCTGACCACAGCACCTACCTTCTGGCTACAGTGAGTAATGCTGCTGTGAACATGGGTGTACATCTCACAGTCACCCATGGGTTTTGTTGGTGGTGGTTCTGTGTGTGGGGGGTGGGGGGGGCAGGATCTTGCTCTGTCGCCCAGGCTGGAGTGCAATGGCGCAATCTTGGCTCACTGCAACCTCTGCCTCCCGGGTTCAAGTGATTCTTCTGCCTCAGCCTCCCAAGTAGCTGGGATTACAGGCTCCCACCGGCACACCTGGCTAATTTTTGTATTTTTGGTAGAGACAGGGTTTCGCCATGTTGGCCAGGCTGGTCTTGAACTCCTGACCTCAGGTGATCCGCCCGCCTCGGCCTCTGAAAATGCTGGGACTATGGGCGTGAGCCACCACGCCTGGCCTACCCCACCTCTTAATACCATCACAGTGACTATCAGCTTCAGCACAGGAATTCTGGGGGCACATTCTGACCACAGCAGCTACCTTCTGGCTACAGTAATTCTCTTGTGAACGTGGGAGTACATCCCACAGTCCCACATGGCTTTTGGTGGTGGTTTTGTGTGTGTGCGTGGGTGGGGGACAGAGTCTCGCTCTTGTGTTCAGGCAATTCTCCTGCCTCAAAGGTTGTAATCCCCAGTAGCCGGGACTACAGGCGCCCACCACCACACCCAGCTAATTTTTGTATTTTTAGTAGAGATGGGGTTTCAGTATGTTGGCCAGGCTGGTCTCGAACTCCTGATCTCAAGTGATCCACCTGCCTTGGCCTCCCAAAGTGCTGGGATGACAGGCGTGAGCCACCGTGGCCAGCTGGTCCCACATGTTTCTAAACATTGTATGGCTGAAAATTCTTTCATTCAACTGAAATTTGTTTTATCACATTACATGAATTTTTTTTCTTTTTTTGAGACAGAGTTTTGCTCTTGTTGCCTAGGCTGGAGTGCAACGGTGCGATCTCGGCTCACCGCAACCTCTGCCTCCTGGGTTCAGGCAATTCTCCTGTCTCAGCCTCCTAAGTAGCTGGGATTAGAGACATGCGCCACCACGCCCGGCTAATTTTGTATTTTTATAGTAGAGACAGGGTTTCTCCAAGTTGGTCAGGCTGGTCTCGAACTCCTGACTTCAGGTGATTGGCCTGCCTCAGTCTCACAAAGTGCTGGGATTGCAGGCGACACGAATTTCAAATGAAAATACCCCTCCTTGTGGCTGCCTCTGCCTTCCTGGTCTGTTTCCTGGTATATGAGGTGCCCTCTTGTTCTTCAGGGGTGAGGAGCTCTCGAAGTCCCGTCTGCTTGGTGGCCACTGTGTTATGGTCTCAAACAGGGAGAGTGTCCACCCAACACTGAGCTGAGTTTAAATTGTTTAGAATTCTATACATTCTTCCAGGTTCTCGTCAACATTGCTTTCACAAAAATTTTAAAAAATGGAATTTGGGCCAGCATGGTGGCTCATGCCTACAATCCCAGCACTTTGGGAGGCCGAGGGTGGAGGATCAGTTGAGCCCAGGAGTTTAAGACCAGCTTGGGCAACATGGCAAAACCCCATCCCTACAAAAAAAAAAAAATTAAAAATTAGTCGAGTGTGGTGGCACGCGCCTGCAGTCCCAGCGACTTGAGAGGCTGGGGTGGGAGGACAGCTTGAGCCTGGGAGTTCAAAGCTACAATGAGTGACTGCGTCACCGCACATCACCCTGGGTGACAGAACAAGACCTTGTCTCAAAAAAAAAAAAAGGAATTTTTACAGAAATGTTCATAGTAGCATTATCTATAATCCATAATAGCCAGGTGTCCATCAACCAACAATGGACAAATAAATGTGGTCCATTCACAGGACAGAATATTAATTGTGTGATTCCATTTCCATGAAAAGCCCACAACAGGGCTGTTCACAGACACAGAGAGGAACAGTGGCTGGCAGGGGGTGGACGGGGGAGGGGGGAGTGACTGCTGAGGGGTGTACATTTCTTTCGGGGGGACGGAACCATCTGGGAACCAGACAGAGGTGACGGCTGAATGTGTCGTGCCATGCAACTGTTCACTCTCAAATGCTCAATTCTATGTAGTATGAATTTCACCTAAACATTTAAAATTGGATTTTTACTGGAATTCCACTAAACGGATAAAGTCACATGGGATAAGCTGCCTCCCACCCCAGTGCTCGCCCGGAATGTCACAGGGATGGCGCCGCGGAAAGCCGTGCTCCCCAGTCCCTTCCTGTGCGGTTGACTCATGATCAAAGCTGGCGCGGGCCAACCATGGGGGTTCCCGGTGTCTCTGGCCTCTACCAAGCGTCCCTCTTTCTGCTCCCACCCGGCACTGGCAGTGTCCCTCAGGCGATTATCACAGGCAGAGAATGGTGACTTATCTTGTCTCACTTTCAGTTCTCAGTCATTGTTTTTTAAACAAATAAGCCCGGAAGGTTGGCGGGATGCAGGTCCTGCTGTCTGAGGCTCTCGCAGGCGTCTCCCCACCCCGGCTCTCCCAGAACCCCGGTCGTCACTGGCGTTCATTAGACACCCCCACCAGCTTCCAAGAGACCTGGCACCCCTGCCCGCCTGACCCCTGCTCAGGCTTCTTAACATCAGCGGCTGCAACTGCCCACAGGCCATGGCGACGCCTATGCTGGGAGGTCCAGCCTGTCCCTCAGAATGGGTGCCTGGCCTCGGGCCTGCTGTGGTCACGTCAGGTTCTTGGCTGGATCTGGTGACGGGCACCTTCTGGGCTCCCTGGTGCAGGGGCCAGCGTCTTCCCGAGACTCTCTTCCTCAGGACCACCTGCCACCCCAGCAGCACAGGTTCTCTGGAATCACAGAGGCTGGAGACCCCGGGGCAGCTGGGCCAGGGCCAGGGAAGGGAACGGTTGTCTGGGATTCTGGAGGGCTTCCCCGGCGCAGAACAGGCAGCCTGCGAGAGTAGATGTCCTCCCCAGCCCTGGGGTGGTCCGGACCCCTGGCTCCCATCTCCCAGCCAGCCCTGCTCTCTCACAGGGGCCAAGAACCTCTGCATGGCCAGCCAGGACCCCCACCCCCAGCAGCCTATACCCCCTGCCTCTGGTTCTTCAAGCACCTGCCACACTTGACCCCAACAAGCTCCTCCTGGGGATCCCCCCAAGCAGGAACCCCCTGGAGCTGTGCAGTCGACACCCAGGGCTCTGCCCCAGTCCTCCGGGACACCCAGGGCTCGGCTCTAGTCCTCCCAGGTCCGGACTCCCAGGGCTCGGCTCCGGGCAGTACCCACTTTGGACCTGCAAGCCCAGGGCCCCTCACAGCTGCTCCGGGGTCCCTGACAGAGGCCTTTGCACTCCCGCTGCTATACGGGACCTGAGGCCACAGGCAGAGCTGGCAGGGACACGGGCTCTGTGTGAGGTGGGTGGGACGTGGCTGCAGCCCGGCTCTGCCCGCGTGGCACTGGGTGTCCTCACTTGGGAAGGGGCTGAGTGAGCACGAGGCTCCGCCGGCTCCCCGGAGTGCTGACCAGGCGCCCTGCTGCTGCAGCCAAGACCAGGCTGTGGGCTTCTCTCCTGGCCCCTCAGCAAGTGGGGTAGGGCTGGGGGTGTCCAGATCGGGGTGGGAGGCCTGGGGTCTGCCAATCTTCCCTCAGCCTGCCCCTTCCTGTTCGGGCACCTTTATCTCTAAGGCGGAAGCCTCTGTGCCAAGGCCCCGTGAGTGCCTGGAGATGGCTCCGACCCCTGCCGGTTGCCAGGCGCCCTGGGTGTGTCCTGCTATTCCAGCCAGGAGGGGACTAAGGCTCGGGGCCAAAGTGCAGCCTAAGGCACCGCCCACCTCAGTGTGGGGTGAAGGAGAGGGAAGGTTCCCAGTCCAGCCGCAGCGCCAGTGCCCCCCCTGTCTAGCAGGGTTCACCAGCCCCGGCCACCGGCCCCAGCGCCCCCGTCCGTGGTTGTCACCACACCCAGGAGCCCTGCTACCACCCCCCCACAGACACACAAGGTGGGACTTGAGTACGGGGCCACTTGGGGGTGCTGCGGGGCAGCCTGGTCCCAGCGACAGCCTCAGGGAAAAAGGTGGATGCCGGGGGACTTGGGAGGCAGCAGGCTTGGGCAGTGTGTGGGTGGCGCGGCCAAGACAGAGCCCATCTCGCTGCAGAGGGGCCATGTGTGCACAGCAAATGGGAGTCCCCGCAGACGCCCCTCCTCCTGTCCTGTGCTGTTGAGGGCCACGCTGGGTCCCCCGCCTGCCTGGGGAGTGGCTCCCAGCACACACACACGTGGGTTCTGCAGACTCTGGCCAGGCCTCGGTGCATCCCTCCCGACGGCAGGGCACCCTCTGTCCCAGGACAGGAGTGAGGCGAGGTGGAGAGGCGGGCGCCAGCTGGGGCTCCCAGGGTCCCCACAGGCAGACATCTGTCTGTAAGGAGAGGATGGCATTTCCCGAGGGTGGGCCTGGAAGGTCCAGAGTCTTCACATTAAAACGGCGGCTGTGGTGGGAGACGGCCCCCACCCCCATCTCCTGCCACCCTCGCCCCTCCTCCCCCGGTTCCTCCACTCGACCCCCACTGCTGGTTGCCCCCTGGCCTGGTCCAGTGGCAGGTAGTGGGGACGACTGAGCAGTCGCAGGCTGGGGTGCCGCGGCGACAGGGAGGGTCACTGTTCCCGGCTGCTTCCTCCCAGCCAGGGTGTGCCGCCAGATGGACAGACAAGGTCCCCCTGCCCTAGTGGCTGCAGCCCCTGCCCTCCTACCTCTCTCCTCAGCCGGCCCCACCCTGCAGGGTGCACCCTGATGTGGGGGACTGTCCCCTCACAGACCCTCCCGGGGCAGGCTGTGGACCTAGCTGCTCAGAAATTGGTCAAGACTAGTGGGGGCCCCTATGGGGAGGGCGTGGGGGCAGGGAAGGTCCTGAAGAGGGGGACGGGCGAGCTGGGCACTCCATGGGTCTGGACATCCCAGGGTGGACAAAGATCAAGGGGCCGTGGGGGCACCTGGGACCCTGCATCTGTTCCGACCCCCACGAGCCCACTCTTGGTGCCTCTGTGGGGGCTCTCCTGCCCCCACCTGGGGATGCTTTATGGACGGCCTTGTGAGGGTTCCAGGCAGCATGGCTGAGCCCGGTGACTCCTGACGCTGTTGCTGCCAAGGCCCAGTGGCCACGCCGCCACAGATAGCACACCAAGGAGGAGGAGGTAGTGGGTGGACGGCCGGGCTAGAGGGGCTAGGAAGAGGGGGAGGGAGGCCCAAGCCGGGTTGAGGTGGTTCCAGAGACAAGTGAGCATGTGGCCGGGAGAGCTTCCGGGAGCGGCCGCAGCTGTTCCAGCTGCTGAGGGTAACGGAGGCTTCCAGTGACCATAGCTGGGCCAGACTCTTGCCTGGAGGGACCGACCCACCCACACTCCCAAACAGGGCCCTCTCTGCCCCTACAACTGCAGCCAGGCCATGTGGACCCGACTTTCATCCCTGTCTAAGCATGAGGCGACTCCGTGGGGGTCTGAGGTTCCCCCCAGCTCTGGTGCCCATCAGGGTCCAATCTTCCTCCAGCCCCCACCCATTCAGACAGACTGGGGACCTGTGAGCCCCCAAAACAGGCCCCCCTGCGCTCAGCCACGTGTTTCCCGCCAAGGACAAGCCTCTGCCAGGCCAGCCCCACCCGCCCAGCCACTGTGAGTGCTGGGTGCCCCTAACACTGCCTGGAAGTTACCGTCTTCCTTCGACGCTTTTGGCCTCCCCCGGGTCCAGCCACACCTGTCAGGTGCTTGGCAAATACCCAAAGTCGAATGAATATCTCCACAGTAGGGGTGCCTGGCACAGCTTTTATAAGCAGAATGGCCCCTCAGCCGTGAGGGTGAGTACCTGGGTGAGCAACCGGACCCCCAAGGAGGCACCTGGCTCTCTCCACCACCCGGCCCCACCCACCCCACACTCAGCACCACAGGCCTCCATCCACGTGGCTTCCTGTGTGCCAGCCCCTGTGAGGGCAGGTGCGGGTCACACTTGCTCCCACCACACCCAGCACTCCACATAGCCCAGTCCCTGCACACAGTCGGCGCTCAACCAATCCCTGCACACAGTCGGCGCTCAACCAATCACAGCACACAGTGGGCGCTCAACCAATCCCTGCACACAGTCGGCGCTCAACCAATCCCTGCACACAGTCGGTGCTCAACCAATCCCTGCCCACAGTCAGTGCGCAACCAATCCCTGCACACAGTGGGCGCTCAACCAATCCCTGCACACAGTCGGCGCTCAACCAATCCCTGCACACAGTCGGCACTCAATCACTGCACAGTCGGGGCTCAACCAATCACTGTACACAGTCGGCGCTCAATCACTGCACAGTGGGCGCTCAACCAATCCCTGCACACAGTGGGCGCTCAATCAATCCCTGCACACAGTGGGCGCTCAACCAATCCCTGCACACAGTGGGCGCTCAACCAATCCCTGCACACAGTCGGCGCTGAAGCTCTGCTGCCCCCCACGCCCCCAGCACACAGGCTGCGGGGCTCAGCTGCGGGCCCCTCTCCCGGCTACAGCTCGGCGGCCGGCTTGACCAGGTGGCCACTGAAGGTGATGTAGAGGTCTCCGCGCTCGCCGTAGACGGCGTTGTCCTGCTCGCGCTGGAACATGCGCACCCAGACGGCGTCGCCCGCGGCCAGCAGCAGCATCAGGCTCTGGGCCTGCATGACGCTGCGCTCGCTGGGCTGCGCGTAGAGCACGGCCGCGGGCCGCCGGTTCAGCATGATGTGCAGGTAGGTCTCCTTGTAGTTCCAGGTGTGCACGTTGAGGCTGAGGAAGTAGACGCCGGGCACCGTGCAGAGGAAACGACCCGCGGCCAGGTCGAAGGCGCCGTCCAGGTTCACCAGCTCCGTGTCGAAGGGCACCGCCTGGAAGTCGTCGGAGCTGTGCAGGCCCTCGCGCCGGCCCACGGAGAAGGCCGCGTAGGCGCGCTGGCACGGGGCTCCCGGCGGCCCCACCTGCCCCTTCTGGCCTTTCCGGCCCTGCAGGCCCCGGGCGCCCGGCGGCCCCTCCTTCCCGCTCCTGCCGGCACGACCTCGGACGCCGGCCTCGCCCTTCTCACCTGCGGGGAACAAGCGGAGGCCGCGGGTCGGGCCGGGCTGGGCAGGCCTCCCCGATTCCAGGCACCCAGGCTGGGGCTCAAGGGTCACTGTAAGGACACAGTCTTTGCAAGTGACGGCCCCTGTCCCAGCCTCCGTGTCCACTTCTGTAAGATGGGGTGAAGCCATTCTCCACAGGTGTGGCTGGACCAAGGCCTGTGACAAGGCCGTCCCCACTGGGAGGGTGGGGACATGGGTGGTCAGGGCCAGCTACGGTCTGGGTTGGGTGTTAAAGAATGAGAAGGCTGGGAAGTTCCTACCGAAGTCTAAGCTTAGTGCGGCCTGCTGTCCAGCCTTCGGGACAGCGCAGCCTTGTCAAGGGGTCTCAGAGCAAGCGGGCCGCCCAGTCTCCCTTCCCAAGGGGCTGCTACTTTGGGGATCTCAGGAACCCTGGTCCCTCCCCAGGGTCCTCTCACCCCACTTTGGATCGTGGGCCCCTTCCCAAGCCAGCGGCTTCTTCCCGCTTGAGGGGGGAGCCCAGGGGTCCCTGGGCAGGGAGTGCTGCCAGGACAGAGACTGGGGCTCAGCGTCCCCTCCCGCCCTCCTCCCGAGCCCCACGTCCCCTCCCACTCCCTGTGGACTCGGGTCCTGGTGGGGGAGCATGCAGGCGGCACCCACGGGCCTCACCTTTGAGGATTTCAATGTCTATGGTGGGCCGCACACGAGGCAGGCTCCTCCACGGGTCCCCGTCACTCACCCGGGCATAGGGTCCGGGGGGCCAGGCCGGGTGGCAGCAGTGCACACAGGGCCTCCTCGGCAGCCCAGGCCAGGCCCCCGCGGGCAGCAGCAGTGCCAGGAGCAGCAGGGTGGGAGCTGCCATCTCGGCCAGGGCTGGGGGAGAGGGAAGAGGGGAGGGACTTAGAAGGAGGTGCCCCAGCTGGAGCCCCTAGACCCTACGGCGGCCCAGCCCCACCCTGCCCCCATTGGGAATACAGCTGGTGGAGGCGGGAGCTTCTGCCTGGACGTGGACGGTCCTGGCCCAGTGGGTGAGGCCAAGGCCGGGGCTCAGGGGCTGCCGCACTCTGGGCTGCACCAGGCCCCCTGCACACCTGGAGTCGGGGAGTCCTGGTCCCCAAACCTGGGGCCCCCACACCCAGCAGATGGAGGAGAAGCCGTTATGGGACACAGAGTCTCTGAGACAGCCCTCTAAACTCAGGAGCGGGTGGCCACCCAAGGCCCCACCCTCTGACTGGGCAGAGCCCTGGGGCATGGCGGCTGGCCTGCTCCAGGGAAAGGCCCCCCAAAGCTGGCCTGGAGCGGGGGGCCCTGCACAGTGCACGGAGGCACAGTCTCAGCCGGGCCCAGAGAGCCTCTCGTCCAGAGCCCTCAGGGCAGGGCCTGCAGGGGCCTTGGGAGGCCACCCCTCTGCCTCCCCCAGACTAGGCAAGGATGGTCCTAGCTTGGTGCTGAGGGGGAGCCAGAGCCAGCCTGGGTCCCCATGAGCAAGGTGGACCCCCTCCCGACTCTACCAGCAGCTGCCCCAACAAGCCGGTCTCAGTTTCGCCCCCTGCCAGGTGGGCCTTGCCTACCCCACTCCCCTCACAGCCACATCTGGAGGCTTGGCCAGGAGTATCTTCTGCTAGGGGAGGTGCACCAGGTCGGGGTCCTCAATCTTCCCTGAAGATGGGCTCTGCTGGACAAAGATCTAGGCTGCCTCCTTCAGGAAGCCCTCTGGGATTGCAGCACAGGGCAAGGTCCTTCCTCTTGCAGTGGGTCATTCCAGGTGGGTGGAAAGTCTCTGGCTGTTGAGACCCCCTCTGCCTGCCTCCCTGCAAGCTCAGCAGACCCTGACTCACCCCCTGGCCCCACTGGACACCACAAGACCCCCCTGGACTCCTCCAGTGGAGGGAGCCTGGCAGGAGTGGGTGTGTCCCCGGACAGAGGCCTGCAGGAGCCCCCACAGAGTTCCCAGCCGTCCCAGCCCCTGGCCCTGCCTGGCAGACAATCGGAGCTGGATCCCGCTCCGCTGGGATTTAGGGGGAGCCCGGCTTGCCCAGGGCGGCTGTGAAGACCCCCACGACCACCCCAGGCCCCGTGCCCCCTGTTACCGTCTCAGGGATTCAGGGATGCTCCCTGCCTGGTCGGCCATTTGCGTTACTGTCCCGGCAACCCAGCCGTCAAAGAGCCCTTTCATGCCCGCCCGGGCGCCTGTGGCTTCCTCTGGGCCGTCCAAGACCAACAGGCTGAGAGGCCAGCTCCGCCGGGCTCCGGACAGGAGGCTGGCAGGGCCCCACGTCCACTGTGAAGCCTGCTTCGCGGCCCCAGGGTCCTCCCCCCAGCCCCATGCCCGTGAGTGGGGCTGGGGCCCGGCGTCTCGGCCAGCTGGGTCGCGGGATGGTGCCGTGGGCACGCGGCTCTCCTCCATCAGGAAACCAAGCTTGCTGCCCGCCTGGGGTGCGGCGCCCTGAGGAGAAGCAGGGAGGTGGAAGCTGCGGTTGGGCGGGCCTGGCAAGGGGGCTGTGGGCCAAGGCCAGTGTTTGGGCCCAGACCAAGGCCTCCATGCTGCACGGGGCCCTCCTGGCCACCAGGCCCCCCGGTGACACACAGCCCTCATGCTGCTGGCGGGCAGGCCAGGCTGGACGGAGCCCAGGAGCGCAGTCTGCCCAGGCTCCATGGGGTCTCTTCAGTCCCTCATGACACCCCTGGGGAGGCCCCGCACCAGCCCTGCCTCTCGGCGGATAAGGACTGGGCCGGACCACTTGCGGGAATGACTCCTAGGCCTCCCAGGCCTCAGCGGGCGGGGGCTCCATTCTCTACAGGCCCCAGGCCAAGCCACACAGCACCCTGGCCGCGTCCTGCTCCGACCCTGGGCCTCTGGACACAGACACGCGGCCATTCCCCACGGGTCCTTCCTCCACAAGCCGGTCCCTGTTGCGGGAGGCGCTGGATGTGGCAGGAGAATTGTGGCAGCCTTTGAAAGCAGACTGCAGGCGGGGAGGGGCCCCGAGCTGGCTCGGTCCCCTTGGCAGATTCGTGTGCGGCCTGGGGTCCCGCTCTCTCCGCAGCCCCTCAGCCTGGCCTCACCCTCAGCACCCCCATGCTAAAGACCAAGGAGGAAAGGAGGACAGGAGGCGAGGGGAGACCAAGGGGTCCCACCTGTGGGGGTTCGTGTGCCAGGCTGCGGGCAGCAGTGGCTGGGGAGGGCTGTGGTGGGGGCTGCACCAACTGTGGCCGGTTCCAGGCTCCCCCTCCAGCTGGGCCTGGGCCGTGACAGCTCACCCTTGGCAGCCGCACCCACCAGGCCCAGCAGCCCCCTCGGGGGACAGCCATCTTCACCCTGTTGGCTGTGGCTGCACAGATGGGGTGTGAAGACCTGAGACCCTGTGACTATAGTGCCTGCAGCCCACCGAGCCGGCTCTGCGTAGCTGTGACCCGGGTGGCGAGAACACAGCTCTGCAGGTGCGTCCCAGTGGGACAGAGCGGGGCTCCTGGGGCTGGTGGAGAAAGATGGGCAGACGCCAACACTCCACCGCAGCCTGGGTCTGAGCTTAGCCTCCACGCCCGTGAAATGGACACCCCTGGAGCTCAGAAGTGTCCAGAGCATCCCTGAGGCCCAGACACAGAGAAGCTGAGTCCCCTCCCTGTGCCCCGTGGAGCCCCCCGACACCAGCAGAACTGCCCCCCAAAAACAGATGGGTGTTCCTGGCAGTCCCCCTTGTTGGGGGCAGGTCCCGGAGCCTCCCCAAGCACAGGGTGGGGTGGAAGGAGGTTGAGGGGTGGGTGAACGGCCCGGGAAGGGTGCCTTGGGGTCCTTCAGGTTCGGGTGGCCTGGGATGACCCGGCCTGGGGAGAGTCCGTCTGGGCAGGCGGCTGGCGGGGCCGATGCCCGAACCACTGTGGCACAGAAGCTGCAGGCCGGGCCTGAGTGGGGTGGGCAGGGAGTGAGGAGGGTGAGTCAGTGGGGCAGGACAGCATGTCTCCTGGACAGAAATAGCCCTGGCCAGGCACGACCGCGGCATTGCCGTGGCGACGGGGGAGCGGCTGCCGCTGGGCGCCCTGGGGCCCGCCCCCCACAGACACCCAGCAGTGTCCCAGGAGGGCCGCCCCCTCTCCGTGCTGCAGGCGCTTGTGCCAGTGAGGTGCAGGTGGGGGTGCCAGGGGAGGGGTCTCAGCAAGACCCCCGACTCCACCCCCCCTCCCAGCCTTCAGCTCCCTGCTGTGCAGACTGGGGCCTCCTGGATGCAGGGGCTCACTCGGCCCCCGAGAGGGGTGGCCAGTCTTTCTAAAGGAAGGCATTTGGGGAGCACCCAGAAAACGGAGAGGGCTCCATCCATGGGGCTCAGGATTTTACTGTTCGACTGCGAAAGTCTGGGGTTCCTTTTTCAACACAAAGTGGGCGGCCCCTGCGTGCCCCAGTCCGGTAGTCTGCAGCCTCCCTGCGCGTGTGGGAGTGGGGAGGTCAGGAAATTGGGGGCGGGGGTGTTGGCCCCTCTCCAGCCCGGGAGTCGCACCCATCATCAGGCTGCAGTCACCAGCCTGGCCCTGGCGTGGGAGCACAGTGGGCGCAGGCGCAGGGACCCCTGGGCTGTCTCCCCAGCTGTAAAGTGCACGTGAGGCACAAAGTTGGAACCCGCCTCGTGCTCAGAACAGCTCCTGGCTCTGTGTTCCCAGCCTGGTGCCACCAGCCGGCCTCGGAGACTCCTTCGTCTTCCCCTTCCCCCGGCCCTAGGCTCCCCATAAGCCACCCCCTCCCGGAGGGGACAGGGGGGTCTCAGCCTGACGAGGACCTGACAGGCCTGAGCGCTGCCTGCGCCTGGGCGATAATGAGGCCTGAGTGCGGGGCCGGCGTGGAGGGACCATTATCTCCCAAGCCTCTTAATGGCCACTGGCTGAGAACGCGTGACGAGCCACCACGTGGGAGGCGACAGCAGCCAGCAGCTCCCTGTGGGGCTGGAGCGGGCACGGCACAGGGACCTTACACCCACGGAGGCTGGCACCGGGTCTGAGCTCCACCCAGAGCCCTGGATGCAGGATGGGGCAGTGCCAGGCCACCCGTCCTGCAGCAGGCATGGGGCTCTGCAGCCGCCACTCACCACACCCTACCCCTCCCTGGCCGTGGTGTGTCCCAGGCGGCAGGGAGTGAAGCCCCTACCCAGGCTTAGGGGCCTTTGAGTTCACCAGCTTCTGCCTGGCTCCAGGCCCCCCGTGCCAGGGGGACTGCAGAGAGGCGGTTCCTCATCCCCCCCGAGGTCACCGCCCCAGACCGTCTGGTGCCCTTGAGCAGCTTTGAGGGGCTGTGTGCACAGGACATGAGCTGCCTGCAGCCCCCCGGGTGAGGGTCCACGCCGGGGCCTCTTCTCTGCTCCTGGCTGCCAAGACCCCGTGGCAACAGCACCCAGAGTGAATTTTAATGGCCCCAAAGAATGAGAGCCGGGCCCCGGTTGTCGCCGTGGTGACCGGCGGCTCCTAACGAACGGCATGGCTTCCACGGTGACGGGAGGTGACATTTTCTCTGGAACAGCCTGTGCTGGAGAGAAGGTTCTGGAAGCTTCTGGGCCCACCTTTCAGGGTCAGGGTCTGCCCCTCTGGGAGGGGCCAGTTGGGCAGAGGAATTGAGGAATTCCTCAATTCCTCAGTGGAAGGGGCACAGAGAAAGGGGCACAGAGAAAGCCCCTTGCTGTGTGCCCCTCCACTGGCGCACGCGCCCTGTGCAGAAAGCTAACATGCTCTTTATCTGGGAGACGGGACAGAAAATGCAGGATGGTGCCTGCACGGTGCCAGCCGCTTACTGGCCTCCAGGCAGCTGCAGGACGGTGGGGTAGCGGCGCAGTAGCTGTGCACGCCTGGCGGCCGACGTAGAGGCTGCTGGTCTTGACAGCAATGTCTTTCTCCAGGCTCCTGCATGTGCTCCAGGTTGCCCAGCGACTGCTCCGCTTCTAGAAGCTTCTCCAGCAGCGCCATCAGGGACGCGTGCAGCCCCTCCACCTTGTTCCCAGCCTGGGGGTGCGGGGCACGGGCGGGGCTACAGAGGGGAGCAGCAGGCACTTTCCAGTCTGGGAGGGACAGGACCCAAGACTCCCAGGCTAAGACCGCGGCAGCAGGAGGTCCTGGCAAGACCCCATGAAGGACTCTAAGGGAAGTCCACCAAAAAGAGCCCCTGGTCTGTGATTTCCCAAAGCGTCTGCAGGCAGCACAGTGCCATGGGCCTACACCCGGGGCAAGTAGGGTGGCAGCGTCCCCACGCCCCAGCGTGTGGGCCAGGCCAGGCCAGCGCTGTTCTCCTGCACCAGCTCGGTCACTGGAACCCCAGCCAGAGGTACCTGGCCCCTGGGGCTGTGTCCAGAGGCCGGTCCTGTCCAGGGCCCAGAGGAGGTGCAGATGAAGGGGTGTCGTGCATGGCCACCCAGCCCTCCCGGGGCACCCAGCGGGGTCCGGAGAGTCAGCACAGCCCCAAGCTCCGGCCCAAGAGTCCCCAGCCCTTACGACCCCAACCCTGCTCAAGGACTCAGGGGAAGGCCGGGCGCGGTGGCTCACGCCTGTAATCCCAGCACTTTGGGAGGCCGAGATGGGCGGATCACGAGGTCAGGAGATCGAGACCATCCTGGCTAACCCGGTGAAACCCCGTCTCTACTAAAAAATACAAAAAACTAGCCGGGCGAGGTGGCGGGCGCCTGTAGTCCCAGCTACTCAGGAGGTTGAGGCAGGAGAATGGCGTGAACCTGGGAGGCGGAGCTTGCAGTGAGCCGAGATCGCGCCACTGCACTCCAGCCTGGGCGACAGAGCGAGACTCCGTCTCAAAAAAAATAAATAAATAAATAAGGACTCAGGGGACTCAAGTAGCCGAGGCCACACTGAGACCCCAGAGTCAGAGCCCTGTGACTGGGCCAGGATGGCTGGGGACAACCACGGCGGACGGCCCATGCTCCCTAAACCTCTTCCTGCCCCATCCTCCCCCACACCCCACGCCCCGCTGCTCCGTTGGGGTCGAACACCAGCTGGCCACGCCCAATGTCACCTGGTTTCATGTCCTTGGAAGGGGAGCCCAGAGAGGTGGGGCCTCTGCTTCTGGGGTCCCTCGGGGTGGGCGGCCAGGGGATGGGAGGTGCTGGGGGCCCAGGCCAGGTCGTGAGGGGGCAGAGTGGCGGCCGGCCTCAGGGGTCTGGGAGTTTAGGGTGCCCCACCTGAAGCAAGTGATGCTGCACCTGGTGCCGCACGACCTCTAGGTGAAGCCGCAGGCCCAGACACTGTCCACCCAGGTCCTCCTGCCAGAACTTGGCCGGGCCTGGGACACGGAGGCACTGCAACGGCTCCTGGCCCTTGGCACCCCCAGGTCTTGCACCCCCGCGCCCCGCCCTTGCCCTCACCCTGTGCCCCTTACAGACCCACGCACCCCCTGTGCCTTCCTTGACCCTATGGCCCCCGTGGCCCTTTGCCCTCCATGGCCCCCCACCGCCCACCCTCGTGCCCCCATGCCCTGCCTCCCTGTGGTATCCAAATCCCCCACAGTCCCCACGCTCCAGCCGCCCCCAGCGCCCCGCCTCCCCCCAGCCCCCTCCCCCAGCCTCCACCGCACCCCAGGCCCCCTCCACCCAGCCCCCCACCTCCCTCCACAGACCCCCCCCAGCACTCGCCATCCCCCAGACCCCCTCCCCCAGCCCCTGCTTCCCCCTGCAGACCCTCCTAGGCCCCGCCTTCCCCCCAGGGCCCCCTCCCCTGGCACTCACCGTCCCCCAGACCTCTCCCCCAGCCCCTGTCGCCCCTACAGACCCTCCCAGGCTCCGCCCCCTTCCCGGCCCCCTCCCTGGCCCCGAGTTGGCGGCGCTGTCGTGGGCGGTGGGCGCTCGCCCTCTGCCGGCTGCGCGCGGAAATGCGGTCTCGCCGTTGCCTGGGGCTGACCCCGCCCCGCCCCGTCCTGCTCGGGCCGCCCCGCGGGTGAGCTGGGTGCGCGCTGGGGTCTGGCTCGCTTGCCCATCCCCGAGCAGACAGCTGCACGGGTGGCCTCGGGATCCATGGCCTCCGGCTGGGCCGGGAGAAGCCATTTCGCAGAGCACGCCCGGTGCGTAAGGTGCGAGCATAGGCAGGGGTGGGGCGGGGTAGGCAGGCGGGGCCCCCTCCCCTGGGAGGCTGTGGAGGGGGACCCGCCCCTCCTGCTCAGGCTGGGAGCGCGCAGAGCCCCTCCGTGCTGCAGCCCCCAACTTGTCCGACCAGCCCCGCCTTCCAGTCTCCTTGTGCAGGTTTCGCCTGCGGTTGGGGGGCTGTGCTGTGGCCCCTCCCCACCGCAGGCTGGACCCGAGTGCCTGCTTCAGGAGGCAGCTCTGAGCCAGTCCCGGGAGGCCCCTGTTAGCAGAGCCCAGAGGTGCTGCCAGGCTAGGAGGCTGCAGGTCAGGGGCATGGCTGGGCTCTAGCCCCTCAGACCCCCAGGCTGGGCCGGAACCTGTGCCACCCAGCCCTGCGCTCTGCTGTGACCTGGGCAGCCCCAGCTGTTGTCCATGTCCTGCCTCAGGGCCAGCCGTAGGTGAGGGTCAGGGGCCGTCCCCTGGGCAGCTCTCAGGTTGCAGGACCCTCTGGGGCAGCCTGAGCCCCACGCAGAGTCCCAGAGGACCCAAGCCTGAGGCCGTTCCTGCTGGGACCCCTGCCCGCTCTGTTCCTGGAACCAGTGCCCCAGAGGGGGGCCCCGCCTCCCTCCTCCTTCCACGTCCCAGCCAGGGTCCCCCACAGTCCTGTGCTGTGGAGGCTGCCCCCAAGGTTCCCCAACCCCTGGGCCAGGCTGCCTGGCAGAGTCTGGATGGGCAAGGAGTGCCCCATACACCACGTGACCCCGTCCTGGGCCACGGGAACCCCAGCCCAGGTGCGATGCCCCCTATGGCCAGCAGAGTGCAGTGTTGGCCATGAGATGCCAGCAGCTCCTGGGCTCCACTCGGCCGGTCTGGCCCACCCTGTTCTGGGAACCCCCGCAACCCCAGGCCTGACCTCCCCTGTACGGACCCCTGGGTCCCTGACCCCTCCCCCTCCCCCTCCACCTCCTCTCCCATCATCGCTCTGGCCACAGGAGCCCAGGCTCTTCCTGGGCCACGTCCCTCCCAGGCCATCTTCCTCTGGCACCCCCACCCCATGCCCCCACTGTGCCCCCGCCGTCCCCTCCTCCACCCCATGCCCCCACAGTGCACCTGCCATGCCCTCTTCACCCCATGCCCCCATAGTGCCCCCGCCATCCCCTCCCCCCCCATGCCCCCACGGTGCACCTGCCATGCCCTCTCCACCCCATGCCCCCACGGTGCCCCCGCCATGCCCTCCCCGCCCCATGCCCCCACGGTGCCCCTGCCATCCCCTCCCCCATCCCATGCCCCCACGGTGCCCTTGCCATGCCCTCTCTGCTCCATGCCCCCACAGTGCCCCTGCTGTCCCCTCCCCCACCCATGCCCCCACGGTGCCCCCACCATGCCCTCCCCCACCCATGCCCCCACGGTGCCCCCACCATGCCCTCCCCACCTATGCCCCCACTGTTGCTCCACCATGCCTTCCCCGCCCATGCCCCCACTGTGCTCCCGCCGTGCCCTCCCCCACCCCATGCCCCCACAGTGCCCCCACAGTGCCCCCACAGTGCCCTCCCCGCCGCATGCCCCCACTGTTCCCCTGTCATACTGTCCTCCGCCCCATGCCCCCACGGTGCCCCTGCCATGCCCTCCCCCACCCCATGCCCCCACAGTGCCCTCCCCGCCCCATGCCCCCACTGTGCCCCCACCATGCCCTCCCTGGCCGATTGAGCCCTTACCCCTGGCCCTGACTGCACACTCTGGGGCACACGGGAGGCTCCTCGTGAAAGGTGGGCTTTGGGGACAGCAGTTCCAGGACTGCAGACTGACCCAGAACCTGCGGCAGGTGGCCTGGGCCCGTCGTCACTGCCCTTCAAGGGTGGGAGGTCAGGAAACCTTCCAGGACTGACGTGGCCTGAGGACCGTCCTGGAGCCTCGCTGTGACTCAGTTTCCCCAGATGGCTGCAGGCTCG